>NC_134354.1:720879421-721192754 GCF_048569485.1 Anomaloglossus baeobatrachus
TGATTTCAAGGAGAGCCCGTGTAGAGTCTGAAAAAAGTGGGGAAATGGAGATTGCATCATATGAAACCCTTTGACAGATTGCAATCCGTTTTTCCAGGCGATGGGTTTTGGAGAAAAAAAACGCCAGTGGAGAAGAGCCCTAACAGAGGGTCACGAGCCACAGTCAGCTTTAGGGCTCTTCTCCACTAGCGTTTTTTTTCTCCCAATTCCATCGCATTGAGAAACGGATTGCAATCTTGCAAATGGTTTCTAATGATGCTGTCTCCATTTCCCTGTTTTTCTCAGACGATACACGGGTTCTCCTTGAAATCGCAGCATGCTGCGATTTGATGCGATTCTCAGCTCTCTCACACCCATGCAAGTCAGAATCCGGGTGGCATGCGCATGTCACACGGATCCTGACACTTGCATACCGCGTCAGACTGGCTACCGGAGGAATCTCCTGTAAAACCAGTCCTGGCCGCGGTTACATGCACTGAACCCCGGAGCTGTCCCCTGAGCTCCAGAGTGCAGCCTGAACAGCGAGAGCCGAGTGACTGATTCCCCAGCGATTGCTGTTCAGGTCAGCACAGCTGCAGACAGATCGTGTGATAGGAGAAAAAAAACGCTAGTGGTGAAGAGGCCTTAAGGCTGGAATCCCACTTGCTAGTGTAAAATCGGTCCAATTCTCATGCTGGAAAGTCGGACGATTTTAGTTGACTTTTCATCAGTGTGCTGTCAGTATGCTGTCAGTGTGCAATCAGTTTTTACCCTCAGCAGCTGCTATTCATGTACTGTTATGTACAGGAGCATTTACAGTGTTCTCTGCTACATGCGTGAAATGTATTGAGAAAAATGGATGTCACTAGGATGGTGTATGTGCCGTCTGTGTGACATCCGTTTTTTTTCACGCACCCATAGCCTTGCATTGAAGAGACTCGTGCGAGAAACTCACCAAAACGCAGCATGTTGCGATTTTTTTCTCAGTCTGATTTAGACTGAGAAAAAAATAGCAGATGGGAGCTGCCTCATTGATTAACATTGGTCCGAGTGCAATGAGAGATTTTCTCGCACTGCACTCATGCGAGTTAATCGCAAGTGTGAAGCCGGCCTTAGAAAGGGTCAAGAGCCATATCCAGCTCCCGCCCCTCACAGTAGTGATACTCAGAGCCCTCATTACCAGTTAATGACAGCCAAAGCTTTTCCACAGAAATTACACAAAGGCAGTACACCAAGATCCAGGGATCCTAACTTACTCCCATTCAGATCTTCTCTTCTGTGTGGGACTACTCACGAAAGTTGCCATCTGTATACCTCCACTTCATAGCTGTTTGTTAGACCTGGTGCTAATGTGCCAAACTGGAAGACCGTGAACTACCCATCACGGACCCATGAGCCACATGTAGTTCTCGAGCCAAACCTTGGGCACTCTTGTTCTAGCTGGATAGCACTTAGACAGTGGGATATGTTAACTAGAATCTACAGGGTGATTCACTTGCTACTTTTCCCTGAAATATTGCAGAAACGTCTTAAAGAGACGATCTATTGTACTGAAATTTAGACTGTACATACTTTGGTTCATGAGAAACTGAGGTTTTAAAGCAGGGGTTTTTCATAAGTTGTCTATTAATTTTACAGGAAGAAAAAAAATCTGACTTATTTTACCTATATACCTATTATACCTAATATACAAGTACAAAAAAAATGCACTGATATGTAGAAATTTTGCTTTATGTACCAGTACAATATGCCTGTAAGGAAGAATTACAGTTAAGTAGAGAAAATTTATTTTTTGCTTCAAACCAGTGTGAAATTGCCTAAAGTCGTAACTCCACATTGCGCAAAAATTGAGCAACTTTTCAAGGCATTGATGAATTGATCATATTTAGTTTTTGTCATCATTTAGATTAATGGATGATTCACTCTCTATATTCAAAGTACTGATGAGCAAGCACTAAAATACAATGGTGCTCGGGACTCAAATCGAGAAAATCTGACTACTTGGGTGCTCGTCTTGAGTAACAAGTATAATGGATGTCAATGGGAAACTTGAGTATTTTTCCAAAGATACTTCTTGTGGGTCTGGGGGGCAGTAAAATCACTGAAATGGATGGAAACAGAGCTCAAATGGAATGGGAACAGAATGGAGAAGAAGCTTGGATGCATCTCTGACTCCCAGTATTACGCCACTTTTACAAACTGTCAATAAAAGCTACCAAACTGAAGATAACATGGATTTTACAAGAGAACAATGTAAGGAAATATTCTTTCCTACATAATGACTTGTATATAAAACAAATTTAAAAAGAGAGAAAAAAAACGCCTCCTCCACCTCTTAAGCCTGCTTTACACGTTGCAATTTTGCATACGATATCGTATGCGATTTGCAACGCCCCCATCGTATGTGTGGCACGTTCAATTTGTTGAACGTGCTGCACAAACGATTAACCCCCGTCACACGTACTTACCCTTCCATACGACCTCGATGTGGGCGGCGAACGTCCACTTCCTGGAGTGGGAGGGACGTTCGGCATCACATCGACGTCACACGGCAGCCGACCAATAGAAGCAGAGGGGCGGAGCTGAGCGGGACGAAAACATCCCGCCCACCTCCTTCCTTCCTCATTGTGGGCCGGGAACCGCAGGACGCTGGTAAGATCTGTTCATCGTTCCTGGAGTGTCACACACTGCAATGTGTGCTACCTCGGGTAAGATGAACAATCTGACATGCAATTCTAGAGAAAGGTATGATGTGTATGCGATGGACGTTTTACCGTTCAATCGCAATTGCACGTACCTGTCACACACTGCAATGTAACTTACAATGCCGGATGTGTGTCACTTACAACGTGACCCCGCCGACACATAGTAAGATACATTCCAGCGTGTAAAGCAGGCTTTAGGCTATGTTCACACATAGAGTCTTTACTGCGTTTTTGCACTCACTCATTGCTTTAGTGATGCCCTGGACTAGCCAGGGGTCACAGATAGTCCCACGCACAACACCCCCCCTAAAAAGGGTCACAGCAGCCACCCTTAAAACCCTGAGTCACCCCCCCTCAGGTTCTGAGGTTCACACCAGGTGGGGCAGAGCCAGAAAGTTGGCCCCGCCCACCGAGGAGTTCCAATGGCCTGAGGCGGGAAATACACAACAGACAGTCTGTGGAGACAGTGGAAGGGAGAGGAAGGAGAGGAGTAGGGAGAGTGAGGAGTGACAGAACTGACAGGGGGTTCGGGTTGGAGTCCAGACACCCCTTTGGCCAGGAGCCAGACGGTGGTGGCCGCCTTCAGGAGACCAGGAAGATGACCAGTGGAACCGTAAGGGACCGGGACAGGGTAGTGGCCCGCCGGAACCGAACCAGGGAACCAACTGGATACCGGAGCACCATGAAGGGTACTTAGACCCCGACTAGGCTAGTAGCCACCTTTTAGTCGAATTAACTGATTGCAGCTTGGACCTCAGGGGTTCACTCCCACACAAGGCCTGATTGAAGACAACAGCCCCACGATTCGGAATAGAGAGCTACCGCCACAGCTAGAGATCCACAGGGCCAGCGTCTGCAGGCAAACGGGTTCCCCAGAACACACACACCACTGGGGAGCGAACTACTGTCGCTGAAGCGTAGGCAGTTACATACACAACACAGGTGCAGGAAAAAGGCGGAAACCACCAACCCGGAGTAAGGGGGAACAATGCAGCCGGCCGCGGGCACCGTCCACCATCTTGTTTGGTTTACCAGAGACTCCCGTGCATTTTTCAGAGTGATTACACCAGTGCCATTGGGCTGAGCGCCGCGCCGCACCGCACCTGGACTGCCCTGCGCCAGCACCATCACCAAAACCAGCGACTCTCCTTCGGGGCCCGGGACCCACACACGACCCTACCCACAGAGGGGTTAACATCAAAGCTGCACAACACCGTCCCCAGGAGCCTAGTCAATGGCAGCGGTGGTGTCCATCTAATTCACCACAGCCCCGTGGGTGGCGTCACGAACTTTAACCCCAAAAGCAAAACAACCACCCAAATCCCCTTTTTTCTCTGGGAGGCGACGGGATTCCCCTGCCCGCTGGGTTCGTGAGAGGCTCGAGCCACCACAAAGAGAACCCGACGAGCACGGATCCGAGCGGCTCGGCGGTCGCCGCCGAGCCCCCGAGGCGGCGCAGAGAGAAAATTCCCGGGCCGCACACTTTCAATGGTGAAAAAAACACTGCAAAAATGCTGAAACTTTTACATGCTTATTCTTTAAAAAATGCAGCAGTTTTCAATTTCAGTCAGGAAAAAAAGGAATCATGTGCATGAGAGTGGAACTCCTGGACTGGTGGACCCTATGCACTAAGTGCAAGGCCTTTCAAAAATTGAAAGGAGGGATTGCAATACATCCTATAATACACATAGAGGATGGCCTCAGAAAACATTTTTTCCCCATTTGGAAGAAGTGGGACTCCTAGAATAGGAAAGCATATGCACTACGTGCAAGGGCTGCCAAAAATTAGAAGGAGGCACTCCAATATACTCTGGAACACATGTAGAGTAAGGCCTCAGAAGACATTTAGATTAAGAAGGAGCGAGACTTCTGTGGCCAACAACAAGGAGTGCCGGATTCAAGGCCACTACTCGGAGTACAACAAGGACCTCGGGCATCCGACTCCGATTTTGCTCCAACTAAGATGGTAGTTCCTCCTCTGCCAGCTCAAGGCATCAGGCAGCCCCAACGCTTCAAATAGATGGCAGCAGGGGTTTCAAAACAATTTTTTGTATCTCCTTGGAGACCATTGCCAATGAAAATTAATGTACAATGTGGGGGAAATGTCTCCAACTCATCTTGGTTAAAGAACACCAAAAGTCCATTTATTCACGCAAGAAGTGCATTTGGGCCTTTCTCCCATTGTATGAATGCATCTTTATTTCCTTTTTACACAGAGTTGAGGAAAACCTGAAACTCGCAGGCCGCAGTCACTGCTCCATCCCAGCTTAAGTTGATTCTGTGGGTTTTTAGTGCTGCCGGTGGCATAATAATTAATAGGCACATCTGCCTGCAAACTGAAAATGCTGGCAGGCTGACTCTTCTCGAAATTAATAAGGCTTGGATTGGCCCCAACTTCAATTCCAGTGGATGACACCAACGGAACATAAAGTCAATTCAAATGTTCTTTTTTTCTGGTGCACTCCTAGTCACACCTTCCTACCCAAAAAAGGGTATATGGTTCATGATTTATTATTTTTCTGCTCCTACTCCTTCTCCTTTTACAACTACACCATATGAACAGGATTATCATGTGGCCCTCTCTGTATATTTTTACAGGGTTATCGGGCGGCACTGACTAATTTTTCTTGCCACTTGAGCCAAATCAACTTTTGCAAGTCACATTCAAAGCTCCCACCATGCTTAAGTTGATTCCATGGGTATTTAGTGTCGTTGGGTGCATAATAACTGATAGGCACATCTACCTGTCAACTGAAAATGCTGACAGGCTGACTGTTCTGAAATGAACAAGGATTGTTTTGGCGCAGACTTCTCAACTCCACCGGATGACATCAGCAGAATATAAAGCCAATTCACTGTTCCATTTTTTTCTATGGTATTCCTATTCACCCCTTCCCACCCAAAAAAAGGTATACTGTTCATGGTTTCTTCTTTTTCATGTCCCTCGAAGGAGGAATTTGGAGGAGACACAGGGTCAGGTGATAGTTGTGGCGCAGTTGTCTAATATAAAAGCCCAAAACACTCTGTAAGTGGAGGAGTTGGTGCCAATGGTTCAGAAGAGGCAGATGTGTGAGCAGTGGAGCAGGCTCATGGCCTACCCTGCAATAGAAATACATCAGAGTGATCCGGCCCTAGAGAGAACAGGACTTCGTGGGACAAGCATCGAAGAAGACCAAGTCCCGAGAACCTGACTTTGCAGGTCAAGCACTGAAGTCCAAATGCCGTGAACCAGATTTCACAGGTTGTGGACCAAAGAACACCAAATGCCAAGAACCAGACTTTGCAGGTCAAACACCGAGGCAGTCCAAATGCCGAGAACCAGATTTCGCAGGTCAAGCACCAAAAACCAGACACTGATTACCGGATACAGCAGATGGAAATTTCAAGGGCCAGGCTGTTACTTCCTGTCCAGGTATTCAGTACTAATTGAGGAAAAGCACTAATTAGAATCGGACTTACACTTAAACTAATTGTGCCTTAATCCCTCTAGGTCCTGTGCTGCGATTAACTCTCGGAACCTGTTCTACACGACATTGATATAATTATCTAATCAAGTGCCTTTTATTTCATTTTTTGCTGAATACTGATACTGTGTTTAAAGACAGGACCCTCTTATTAATTTTAGGGTTTTTTTGTGCATTGTCGGTGGGCGTCTGTTATGTCTGTTTTCTATTATATGTAATAAAAAAATGTGGAATTTTTGTGATTATTTTATTCTGTTTTGGTCTGGTACATAGGTTTATTAATTAGAATATTCTATATTCTGTCCCTATTCTATTTTTTTTATAGTGAGATAGTTTACTAGGTAATAAGTGCATAAATTAGAATAGGCAATTACAAAATAATACAAAAACAGTTAAAGGGAACCTGTCACTATAAAAATAGTGTCCAATCTGCAGGAATCATGTTATAGAGCAGGGGGAACTGTGCAGATTGGTATATAGTTTTGTGAGATAAGATTCAGTATAACCTGTGTTTTCATCATTTAAACCTCTTCTCCTTTTGGGTTTTTCGGTGCAGTGGGTATCAGGGACTGAAAGTTATCTTTGTATGTATACTTATGCAAGGAAAGCTAATCATTGATAGGACCGCCCACTGCACCCAAAATCACAAAAAGAGAAGAGGTTTAAATAATGAGAATACAGGTTATACTGAATCTTATCTCACAAAACTATATATCAATCTGCACAGCTCAAGCTGCTCTATAATATGGGGCCTACAGATTGGATTGCATTTTTATGGTGACAGGTTCCCTTTTAGACCTATATTCATTTCCAGTATTTTCTTTCAGTGAACATTATTTTTGACATTTTTTTAAAGTGAGAAATAATACAATTCCCTTATCTCCTGGTTTTCATTTATGTAGGTTTTATCAATGGTAGATATACAAAGTGTCCACCACTGATAACCACTCCACAATTTAAAGATCTGTCATATGGGGGAGGACAACATTACCTTAAGGGCTCACTCACACCACCATATTTTCAGTACAAGTGTGATCCAACAAAATATTGGATCACACCCGCACCAATGTTATTCTATGGGGCTAAACACGTCTGATTTTTTCCTTGAATCAAGTCAGTCCAAGGAAATAGTGCAGCATTCCAATTATCGGATCTCATTCGACCATGCAAGTCAAGGAGTCCATGGAAAACATCGGACTGAACACGGATGACATCTGAGTGCAGTTCGATTTTCACAGACTGGCAGAATGCACAATGGAGAACATGGAAAAATTTGTTTCCCTATCTTCTCCTCATCTGATAGACTCCGATCACTCTATTCTCCTACTCTAATCAGAGTTTGATCAGAGTGTCATTCTCTCGTGTGAACAATAAATGCGAATTTTGTTGCCACAAAAACTTAAAACCTAATTTGACATGGTGTGGATTTTCTCTGCAGTTTGTGAATAACATTTCGCAAAATCCTGTCCACAATGCTGCCACTGAAAGTCTCAGTCAATTTTCTCCCACCCATACATATACCCAAAATACATACACAATTCTCACGTATGAATTACGTGAGAATTGTCAGTGCCATAGAACCACAGAAGCAAGATAAAAACTATAAATACATGCTTTTCTTTAGCACATATGTACTCACAGTGATTGGAGATGTGGTAATGTTTCAAACTGATCAATATGAAGCGATAGTGGATTACAACCGAGATTACTAAATAAAGAAAAGAAAAACACTGGATAAAGATAGCAGAATTTACCATATATCTAGAACATAAATCATGACAATAATCATAATGCTGTTAGTAAAGCGCCTTTCACACTGGGGAGTCATCATCTGAAACTGCGGAGATTCCCAATCATGGTCTATTGCAGACGTGAAGCCTCCTCATCCATCATTAGCTCATTTCTTATTGTTGCAGCAAATCCACTCACACAAACAGACAACTGCTAGTCAAGAGCATTGTAAAAAGCATGGCAGGAATAAAGACAAGAAAAATCACAAATGAATGCTTGTACAAAAATACATGTCAATTTGACAGTGCATGTTTCTATCAGAACTCATTTTAAAGGGAATCTGTCACCAGGATTTTGCAACGGAAGCTGAGGACAGCATGCTGCAAGGGTTAAAAAAAAAAATAAAAAAAATCTTTTTCTCTTACCTGTGGGGCTATTGTTTACTCATACTAAAGGGTTAAGGCCGCTTTACAAGCGATCTCGTTGGGGTCATGGAATTTGTGATGCACATCCAGTCACTTTAGCGGTGCCATTGTGTGTGACACTTTTGAGCGATTTTGCATCGTTGCAAAAACGTGCAACATCGCTCATCGGTGACATGGGGGTCCATTCTCGAATATCGTTGCTGCAGCAGTAATGATGTTGTTCCTCGTTCCTGCGGCAGCACACATCGGTATGTGTGACACCGCAGGAACGAGGAACCTCTCCTTACCTGCCTCCCGCCCGCAATGCGGAAGGAAGGAGGTGGGCGGAATGTTCGTCCCGCTCATCTCCGCCCCTCCTCTTCTATAGGGCGGCGGTTCAGTGACGTAGCTGTGACGTCTCTGTGACGCTGAACGAGGAAGGAGGTGGTTCGCCGGTCACAGCGACGTCGCACAGCAGGTAAGTAGTGTGACGGGTCTGGGCGATGTTGTGCGCCACGGGCAGCGATTTGCTCCTGTCGCACAACCGATGGGGGCGGGTACCCACGCTAGCGATATCGGTCACGATATCGCAGCGTGTAAAGCGGCCTTTACTCTGTGAGTAACATTGGTGTGACTCCTCTAACCATGCAGAGCAGACCCTAAGCCCCCTGCTGTGATTGACCCCTCACAGATCATGCACAATCTCTATTGAGAACCTGGTGTGGGTGGGCACAGCTACACTCAATTCTGAGATAAAGTCAAAACGGCTGCACCCTGTAATCTAAGTTAAACATGGTTAGTTTCAGAATCTCTGCCCCTACATTATGCTGCTCTCAGATGAAGTAACAAAAACCTGGTGACAAATTCCCTTTAAGATTTTATTTTCTTGACTAAAGTATCTCATACTACATTTTGTCTTAGACATGTAGATTAAAACAAACATTTATACTTCCTAAAGACGACCTGTCAATATTTTGATCTGCCATGTTGGATAATTTTGGTTGGTGTTTCATGTAACCTGAAGTTTTTAGTTTAAGAAGCTAATTAGAAACCGACTAAGGCCATGTGCACACACTGCATTTTTTTTATGCGTTTTTGGGTGCAGATTTGTCCCAAATCTGTATGCCTATCATCATGCCAGCAAAGTCAGTGAGAATTATAAAGTAGTATTCACATGTTACTTATTTTTCCTTGCAGATTTGGTGCCGAAAATAAGTTTTTCAGCCCTTCCATCCATTGAATTCATTATGAAAAACGAGGCAAAAACACCGTTTTTTTGGTATGTTTAGTCTGTGGTTTTTCATGCAATCTTTTATGCATTTTTTTTTCAAACTTTGCACCAGAATCTGCATGCCTCTCCTGAAGCCAGCAAAGTTTACTAGATTTCTGAAGTGCTGTGCCAACGTTGCATTTTTTTTTGCATATTTTGATGCAGAAAAAATCTGCAGCATGTCAGTTGTTGGGGTGTTTTTTCCTGTATTTTTTAGCCCTTCCAGGAAATGACTTCACTAAAAAAATGCATGGGAATAAAAATGCATGAAAACCGGATGTGTTTTGTGGTGTGTTTTTGTGCAAGAAGATGCAGAAAATTTCCGTACCAAATACTCAGAATGTGCACATAGCCTAAATGGTTTGGGGTGTTTTTTATTTTTCCTTATAAATATGATTTTTTTTTTGTTTTGCTTTGTTGGGTTGTAATCATTTGTAAAAGGATATTATTGTTTTCTTATTTCAGTTTGCCATAGATTCATAAGTGAAGGCACGCGTCTGCTGTTAGGTTATTTTTTTCTCTATTTCTGCTAGACAAATCCAAGGACAAGAGGGGTGGTATTTCCGGAGGGATTCAGCAATGTTTTCTGAATAATTCAAATATGTTGAGATATTAAAGATGTTTTCTGGTAAGAACACCTTAGCATAAAGCATCATGAATACTCATAAGCAGTCTTGTTGGGTTTTTAGGATGCGATGATCATCCAGTTTGTCTCACCGCCAATGAGCCCATTGAGGATTGTAACTACCAGGAGCAATCTTCTTCTACCATTGACCCCTTTCATGCCCTAGATAACCAGGGAATGTAAATTTAAATCCTTCACTACCTTGGAACATCAGGGAATTCAGGAGTATTTTTTTTACTACTCTGAAATGCAAGAGATTTTGAAACTATTAGAAAAACCTGTCTATAAATGGTGGGAAGGACACCCAACTTTTCTCCATGGTCAAGTTCATGGAGATTGAAAGAGTAAAATGGTTGGCATATGTATTAGTTATAGATTTCTGAAATTATATGGTATAATCATCCCTTGTACTTACAGTTTTTGCAAATGTTTAAGCTCTTTAAAACTGGATAGTGGCACTTCTGTGATTTGATTATTTGACAAGTCTCTAGGAATAAACAGAATCTTAATTAGTAAAAAACACTTTTTAAGCCAGTATGCAAATTATGTCCATTCCAAATGCAAATTAAACATACAAGTGGAACTTTGGATTAAGAGTGACTTGGTTTGAGACTGTTTTGCAAGACAAGCAAACTTTTTTAAAAATTGTAACTCGGTAAATGAGGAAGATTTCGCAATATGATCATCATGTGAGCCCTCCCCATCCCTCTACAGTACTGTACCTCCCTCCCTGCGCAGATACAGTACTGTACTAGTAATACTCACCATTTCTAGAGCATACGCATAAGCCATCAATCACGGTCCTTTCCTCACTTCCGGGTTCCAGCCTTTGACTGCACTCCATACTTAATACACCGCTACTAAACCAATTTTAGGTAACTGATTAACTACCTGTACATCAGTGATATGTGTGGGTCAGGCACAAGCTATATATACAGGTCTCTCTGGTTGTACTGTACAATTTAAACCGATTTTGTCAATACAAATAGGTATTCCATCAAATGATACAGAAATATAAATATAATTACTAACTCAAATACGCATGGAGAGGCCATTAAAGTACAAATAGGGAGAACCAATTCACAAGAAATAGCCACATTACAATAATAAAACTATATATTTTATTAAAGATCAAGAAACAAATAAAAATAGAGCAATGAAATAATAGTGAAAAAAATTATATTGGCCCGACACCAGTTCCCGAAATGTGCGTCGGGATCTGGTGACGGCACAGTAGCTATTCAGCATGACTACAGGTAACCGCCTCCCATCTTATAATTTCACTACTCTAGGCAATTACCTTTGTGCCACCAGCATTGTAATATGATACTTCACATTTGCACTTGCATCAATTATTTTGTGAGCCTGGTTTTATGCTCACCTTGATTATCATATATACAGGGTGGGCCATAAGTATGGATACACCCTAATAAAATTGAAGTGGTTGTTGATATCACCTTACCGTTTGTGGCATATTAGTATATACGAGGGGCCAAACATTTGCGGCTGTGTGATGCCCATGGCGGCCATCCGCAAAGGCGTTATTTTGAATTCAACTTTAATTTTTTCATTGGGAAGGGGGTCATGTGACACATCAAACACAGAGATTTGCACAAGAAAAACAATTGTATGCTCATTTTTAACAACACTTTATTCAGTATCGAGTTATTGACACGTTTGTGACATGGAGCAACCACAGTAAACCACTAAAGGATGTGCTCAAAGTGCTGCCCATTGTGTTGAATTGTCAACGCGACTCTCTTCTCCCACTCTTGTAACACCAAGAGCAATACCGCAGATCCAGGATGTGGGACACCTGAAATAACAGATACAGGAGGCCTGTGGTAGCATTTCTTCTACGGTATTGCTCTCGGTGTGTCAAGAGTGGGAGAAGAGAATCATGTTGACAATTCACAGCAGCAGACTCTGAAGTAGCAGATGGTTGAGCACAGGACAATTCCTCAGCAGTTCCTTCCACCAGGCTGGACAAAGTAGAATTAATTCTAAGAGCAGCAAGGAGTGCTCGGAAAGCTCCAATATTTAAGTCTAAATGGGTATGGACTCAAGGCAGCTACAGCTGAACTGCACTGCTATGAGCTGCTGGCAACAGAAACTGAAATTAGCTCATGAGGCGCCAAAGAAAAGGAAACTATTTAAATTAGGAGTCTAGATGGAGATGGGAGGCTCCAGTACTAAGGCAGTCACTAGTCTCAAAACAGCAGGGAGATGACTGTGACAGTACTCCCCCCATTAACGAGAGCCTTCCGGACACTGAAGACTGGTAATATCGTTCACCTCAAATGTGAACAGGCCTCTCCGGTTACCAGTTGGAGACACAACACACTTCCGCAGCACAGACCTGTGTACTACATCATGGTTGTTAAGAGTGGGGGGTAGTTCTAGCCATATGGCCATAGGGTTGAGAATGTCAGTAACTCTAAAGGGACAGATGAACCTCGAGCCTAGAGCCCTGGATGCACACTTACACCTGGTGTTTTTAGTGAAAACACAAAGTCATTCTTACCCAGGTCTGGACCTGAACGTTTATTTCCACTCATACCACAGGTAGTAGAGGAAAAGCTCCGGACCGAACTGACAACCAAGGAATCTTAAACCTTACACTCTGGTAGTATGCACTTAGTGGGAACAACTATCCTCTCACGATCACCTCTACCAGAGCTGCACTGAGGCCTACACTTCCCCTGGGATGGGGTTAGCACACCATCTTTTTTCCAAGACATCCTGGTAGATACTACTGGTGGACAGGGTGATGGTTTTTAATAAGAACTGCAGAAATGGTTGCACCCAGGCACCTGGTTTCACAAAAACTGCCCCAACTGACTACATCCTCTGACTGCCAGTTAATCACAGGGTTATGTCTTTTCAACCAGGGCAGACCCAACATGGGCAGCCCCTCCAAGACATAACAGGAGAGATGTTCACCATGAAAAGGGACCTACCCGCAGGTCGATACTTGGTACTGTATGGGTGAATTCCCTCTGACTGAGGGGGGCAGAATCAATAGCCTGAATGGGGATAGATCCAGTTAATGCACTGCGAGTGAGATCCCGAGACTGAGCAAAGCTAGAATCAACTAGATTAACACCCGAACCACTGCCAACCAGAACAGAGATCATCTCAGTCCTTCCACCAACAACCATTTCAGCTTTCATGGGGATCTGGAACATGTAAATGGAGGAAATATACACTGCCTGGTTGCTTCCCTCCATATGACCAAGAGGATGTGGCTTCTTAGGTCTTATTGGACTGGCCACAATGTAATGCCCCAACTGCATAGGTTTTTCATCTTTCACCAGTGGGAGCTCCTGCCTGGGGAAAACTACAGGAGACAGCGTCCTAGAGGGTCCCTCACTGAGGCGTCAATTCACTCTAATGGCGAGGGCCATGGCTGCCTCCAGTGACTCTGGGGTTGAGTATTACACCAGAGAGTCCCTATCTGACAACCCCTGACAGAAATTACTTCTAAGCGCTGGGTTCCACAGGGTGTCAGCAGCCCATCTCTGGAACACTGGCTGCGCCTCCTGCTGGAGCCTTCGGAGTTTAGACTCCGTGAGCGTCACGTCATCAAGCCACAAAAACTCATCCACCAACGGTAATGATGGAGTGTCGGTCGGCAGAGAGAAGGTCCAGGACTGGGGATCTCCACACAACAGAGAGACAACAATACCCACTCACTGTTCCTCACTCTCTGAAGAACGAGGGCGAAGCCTGAAGTATAACTTACAGCCTTCCTTGAAGGTGGTAAACTTATCCCTTCCACAAGAGCACCTGGGCATGTGCCGAGACCGAAAGCTCAGCAATTTGTTGCAGCTGCTGCACAATCTGAGACCGCATGTCAGAAAACTTCTGAGACAGGGTCTACAACAGCTGTGCAAATGCCGCAGCCTGAGCCATAGTAGCACAGGAAAAAATATATGGGCTGCTGTTAATATCACGCATGGAGTAGGAGATGTCATATGTAATATGTGACATACCCGTTCAGACAGATGGGTGTCTGACGCATTACAAAAACATCACAAACATACAGGAGGTAACAACGAGGACATGATAAAATGGAGGTGCCTGCCACTAGGGAAAGGGGTGAGGGGGCACCTCCTGAACTCACCTAAAGCTGACTCCTGAGCTCCCCAGCGTCCCTATACGGTTTCTTTCACCTTGTTGGCGAGCAGGATACCTAGGACCCTCAGCTGGCCCTAAACTCACCCTGCCTAGTGAGTAGGCCGACAAGTACACTAGACTTGCCACTACACTAATAACCATGGAGGTAAAGGAAAGACAGACGGGGGATAAACAGAAGGATACAAAAACCAAACTTCACAGCAGCAGACTCTGAAGTAACAGATGTATAAGCACAAGACAATTTCTCAGCAGTTCCTTCCACTAGGCTGGACAGAGTAGAATGAATTCTAAATTCAGCAAGGAATGCTGGGAAAGCTCCAGTATTTAAGCCTACATGGGTATGGGCTCAAAGGAGATACAGCTGAACTGCACTGCTCTGAGCTGCAGGCAACAAAATCTGAAATTAACTCATGAGACGATAAAAGAAAGGAGACCATTTAAATGAGGAGTCTAGATAGAGATGGGAGGCTCCAGTCCTAAGCCAGTCACTAGTCTCAAAACAGCAGGGAGACAGCCGCAATACCAAATATATGTCTTCATTTCTTTATTTTTAATAGGGGAAAAGCTGAGTGATCAGAATTTTTTTTATTTATATTTTTGGTCTTTTTTATTTTTTACTCTGTTTGTAATCTTGGGGAATCGAACTTCTGATTGCTTGTTTTCGTTATACCATGTTCTACATTATAACAGTATCACAGTATGTTGGGGTAATCCCAGTCTTCTATTAGGCTCAGCCAATGGCTGAGCTTTACATGAGGACCAAGATGGCAGCGAATGAGCTTTTAACAGGTATTCAGCTGCCATGGTGCCCCATAATTGTGTCATGAGGGGCTAATGATGTCATTTAAATATTGCTGTCAGAGAATTACAGAACCATCTAAATGGTTAACATTTGAAGCTCAGCTCTGGCTGTTGAATTTAGCGACAGATGCTCTTACATATCGGGCATATACACCTTGTGGAGGAAGCTCAGCTCCTGATCTCCCTCCACACTTGCGGACACCAGTGAAGGATATACAGTTATACACATTTGTTACAATCTTTTTGCAATTAGTAATATACCACCATTTGAGTATATTATAAGCCTTTTCTGTATTAATAGGTGTTTACAACCAATACCTCTATCTACAGTACAGATTGAGAACAACAATGAGAATCTCACTCATACACACCAAATAGTCCATTGTTTTAATCTTCCTGTGGTGTCTCTACATGGAAACTGAAATGTTGCTGGAAGGTTTACCACCAATTAGCAGGAACCCTTGTAATTACACTGGTGGACATATCGCCGATGCAGCCGGTGCAGTGGCACAGGGGCCTGGAGGTTCAGGGGGCCCTTTCTGGCTGGTCAGTAATGAGGGCAATCTGACCTGTTGTCCGGAGCTTGAGGCACCTGGCCAGATTGCCCACATCACATCCTGCATGCTGGGCAGGGAGCGATCCTGCAGCTCCACACAATGTAAGCAGCGGAACACAGGAATCTGTCCTCTGTTCCCAGGCGGGCAGTTTCGCTGTGACACACGCGCGCGCGTCATTTGAAAAGTTCCCGTAGGAGAAGAAGCAGCGCAGCTGGGACCCATAGAGGAGAAGCAACGGTGGGGGCCTATACAGAGAGAAGCATCGTGGGGGCCCCTACAAGAGCAGCAGCGGTGCAGCCGGGGCCCGTACCGGAGAAGCAGCAGCGGGGGCCCTTATGGAGAGAATCAGTGGCAGAGGCCCCTACAAGAGAAACAGCGGTGGGGGCCCCTACAAGAGAAAGTGGTGGGGGCCCCTACAAGAGAAACAGCAGTGGGGGACCGTACAGAGAGGCCTGAGGAGGGAACAAATAGGAGGGAGAGGTGAGTGGTGACTAATAACCTGAGGAGGGGACAATGAGGAAGGGGGGTGAGTGGTGACTAATATTGGGGGTGTAGTGATGTAGTATATTACAGGTGTAGTATATGGGGATGTGGAATATTACAGGTGTGGTATATAGGCGGTGTAGTGATGTAGTATATTACAGGTGTAGTATATGGGTATTTAGTGATATATATATGTGTAGCGCCCATGAAGCCATCAGGAGGTACAAGGTACTGCGTACTGTCAGAGATGCAGGGTCTACCCCCAGGGACCCAGAAGACCAGTGCCGGTAACAGCAAAACACATTTTAATCCCTGTTTTTCCCTTCCCAAAGACTGGTGACAGACTAGGGTTGGACCCAATGGATGGCCACCTAGGGGTGGAGCTGATCCAGTCCACTAGACAACAACCGGGGAGGAGGGTTCAGACAGTCAGTAAGTGGAAGTGAGAGGAGACGGACGTAACTGCACTGACAGGAGAGTGTAACGGTGATCTGAGGGCCCAGGTGTGTGGTTGCCGGTGGAGCATGGTGGAGTACTCCCGGAACCAAAGCACCAACAGGGTACAGAATCCTAGGTCAGGCAAACGCTCCAGGCAGACCTGGTAGAATATGCACAGTGAGGGGACCATCCAGGACCTCACTGACCGTAAAGTTTGGGTCATAGTAGCAATGGGAGAACTGGGGGAACAGGACCAGAGAAAGCATTCCCACAGGGTTCAAGCTACCTGTTATACGGACTAAGACTGAACGAGAACCAGGAGGGGACCCCTAGACGCTTCAAGCCACGGGGACCCTCCAACCAGAGACAGGTGCAGGGGAAAGAAGCCACCAAGTTACCAAACCGACACTGGGACTAAGGGGACTAGTGGTGAGGACCAGCCTTCCTTGGGTTACCAGCCATAACAAAGCTCTGAGTAAAGCAACCAGTTACACTGCAATACTTTTGTGTGGCCTCCCTTCTTTCCGCACCCAACAACATCATCTATCCCCTGGGGCCTGGCTCTACTTGCGGATGGCCCTATATCCAGGCTGCCACCAACAGCAGCCCCAGTAGTGAGAAGTGTGCAGCGGCGGTTCCACTTAAATAACCGCAACCCGCAAGTGGCGTCACGACAAAAACTTTTATTTCATCTCCCCTATAAATAACCCCCCTTTTTGGAGCGACCCCAGGGTCAAGGAACTGGGCAACAGCCACCTAGTGACATCCTTGTAAATATACGGCCCAGGACCGAGTACCCCATAGCCCTTGGGCGACACATATGCAGCTTTTTTCGCCATAGAAGGAGGGGGGGGGGCATGCACAATTTCTTGTATATGGGCCCAAAGCTATCACTGTCCGCCGCTGTGTAATTAGCCTGATTGCATGTCCTTTTAATAGCAAACAAAGGTTCCAAAAAGATTGTGAAACGTACTATTCAGATGTGGAAAGAAGGAGCAATGTCCTATCAAACTTTTATAGAGATGTTTGCAAAACATTTAGAATAAACTGTTACAAAGTGTCATGTTAATGCAATCTTGGGGTATATTTTATAGCCACAGACTTGCAAATCAAAAAGGTCCGTGGAGGCTCTGTTAGGAGTCTCAACACAGAAAACAGCCAGATATCCCTCCGGGAAGGGCCCAGCCAAGGGGTGACTCTTTTTAGGAGACCACCATAACCACCATATTAAGTGGCCCTTTTAGTCAATATCCATCTTTTTGACAAGTTTAAAGATATGACAAGGGAAATACCAAGGCCAGGTATCCATCCACAGACAGCTGTTTCGGGGTATTACCCCTCATCAGTGTGGAGTAGGATTCTGGCTGGGTGGAAGCAATGCCTAGTAGACCAACAAAACAAAACAATCACTGATCTCGGGGAGACCAGCCAGAGAAAACACTGCCGGCAGTCAACGAAGGCACTCAACACAGTGAAATCCTAGGTACATGGCCCCCTGGGAAATATGCAAATCAAAAAGGTCCGACAGATGTGGAAAGAAGGAGCAATGTCCAATCAAACTTTTATAGAGATGTTTGCAAAACATTTACAATAAACTGTTACAAAGTGTCATGTTAATGCAATCTTGGGGTATATTTTATAGCCACAGGCTTGCCAGTCGCAGCCTTTCCGGTTTGTCTCCGTCTGTGAGACGTTTTATGACCTTAATAATGGAATGTACATTTTACAATAAGCGGTATGTTCATTTACTGGATGGATTTCTTACATTTCTGCTAAACTCCTCAAAGATGAAAAGATGTTTTCTTTTACCAATCTGATTCTGTTTCCACGAAGAAACCTGAAGAGAAAACATGCATGTAATAAACAAAGCAAACAATGGCTGAATAGCACAACATGTAAATACGCACATTGATATTATAATAATATACTGTATTATTATTATTTGCTTGTCTCAGTGCCCATACAAGTATTCACCAGTTTATGTCAGTGCGAGAGGTATATTGCAGGATCATTACTTACAGAGAACCTATAAGCACAATTTTGTAATGTACAGTAAAGATATGGCTGTAATGGTCCTAACACTGATTGAATTGATACCTTTGGTGAAGAAATTGAAGTTTTCTGCTAATTAGATTTCAATGCACAGCAGCCAGACTGTACACTGGGCCTTCTCCTCCCTGTTTGTGATTCCCTGGCCCCCCCCCGCCTGCCTCCAGTCTGTGAATGATCTGCCTCCTCTGTTTGAAATCTAAGCAGTGACCTGTCATTAAAAAACTGGAGGCAAGAGGAGGGGCAGGGGCATCACTAACAGGGAGGAGAAGACAGTGCACTGTGCACCAAAATCTAATCAGCATGGAGTGCAGTGGGTGGCCCCTGCACTTACAGCTCTTCTGTCTTTCTGTCTATTGTTTTTTGCTGATTGTATCCTTTCTCTGACTAAGAAAATCATGCTTCAGTGACCTGTCAGGAGCAACAGGCAACAGAAGGTGGGGAAAAGGCCAAAAGGTTAGAGAGTTGTAAGTGCAGGGCCCACCGATTGCACTTGCAGCTCATTGGCATACCATTTCAATTATAGATTTCTCTAAGGATACCAGAATGTCCCGCATCTTTATGGAACTTTTATCTCTACTGGCTAACACAGTACAAAGATATATTTTACCTGTATCAAAATGGAGGATACCAGAATGTACCGCATCTTTATGGAACTTTTATCCCTAAGGCTCCTTTCACACGTCAGTGATTCTGGTACATATGTTGCAGTTTTTACACGTACCAAAATCACAGAAATACACAGACCCAGTAAAATCAATGGGTCTGTGCACACTTCAGTGATTTCTCACTGACCGTGTTTCCATGAGGCGCACACACATATCTGTGTGTTCCACATGGAGACAAGTCCATTTTTTCTGGCATTACTGATGTCACATGGACCACACAGTGGTGTGATCCATGTGACATGTACCAGAGAAAACACGTATCTTTGAAATAAAATTATTTTTTTACTCAACTGTCTCCAGCACTGCTGTCTCCGGCCGCTGCTGGCTGCTGCTTCCAGGCTGGCTAATTATGCTCATGAATATTCACTGCACCATAACCCAGAAGTATCAGCAGAGGGGAGAAAGTGGCGGCCGGAGACAGCAGGGCCGGAAATATCAGCATCACAGACAGTAGCACCGGGGACAGGTGAATATAAGAGTGCCTGATCTCCATACGCTATCACGGATTGTACACGGAAAACACATGTGTGCCAAAATCATGGCTCAAGGAGGGCCAAATGCATCTTTAACACATCAGTGAAAAATGTCTGTGTTTTTGACTGACGTGTGAAAGAGGATAGTAAAATGGATTTCCACAAGTGACATAAGGATTTATTACATACATGTTATCAGTTTGGGGTATAAAATCCTGATGATAGGTTCTCTTTAAAATCACACTCACAATACAGTGTAAAATTATTGGACCTCTAAGTGGTCAGTGAAGGTGGACTGAGTATCACAGACGTTTCCATGATACTTGTGTGGCCATTTTGAAAATAAGTTAATGGGGGGACCAATCATCTGACCGGGCAGCACCATCACTGCTATAATCAAAGATTTATTTCAGACACAAAGGGTTTATTCAGTTAGGAAAACATTTTGACTTTTTTCCAAAAACATTGAGTCAATTTGTCGCCAGGTTGCGTTTGGTGTTGCAGTATAGCAATCATTATCCTGTACAATCCTTCGGATTTTCTGAAAAGGAGTAACCCTTTCCAAGAACCTGTTTCTCCTCAGAAGTTTAAGACGACCCTAATGAGAGCAAACGATTTCTAAGTATTTGGGGGAATTAAAGAATGTGGAATGGTTCCACATATTTCCACTAAACACGAACAATGCAACATAATTGTGTAATAAAGATAATAAAGAACACTTACAGGACAGTGAGCTCATCACAGGTGACAAAGCTTGAATTACTCAGTGACCCAATTCTGTTCCCTTCAAAATCCCTGTACATGAAAAAAAAAAATGTAAAAACCTAAAATTGCTGTTTGCGGTGTTTGTTAAATAGCATTAGGTTTGCATTATCATAGCTCCAATGTCTTATGTATTTAAAGGGAACCTGTAATGTCCTCAAAACCTGTGAACTTGCATGTTAATATGGTTTGAAAACTGTGTGGCCACCATATTGAAAGCGCAGCTACAGGAAGGAAATAAACTTTGTTCCTCCCAACAGCCTCCAACTTCGAGTGATTCTGCCGTGACCTCAGTATAAAGTGAGCAGACGCTGTAAACACGTCCTGGCACATTGGCTGACAGCCGTCTTGGCACTGATATGCTGCAGAGATGGCTGTCACTTAGTGTGCTAGCGCATGCTTGCAGCGACTGCACTATTAACCTGCAGATTAACCCTATATTTGCAGGTTAATAGCATTTGGGGGCAGTACAGGTTCTCATGAATGCATGTTATATAGCATGTTATATAGTATTTTTTTTCTTTCCCCACTGCAATAGAAATCAAAATTTTATGTAGTGACTTCATTGTCAGTGTGTAGCAATCTATTAAATAAGTAGCTCTTCTTTAATACTGTCGTAAAGGATATATGGACACTGTTTTTTTCTTTTTTAACTTAAATGTATGTATTTTCTCCAAAAATCATGTATGTATGTATGTATGTATGTATGTATGTATGTATGTATGTATGTATATATATATATATATATATATATATATATATATATATATATATAAATATATATATATATACTTTGCAAAAAAATCATGGCCGAAAGTGTTGGCACCCCTGAAATTTCGCAAGAAAATTAGGTATTAATCCCAGAAAATGATTACAATTACACGTTTGTTTCCTTTGTGTATATTGGGACAACACAAAAAAAACCCAGAAAAAGTGCAAATTAAACATAATTTCACGCAAAACCTCAAAAATGGGTGGGACAAAATGATTAGACCTTTCCAAAATTGTGGGTAAACAAGCATGTGATACTCGTTCAAACTCACCTTTGGCAAGTAACAAGTGTGGGCTTAATGAAAATTACACCTAAAACCAGATAAAAAGGGGAGAAGTTGACTCAGTCTTTGCATTGTGTGTCTGTGTGCCACATTAAGCATGGAGCACAGAAAGAGAAAATAACTGTCTCAGGACTTGAGAACTAAAATTGTTATAAAATATCAACAATCTCAAGGTTAAAAATCCATCTCCAAAGAACTTGTGTACTTTTGCTCACCGTGTGCAACATAATCAAGACGTTTACAACCCATGGTACTGTAACTAATCTCCCTGGGTATGGACGGCAGAGAAAAAATGATGAAAGGTTGCAACGCAGAGTAGTCCGGATGGTGGATAAGCAGCCCCAATAAAGTTCCAAAGAAATTCAAGCTGTCCTGCAGGCTCAGGGTGCATCAATGTCAGCGCAAATCTGTCGACATTTGAATGAAATCAAATGCTATGGCCAGAGACTCAGGAGAACTCCACTGCTTATAATAGGTAGACTGCAGTTTGCCAAAATGTATGTAAGTAAGCCAAAATCCTTCCGAGAAAGCATCTTGCGGACAGATGAGACCAAGATAGAGCTTTTTTGGTAAAGAACATTATTCTACTTTTTACTAAAAACACAATAAAACATACAAAGAAAAGAACAAAGTACCTACAGTCAAATATGGTGGAGGATAAAGATATTTTTTGGGTTGTTTTGCTGCCTCTGGCACCGGGTTGTCTTGACTATGTGCAAGGCATCATGAAATATTTTGGGTTGCAATGTAGTGCCCACTGTCAGAAAACTGGGTTTGTGTCCTAGGTCATGGGTCTTCCAGCAAGGACAATGAACTCAAACTTCCTTCAAGAAGCCTCCAGAAATGGATGGTAACAAAGTGCTGGAGAGTTCTGAAATGGCAACAATGAGTCTAGATATAAATCCTATTGAACACCTGTGAGGCAATGTTAAAATTGCTGTTGGGAGAAGGTGCCTTCACATATGAGAGACCTAGAGCAGTTTGCAAAAGAAGAGTGGTCCCAAATTCCAGGTGAGAGGTGTAAGAAGCGTGTTGATTGTTATAGGAAGTGATTGATTGAAGTTATTTATTCCAAAGGGTGTGCAACCAAATATTAAGTTGAGGGTGCAAACAATTTTGTCTGGCCCATTTTTGGAGTTTTGTGGGAAATTATGTCAAGCTGTTTTTTCTCTGTTTTCTTTGTGTTGTTCCAAAACATGTGAAGGAAATAACCATGTATAAAAAAATATGGAATTCCAAGAATTCTCTAGGGGAAATACTTTATTTTCTGGAATAATTTCAAGGGTGCCAACACTTTCAGCCATGACTGTATATATATAATAAACTGTATATGTATAAATACAAATTGAATCAAGCTATAAATGTTATTATAAATTTGAATTGCGATATAACTTACACCCAATTAATTAATGGCATCTGGGCACATAACTTTTGAGGCAGAGCTTGCAGCGAGTTATTAGTCATCGACCTGCAAAAATAAAGCAAACCATCTAGACTCAAAAAACATCCCCCCAAAAAAGCTTTATTTGTTATTCAAACAATATATTACTTCTTTGATTCTAACTAGTACTTCCAATGAAATACAGTGAAGAATGCGATGTTCTCAGTGTTCTTATTGATAGGCAACCTTTCCTTATAATCTCTGTACAGCATTGCAGAATAAATTCTAGGGAACTCCTGATAATTAAAATAATCAGCCTTCAACAAGAGCGTTCAGATATTGAACTTTGTATATTTTCTTTAAAAGGAATCTGTCAGCAGGTTTTTGCTTCCTCATCTGAGAGCAGCATGATATAGGAAAAGAAACTCTGATTCCAACAATGTATCACTTTAGTTTTCTGGGTGCATCAGTTGTGACACAATCAGTGTTTTTAGATTTAGCAATGCAGCAGAGCTGACAAAGCTGACCACACCCACACGAGACGCTCTATGTACAATGTCTAGAGACAGTGAGCTGCTTATTACAGAAGGGGAATGCCGGACTAGGGCTCACACGCTGCTGTAGATGACTTAGCCCGAGCAATGATAATCTGGTGCTAAAACAATCATTGCAAATAAACAACACGTACCTTGGTAAGTGACACATATCTGAATTATGTGTTTCAACCCTTAGAGAATGCTGCCCTCAGAATACATAGCAAACACCCGCTGATAGATTCCCTATAAAGCACACCAATCACCAGGATTTTCGTATATAAGCTAAATCCAGTGCTATACTGGCACTATCAGGCTGATTTTATACATACCTGTAGTGGTCAGTTCGGATATATAGATATTGAAATCCAAGAAAGTAAAGTTTATAACATCAGCAGCTTGTTGAGTGACAGCAGCTGAGGATCAGATAATATCTGGGGGGTATTCATAGTTATCCCCCCCCTGTTAGAATTAGCATAAGTATTATACAATGTATTTAATTTTTGACTTGCAGGACCTTTGCTGAAGTCATACCCATGTGAGCAGAAGGGGTGGGGCCTCAGCCAGCAAACTTGATACCAGAAAGCAACATTTTTCTGTTGGCTGAGGCCCCGCCCCTTCTGGTCACATGGGTATGACTTCAGCACAGGTCACAGGGGGGATAACTATGAATACCCCCCAGATATTATCTGATCCTCAGCTGCTGTCAGTCAACAAGCTGCTGATTTTATAAACTTTACTTTCTTGGATTTCAAAACCTAAACATCCGAGCTGACCACTACAGGTATGTATAGAATCATCCTGATAGTGCCAGTATAGCATTGGCTTTTGTTTATGTAGGAATATCCTGGTGTTTGGTTCCCTTTAAGTGCTGATCAATTATGTTTGCTAACTCTCCAGCAAGGTCCAGGATGCTCCAGGAAATAAGAGAGACTTTTCAGACTCCAGGAACAGTTGGTAAGTCTCACAAGTGCAGCGGAGCTTTCAGAATGTTCCTTTCATTCAGGAGTCATGTAAAAGGCAAGGGGCTGTGGCCAGAAGGAGGTGCGGAGGACGATGGCCTGACAAAGGGGTGAGAAAATAGTAAAAAGGTTTTAATGGTGCCCTCATCATGCCACTTTTAATTTCCTCCATAGAGGCATTGTTAGATGTTGCAAAGTATATGAAAGATGCATCCAATTGTCAGGCATTTTGTAAACAAGCACTTATCCCTCCATACATTGTTGAAATATCATGAACATTTGTGTAGGTCAAATGTGAATTAATAGAAGATGAGGCAAAATTAAAATTTGGCAAGTGTTAAAATACAGTTAGGTCCAGAAATATTTGAACAGTGACACAAGTTTTGTTATTTTAGCTGTTTATAAAAACATGTTCAGAAATACAATTATATATATAATATGGGCTGAAAGTGCACACTCCCAGCTGCAATATGAGAGTTTTCACATCCAAATCGGAGAAAGGGTTTAGGAATCATAGCTCTGTAATGCATAGACTCCTCTTTTTCAAGGGACAAAAAGAAATTGGACAAGGGACTCTAAGGGCTGCAATTAACTCTGAAGGCGTCTCCCTCGTTAACCTGTAATCAATGAAGTAGTTAAAAGGTCTGGGGTTGATTACAGGTGTGTGGTTTTGCATTTGGAAGCTGTTGCTGTGACCAGACAACATGCGGTCTAAGGAACTCTCAATTGAGGTGAAGCAGAACATCCTGAGGCTGAAAAAAAAGAAAAAATCCATCAGAGAGATAGCAGACATGCTTGGAGTAGCAAAATCAACAGTCGGGTACATTCTGAGAAAAAAGGAATTGACTGGTGAGCTTGGGAACTCAAAAAGGCCTGGGCGTCCACGGATGACAATAGTGGTGGATGATCGCCGCATACTTTCTTTGGTGAAGGAGAACCCGTTCACAACATCAACTGAAGTCCAGAACACTCTCAGTGAAGTAGGTGTATCTGTCTCTAAGTCAACAGTAAAGAGAAGACTCCATGAAAGTAAATACAAAGGGTTCACATCTAGATGCAAACCATTCATCAATTCCAAAAATAGACAGGCCAGAGTTAAATTTGCTGAAAAACACCTCATGAAGCCAGCTCAGTTCTGGAAAAGTAATCTATGGACAGATGAGACAAAGATCAACCTGTACCAGAATGATGGGAAGAAAAAAGTTTGGAGAAGAAAGGGAACGGCACATGATCCAAGGTACACCACATCCTCTGTAAAACATGGTGGAGGCAACGCGATGGCATGGGCATGCATGGCTTTCAATGGCACTGGGTCACTTGTGTTTATTGATGACATAACAGCAGACAAAAGTAGCTGGATGAATTCTGAAGTGTACCGGGATATACTTTCAGCCCAGATTCAGCCAAATTTCGCAAAGTTGATCGGACGGCGCTTCATAGTACAGATGGACAATGACCCCAAGCATACAGCCAAAGCTACCCAGGAGTTCATGAGTGCAAAAAAGTGGAACATTCTGCAATGGCCAAGTCAATCACCAGATCTTAACCCAATTGAGCATGCATTTCACTTGCTCAAATCCAGACTTAAGGCTACATGCGCACGCTGCTTCTTTTTCATGTTCACAAACTGCAGCCAAAACTGCAGCCAAAACTGCACCTTGTCAGAGAGAGCCTGGAAATGTCACAAAAAATGTAGGTGCTTTTTTGGTGCGTTTTTGCTGCTTTTTTGGTGCGTTTTTGGCTGCAGTTTTGTCAACAATTGTTTCACGTATTTTTCAGTTCAAACAAGCCCATAAAGCTTGTTGAATTGAAAAAAAAAAAAATAGAAATAAATAAATAAATAATTAAAAAAAACTGGCGTGCGGTCCCCCCCAATTTTAATGCCAGCCAGATAAAGCCATACGGCTGAAGGCTGGTATTCTCAGGATGGGGAGCTCCACGTTATGGGGAGCCCCCCAGCCTAACAATATCAGTCAGCAGCCGCCCAGAATGGCCGCATCCATTAGATGCGGCTGTTCTGGGACTGTACCCGGCTCTTCCCGATTTGCCCTGGTGCGTTGGCAAATCGGGGTAATAAGGAGTTATTGGCAGCCCATAGCTGCCACTAAATCCTAGATTAATCATGTCAGGCGTCTATGAGACACCCTCCATGATTAATCTGTAAATTACAGTAAATAAACACAAACACACACCCGAAAAATCCTTTATTAGAAATAAAAAAACACAAACACATTCCCTCATTACCAATTTATTAACCCCGACAAAGCCCTCCATGTCCGGCGTAATCCAGGATGGTCCAGCGCCGCATCCAGCTGTGCTGCATGGAGGTGACCGGAGAAGCAGCAGACACCGCCGCTCGGGTCACCTCCATGCAGCTAATGAAGACAGCCGCGCGATCAGCTGAGCTGTCACCGAGGTTACCCGCGGCCACCGCTGCATCCAGCGGTGGCCGCGAGTAACCTCAGTGACAGCTCAGCTGATCGCGCTACTGCGTGGAGCTGACAGGAGCGTGGAGGACGGGACTTTCAGCGGTGGTGGTGAGAGGGGTCCATCATCTCCCCTGTGCGGGGACAGCGGTACTTCGGGGAACACGGGGAGGACGGGACTATCAGCGGCGGCAGCAAGAGGGGGATGGACATTGGCAGCTGAAAACATTGATTTTTCCCTCTCGCTGCCGCCGCCGCTGATAGTCCCGTCCTCCACATGATCTCCCCTGTGCGTGCACGCTGGGGACAGTGGTACTTCGGGGAACACGTGAAGGACGGGACTATCAGCAGCGGCGGCGGCAGCGAGAGGGAAAAATCAATGTTTTCAGCTGCCAATGTCCATCCCCCTCTCGCCGCCGCTGATAGTCCCGTCCTCCACATCATCTCCCCTGTGCGTGCACGCTGGGGACAGTGATACGTCGGGGAACACGTGGAGGACGGGACTATCAGCGGCGGCAGCGAGATGGGGATGGACATTGGCAGCTGAAAACATTGATTTTTCCCTCTCGCTGCCGCCGCTGCTGATAGTCCCGTCCTCCACATCATCTCCCCTGTGCGTGCATGCTGGGGATAGTGGTACTTCGGGGAACACTATCAGCGGCGGCAGCGAGAGGGGGATGGACATTGGCAGCTGAAAACATTGATTTTTCCCTCTCGCTGCCGCCGCTGCTGATAGTCCCGTCCTTCACATCATCTCCCCTGGGGACAGCGGTACTTCGGGGAACACATGGAGGACGGGACGGGACGGGACCACTTGCCTGACCTCACTTCCTGACAAATCACCTGCGTTTTTGGTACCAAAAACGCAGGTAAAAGGCAGGTAAAATGCACCACTTTTGATTAGCATGCATTTTTCCTGCGTTTTTGATGCCCTCATTGATTTCAATGGGTGACAAATGTTGACAAAAACGCAGGAAGAATGAACATGCTGCATTTTTTTTGTCACAAACTTTTGACAAAAAAAACGCTGACAAATAAACTGCAATGTGCGCATGACAAATCTGACTTCTCATAGACTTTGCTGGGAAGTCAGATGTCAGAAAGTTCTGCTGACAAAACTGCAGCCAAAAAAGCAGGAAAAAAGCAGGAAAAAAAGCAGCGTGCGCATGTAGCCTAAGACGGAAAGACCCACAAACAAGCAAGACCTGAAGGCTGCGGCTGTAAAGGCCTGGCAAAGCATTAAGAAGGAGGAAACCCAGCGTTTGGTAATGTCCATGGGTTCCAGACTTAAGGCAGTGATTGCCTCCAAAGGATTCGCAACAAAATATTGAAAATAAAAATATTTTGTTTGGGTTTGGTTTATTTGTCCAATTACTTTTGACCTCCTAAAATGTGGAGTGTTTGTAAAGAAATGTGTACAATTCCTACAATTTCTATCAGATATTTTTGTTCAAACCTTCAAATTAAACGTTACAATCTGCACTTGAATTCTGTTGTAGAGGTTTCATTTCAAATCCAATGTGGTGGCATGCAGAGCCCAACTCGCGAAAATTGTGTCACTGTCCAAATATTTCTGGACCTAACTGTAGATTAAATTTTTGGGACAATTTGCTCAATCTTACATTTTATATGATTAGTAATCATTATTAAGAACATATAAAGCATAAAACACAATATAGAGGTTTGTGGCGCTAATCAATGTGATAATAGTGTTTCATGATAGGGAAAATAGCGGCACGCGACCAGGCAACCACTGACAAAAATTCAACATTGACATTTTTTGTTCTTATATTGAAATACTTAAGTCATGATATAATAAAATCAATTTTAGAGTGACTTGCAGATGATCCCATATTTCAAAAGAGCCCCAATATTAAAAAAGATATTACTTACAAGAAAAACAGTGACTGCAGCCCAGTAAATAGCTCCGATGTAATCTCTACAATGGGATTTTCATCTAGAATCCTGCAGATATGTAAGGAAGATAATGTATAAATCACTCACTTTTAGCAACAACACAAAATTTAAAAAACCTTTAGAGAATATAATAATTTTGATTTTGAAATTGTAACCGAACCTAGAGAAGATATACTGTATGTTTCTCAAGAACAGTCATTGTGGACTCTAATGACTTAAAGATCTCAATGGTCTGAAAGTAAAATCTCTGTCTCTTGAAGTGTTTGGCTTTATATTATTGTGTTCCTTTTTTATTTCTCTTCTTTTTGTAGATCGATGAGATTTTACTGATCGCAACTTAACAATTTGCTTTAGGTCCACATTATGGAATCTAATATATAAAGCTGAGTGTATGCATGTATGTATGTATATATGTATGTATGTGTGTATGTATGTGCATGTATGTATGTATGTATATATGTATGTGTGTATGTAGGTGCATGTATGTATGTATGTATATATGTATGTATGTGTGTATGTATGTGCATGTATGTATGTATGTGCATGTATGTATGTATGTATGTCGGCTAAAGAAATCCATACCGTCACATTTACAATCACAAAAATTTGCACAGCCACTTCGACTCATAGAACATCATAGACCATGTTTGAGGGGAAAATTTAACCCCGCACTTTACAGTTATTCGCCAAAAAACCTGCTTACAGAAAAGTCAATGGAGCTGAAAGCTACAGGTCATTAACAGGGGCTCTAATTGGTTGCTATAGGCAACTAAGGAGATTCTTAGTATGCAGCTTATGCGTGGGCTAATAGGATTTTGGTAGAGACAGACACACAAAGAGAGAGACAGAGACACACAGACACAGAGATATACAGACAGACACAGAGATACACACAGACAGCGACATATAGAGACACAGACACACAGAAGAGACACACAGACATAAATACACAGAGAGATACACAGAGACAAACAGAGACACACACAGACAGAGACACACAGAGACCGAGACACACAGACTGATACAGAGACAGAGACACACAGAAACAGAGATACACACAGAGAAACACAGAGGTGCACACACAGAGACAGAGATACACAGACAGAGACACACAGAGACAGACACACAGACACACAAAGAAAGAGAGAGGCAGACAGAGAGAGAAAGGCTGAGAGACAGAGAGGGAGACAGACAGACAGTGAGAGCAGAAGAATGAGAGAGCCAGAGAGACACTTAAGCGGGCTTTACACGCTACGATTTCACTACAGCGATCTCGTTGGGGTCACGGATTTTGTGACGCACATCCGGCCGCTGTAGCGATGTCATAGCGTGTGACTTCTAGGAGCGATTTTTGATCGTTACAAAAATGTCCAAAATCGCTCCTCGCTGACATGGGGGTCCGCTGCCAGTTATCGCTGCTGTCGCTGGTGTGAAGTTGATCCTCGTCCCTGCGGCAGAACACATCGCTACGTGTGAAGAAAGAGGATCATCTCCTTACCTGCCTCCGGCCACAATGTGGAAGGAAGGAGGTGGGCGGGATGTTATGTCCCGCTCATCTCTGCCCCTCCGCTTTCATTGGGCGGCCGATTTATGACGTTGCTGTGACGCTGAACGGACCGCCCCCTTAGAAAGGAGGCGGTTCGCCGGTCACAGCGATGTCAAAGGGCAGGTAAGTACGTGTGACGGGGGTGCGCGATTTTGTGTGCGACGGGCAGCGATATGCCCGTCGCGCACAAACGGTGGGGGCGGGTCTCATGCTAGCGATATCGGGCCGGATATCGCAGCATGTAAAGCCATGTAAGGTGAGGTTCCTCGTTTCTGTGGTGTCACACGTGTGCTGCCGCAGGAATGACGAACAACATCGTACACGCAGCAGCAATGATAATTGGGAATAGGGGGGCATGTCAACGATTAACCATTTGAATGATTTTGCGACCTTTTCGATCGCACGTAAGTGTCACACGAAACGACATCGCTGAAGCGGCCGGATGTGCGTCACGAATTTCGTGACCCCAACGACATCGCTTTAGTGATGTCGCTGTGTCTAAAGCGGCCTTTAGTCTAGCATTTGTCTCAGTTTCCATTTGATGAGCAGAGCATCTGTGCAGGAAACCAAGGTATTAATTCAACATTACATTTCCACCAGTTTTATGGAGTGAACACCTTTTTTGATTTGCGAGAAGTTCATAAAACCTTTTTTTTTTAAATTGATTTTTGTAATTTTTTTAATTTTTCGGTCATTGCCGTTTTGCAGATGTTTTAGGCAGATTCACAAAATGTGACTTTAAAAAAAAAAAAGAAAAAACAAAAAGTTGCAAAATTTGACTTAGCTCAAATGCAGTTCTTCTTAGGCTATGCGCATGCTGAGGGTTTTTTTTGGTGCAAAATTGTCACAAAATGCATGTCTATCTTTATGCCAGCGAAGTCAATGAGAATTCTGAAGTGCCGTGCACATGTTGCTTTTTTTATTGCAAATATGGTTCAGGAAAAAAACTGCAGCAAAAACTCAGCGTGTGCACATATCCTTAGCGTGATGTTCTGTATAGAAATGAGCGAACCGGTCGCGGTTCGGCTCGAGCATGGTTTGTCGAACGGAGGTCGCGTTCGAATTCGGTTCGGCGAACCGGTTCGACGAACCACTTGAACCCCATAGAAAACAATGGGAGGCAATCACAAACACATAAAAACACATTATAAATGTACACATACAGTTAATATGCAGACAAAAGGAGAAAAGTACTGCACATAATGGGGAGCACAACAACAATAATTGATAAAGACAACCTTTATTTGTAGTAAAAGTTAAAAACCATTAAAATACAATACAAAACACACGCCTAATGACACGGCATGCGCCCACCGTCCAGCTCCAAAACAATGTTATACATATTGCAAATTGTAAAATACAAGCATTAATGATACATTGCAGAATTTATAGTAGCAATAAACAGCCTATATACAGCCATAACAACCCAAGGGGAGTGCATAACATGAGCATATACCCTCAAAAAACCACAGGGCAAGAACGGCCCAATAATACCAGGATATAGTGAGGATTATGTGGTTTGCAACTGCTAACCAGGGTTGAATATCCTAATGTGGCGCTGTGCCTAGGCTCATGTACAAACCATAGGTCCCACTAGGGGAGAAGAGGGTAAGGAGCGTGGAAGCAAGGACGGAGGGCAGGCATGGAATACCGTGAGCAAGGCCCACGCGTATCGCCGCAGAAAGACGGCTTCCTCAGGGTAGGCGTGCCCCAAAACTACAAAACCGGAAGGTTATAAAGGGTATGTCATTACAGAATTTATATGTGAATCACCTGTTAGGTGTGTTGGCTGCTGGTCCGGACCGGTCCGTCATGGAGAGATGTATGTGAAGCATCGCAGAGTGGTATATGCGATGCGCGCCGCCATCTTGGAAAGTCTGCGCATGCGCGGGAAGTCCAGGATGGCAGCGCGAGAGGCTCAAAAAGCAGCACACGCACAAGGCTGCCGTAATATAATATGAGGTATTAACCATGCGCCTGTGTCTATCACGCAGCCCTCCTGTATGTTATATCTGAAGGCACATCGTAAGAAGGAGACTTTGCCTAAAGAGAGGGAGGAACGAGCATAGGTTTGGAGTAAGAACGTAATCAGCTTAGACTCCCCATAAGGGAGAAAGGGGAAGAGGAGAGAGGAGAGAGAAGAAGAGAGGAGAAAAAGAAAAGGAAAAGGAGGGGGGGGGGGAAGGGGAGGATGAAGGAAAATATATAAATCAGTATTTTGATGCTCAAATAAGAGCAAGCAATAAACATGCATAGCAAGAGTGGTGTAATCACATATAGTGATCTTGTTCAGGTATCCGTATTTTGGGTCTACAGAAATATATAGGTAGTGGTAGAGGTGGCTCTTGCCACAAATGGCTTCTACAGAACGAGGCAAAGTGGATATTTACATTGGATACCGTTGCCCCTGGGGGGTTAAATGAGGAACTGTTGTTCACTGGATTTTTGGGCTAATAGGATTGGAGTTTCTTATCTTTCCCTTTTCATTTTTTATTTATTTTTATTTTTATTTTTATATTTATCTCCAGGATACGGATCATCTCTTCTCCTTCCCTTGTATGGCCATTTGTTTATCATCATATCTTCATTGTCGGCTAACCTTGATGCGCATACTACGGACATGTACATATGCAAATGGTACCTCTTGGCGTCTCTTTGGTTTGCAAGGAGGGTGGTTCAAGCAGCTCTGAAGATACACATTATGGACATGCATACGTGTATGCACACATACAAATGGTATTTTTTGGCGTCCCTTTGGATTGAAAGGAGGGTGGATTAAGCAGCTCTGAAGATGCATACCAGAGACATTCATGTGTGTGTGCACGCATATAAATGGTACTTTTTGACGTTTTTTTGGATTGAAAAAAGAGGGCGGTTCTAACCGCTCTGAAGAAGAAGTGGTCCTTGAATCTACATACCAGCACTTATGATAGATGTCAAGAGATCCTTTATATCTATAATTGCTTACACACTATGTGTGCAATCCTTGTATATTTGTGTCTGGTACACTACCATTTGGTATCCGCATTATCACCCATACATGGGTTCCATATTATAACTATATGTGATTACACCACTCTTGCTATGCATGTTTATTGCTTGCTCTTATTTGAGCATTAAAATACTGATTTATATATTTTCCTTCATCCTCCCCTACCCCCCCCCCCCCTCCTTTTCCTTTTCTTTTTCTCCTCTCTTCTTCTCTCTCCTCTCTCCTCTTCCCCTTTCTCCCTTATGGGTAGTCTGAGCTGATTACGTTCTTACTCCAAACCTATGCTCGTTCCTCCCTCTCTTTAGGCAAAGTCTCCTTCTTACGATGTGCCTTCAGATATAACATACAGGAGGGCTGCGTCATAGACACAGGCGCATGGTTAATACCTCATATTATATTACGGCAGCCTTGTGCGTGTGCTGCTTTTTGAGCCTCTCGCGCTGCCATCCTGGACTTCCCGCGCATGCGCGGACTTTCCAAGATGGCGACGCGCATCGCATATACCACTCTGCGATGCTTCACATACATCTCTCCATGACGGACCGGTCCGGACCAGCAGCCAACACACCTAACAGGTGATTCACATATAAATTCTGTAATGACATACCCTTTATAACCTTCCGGTTTTGTAGTTTTGGGGCACGCCTACCCTGAGGAAGCCGTCTTTCTGCGGCGATACACGTGGGCCTTGCTCACGGTATTCCATGCCTGCCCTCCGTCCTTGCTTCCACGCTCCTTACCCTCTTCTCCCCTAGTGGGACCTATGGTTTGTACATGAGCCTAGGCACAGCGCCACATTAGGATATTCAACCCTGGTTAGCAGTTGCAAACCACATAATCCTCACTATATCCTGGTATTATTGGGCCGTTCTTGCCCTGTGGTTTTTTGAGGGTATATGCTCATGTTATGCACTCCCCTTGGGTTGTTATGGCTGTATATAGGCTGTTTATTGCTACTATAAATTCTGCAATGTATCATTAATGCTTGTATTTTACAATTTGCAATATGTATAACATTGTTTTGGAGCTGGACGGTGGGCGCATGCCGTGTCATTAGGCGTGTGTTTTGTATTGTATTTTAATGGTTTTTAACTTTTACTACAAATAAAGGTTGTCTTTATTAATTATTGTTGTTGTGCTCCCCATTATGTGCGGTACTTTTCTCCTTTTGTCTGCATAGTTCTCCCGCCGCACGGGTGAGCACTCATTTTTGATACTCATACTATTTTGGCGGTGCACCCTCTCCTTGGTTGTTGCACATACAGTTAATAAACATTGCCATAACACTTACCGGTGCCCGCGATGCGTCCTGCACTCTGTCTCCCGACGCTTTTCCATCGGTAATCGCTGCGTCCTCCCGGTAACCAGCAGTGATGCAGGACCTATCGTGACGTCAAAATAGCCACGTGACCAGTCACGTGTCTATTATCTCATTGGCTACACACTGGTCACATGGCTTTGACGTCATTCTAGGTCCTGTCATTGCATCTCTCCAATACATGGTGCACGTTTGTGTATCGCCATGTACTGGCGACATGCTCTGGCACACGGTCGACTCCCTGTTCTGCTTCCCCGTTCCGTTAGGGACCGGCTGACACAGCCGGTCAATAACAGAGATCACCGTTGCCATAGCAACGCGCCTGTTAGCGGTGACGTCACCGCTTACAGCGGCACCGGGAATCACACACCGTTGCTATGGCAACCCGTCTGTCAGCGGTAATGTGGCGCCCCTGAGGCTTCCGTCGCCACAGAGACATTGCACCCCAGTCAAAGGTGTGATGTCCCATCCTGGGTAAGGAAAGGGGTACATGCCAGTTCACAGGTAAAACTGCACTACACCCATTGCTAGGCACACACTGGGACCAGGGACAGTGGCAGCAACCCTCCCATGCTGCATGCTGGGAGGGGTCGTAAGACCCCTCCCTGCTCCCATAGGGTGGTAGCTTAGCAACCGGGGGTGGGAAGAGCCAGCCGAGTGTAAAGCAGAGAGGAAGGTCAGAGTTTCAGTTTTACCTCAGAGAGTGAGAGAGTGAGGAGACAGCATGTAGCTGTGAAAGAGAAAGAAGCTCTGTGAGTTCAGAGTGTCCGCAACAGAGAAAGAAAGCAACGGAGAAGGAGAGAAACCGAGAGTAGAAAAAGAGCTCTAGTCAGGCAGGAGCTAAAGAAAGAAGAAAGTGACGCTTCCTGGTGAAGACCCTGGGACTCTGAGGGTCCAGGTGACACCAAGCAGGGAACGAAGGGATTCCAGGGCCACAGATAGCTTCAGAGCTGGTGGCCTGTTCCACAGGAACATCGGTGGAGGGATCAATCTGCATCAGGGGACGGTCCCTAGTCACTGGAGGAGGAGAAGCCATCTCCAAAGGTTAAAAGACCGAGGTCCAGGGAAAGCTGCATACTCCCCGGACCAAACCCCACAGCAAGAATCTCTGGAAAAGGGGCGAATACCGACAGGTGAGCTCCCAGCCCGGAGGCTGCAGTGGAGGCCGAGCCAGGTTCAGCCACAAAAGGCAAGGCTAGTGAAGTCAGCTGAGAAAGGACACAATTAGAGGGGTGCACTGGCATTTACCCCCAGATCTACCCGGGATCGGCGGAGGTCCCTGACGGTGGTCCCAGCAGTCCAAAGGCTCCTGCAGGCCTTGACAAGAACTGTGAGTAAAGACCTTGAAACTGCACCCCTGGTGTTGCCTCAGTTATTTATCTGCATAGACACTTACGAGCACCAACAGTGTCCCCGGGGCACCGCTCCACCTGTGGGGAGCAGTACCACCATTGCTGCCATTCCATCACCCCGGAGGCCTCACACAGCAGCGGCGGCTTAATAGCCACAAACCACAGGTGGCGTCACGACAAATATACACTTTAATTACCCCTACGTCACCAGCCATATTAATTGACACCCACCAGGGCCACGGAGCCGGGCCCCGCCACCACTGACGACCCCCGGACTAGTCCGGCCCGGCACCGGGTGTCCCATAGCCCTGGGGTGGGCGAGTCAACTTTGGCGTCACGAACAGGATTTCGTGCCCGGACCCACTGGGTACTGTGCGCCTGAAAAGACTGTGAAAGAACTGAGTTTTACTGAAAAAACTGCTGCCATTAGCCTGGCTGAGCGCGGGAAGAAGAGGCGCGTGCCTGCAGAAAGAGCGCGAAAGTAAGCCCCGCCCCCTTTGATCTTGCAAGGAAGAGCACGAAGCGGTGCCCGCTATGGAGAGCGGACGGAAGATGTCTGCGTTCAGCCCTGTCGGCGGCATGGCGGGACTCCGAAGTGGAGGAGGTGGAGTGGCTTTTGATGTGGAGGATCGCGGCCCGAGTGAGCTCCCCGTGGGAACCGCTGCCTGGTTGGAGCGGGAGCTGGGTCGGTTCTGTGTCCGGGTGAGAGCACAGACGCTGCAGCAGGTGCTCGACTGGAAGGCGGAAGTCCAGAGGATGGTCGCCGTGGTGTGGGCCCAGGAACAGAGGGCCGCCGCAGCAGCCGTGTCGCGTGAAGATAAAGCCACGCAGACCCCCACGGCATCCCTCCTCAGCTGGGAGCCAGGACACGACAGCACCGTGACGAGTGAGCCCTGTGAAGCACCACTCCGGGATCAAGAGGTACAATGTACGCTGCCCCCGCCACCGTTCCCGCTGGAGGTTCAGAGCCCGGGGATGTATTGTGCCTGGAGAAGAAGTCCGGTGTCGCGTACGACATTGGCACAGTACGGTCCCCTGCAATGGTAACCGCATCCGTAAGTTAACCCCTGAAGTTAAACGTTCGAGTTGAAAGTTTTAAAGGACCGGCTCCAGAAATAATGCCTCCTGCCTTTGTTGAACGTCCTTAAGTTCTCCAGGAGATGCCACCCAGCACAAGAGGTGGAAGGAGGAGGACCTTGTCTGACTTGTTGACCGTCGCTGGGTCGGAGTCCCAGTGGGCGCCATCAAGGGTCGGAGCCCCTGGTGGAGGACGACAAGGAGTTAATGGAGTCAGGACGAAAGGAAGAAATTCCAGCAACTTCAGGAGAAAGTAGAATTTTCTTAAAAAACAGTTTCTTTATTGGTAATAAAAATATTAATATTCCATCCAAGCAAAACAAAAAATGGAGAGGCAAGACAGAAACAGCTCCTCTGTCCCTGGAGGTCCCTGACGGTGGTCACAGCAGTCCAAAAGCTCCTGCAGGCCTTGACAAGAACTGTGAGTAAAGACCTTGAAACTGCACCCCTGGTGTTGCCTCAGTTATTTATCTGCATAGACACTTACGAGCACCAACAGTGTCCCCGGGGCACCGCTCCACCTGTGGGGAGCAGTACCACCATTGCTGCCATTCCATCACCCTGGAAGCCTCACACAGCAGCGGCGGCTTAATAGCCGCAAACCACAGGTGGCGTCACGACAAATATACACTTTAATTACCCCTACGTCACCAGCCATACTAATTGACACCCACCAGGGCCACGGAGCCGGGCCCCGCCACCACTGATGACCCCCGGACTAGTCCGGCCCGGCACCGGGTGTCCCATAGCCCTGGGTTGGGCGAGTCAGTAACGTTACCGCTAACAGCCAGCAGCACTGATCACTCACGGAGTGAAGACTGCACGGGGAGCAGCAGCGTCTTTCTCCCATGCTGTGCTGCTCATGTAGCAGAGCTGCATGGGCTGAAGGCGAAAGACAGAAGAGCATGGATCGTGGAGGGATAAGAGGGAGTAATAAACATGGAGCCTCAAAGTGTGTCTGTGTATTTATTTCTATTAAAGTATTTTTTCTCTGTGTGGTGTCTTTTTTTTAACTCTTTATTGGAGATTCTTAATGACTGGGTCAAACTTGCCGGACATTAAGAATCTCTGACTTAATACTAGCTAGTAAAACAAAGCTGGTATTAACTCATGATTACCCAGCAAGCCACCCGGCTCCAGGGCTGCTGGAAGAGTTGGATACAGCACCAGATGATGGCGCTTCTATGAAAGCACCATTTTCTGGGGCGGCTGCGGATTGCAATTTGCAGCAGAGGCGCCCAGAAACCTCAGGCTAACCTGTGCTGCGGATTCCAATCCCCAGCTGCCTAGTTGTACCTGGCTGGACACAAAAATGGGGCGAAGCCCACGTTTTTTTTTAAATTATTTCATGAAATTCATGAAATAATTAAAAAAAGGGCTTCCCTATATTTTTAGTTCCCAGCCGGGTACAAATAGGAATCTGGGGGTTGGGGGCAGCCGTACCTGTCTGCTGTACCTGGCTAGCATACAAAAATATGGTGAAGCTCACGTCATTTTTTTTGTAGTTTTTTGGCAAAAAGAAAAAAAAATGCTTCCCTGGATTTTCCATTGCCAGTGAAGGTAACACCAAGCAGTGGGGGTTAGCAGCCAGTAGCTGCTTGGATTACCCTTAGCTAGCAATACAAAAAATGCAGCGGGAGCCCATATATATTTTTTTTAATTATTTATTTAAATAACTAAAAACAAAATGGGTTTCCCTGTATTTTGATTGCCTGACATCACAGTGCTGTAAAAATAAATCTTTAAAAAAATGACGTAGCGCGGTATTTTTGATTCTCAGCGCAGATAAAGCAGACAGCTACGGGTTGCCACCTCCATCTGCCTGGCGTAACCTTGGCTGGCAATCAAACTACAGGGAAGCCCATTAATTTTTTTTATTTAAAAAAATAGTTAAAAAAAAAAATGACGTTGGGTCTCCCCATTTTTGATAGCCAGCTAGGGTAAAGCAGAAGGCTGTAGCCTTAAAACCACAGCTGGCAGCTTTACCGTGGTTGGGGATCCAATGTGAAGGTCACCCCAGGCTCTTTTTTTATAATTATTTTATAAATATTAATAATTATAAAAAAAAGTAGGGTCCCCCCAAATTGGATCACCAGCCAAGGTAAAGCGGACAGCTGTGGTCTGGTATTCTCAGGGTGGAAAGGTCCATAGTTATTCGCCCTTCACAGCCTAAAAATAGCAGGCCGCAGGCGCCCTAGAAGTGGCGCATCCACTAGATGCGCCAATCCTGGCGCTTCACCCCAGCTCATCCCGTGCCCTGGTGCAGTGGCAAACGGGGTAATAAATGGGGTTGATACTAGTTGTAAAGTCACCTGACATCAAGCCCAGCAGTTTGTGATGTCATGGCATCTATCAGATACCCGACATCACAAACTGTCAGTACTAACAAAAACATTAGACAAAAAAAATGTTATTTGAAAAAACACTCCCCAAAACATTCCCTCTTTCACCAATTTATTGTAAGGAAAAGAAATAAGGGGGTCCCACGATGACTCTGGACCGTCTAGAATATGGGGGGACACGCTCAGGGAATGTATCCCCCATTTTCTAGGAGTGCAGACCCTCCATGTTAGGAGTGTGGGTGCAATGAATCTGCACCCACTCTCCCCGGGTCCACAGCAGCAGAGTCCATGTCGTAACTGTTGCTACCAAAGCTGCAATGCCTTGCTCATGAGGTAAGGGCATGCCTAATCAGGAGAACTATTCTACATTTCCAAATATTGGTATTTGCTGATATTATTGCTATTCCACCTAAGATCTTGGAGATGGAATACCCCTTTAAGTCCAGTTATCCAGCTGATTGAATACTAAACAACAGAGCTCGCTATTTAGACATTTTTTTTGCGGCGTATAACGGACTCTCATGTTTGGTAGTCGTTCAGCAGTGCAACTATAAAATCAAATACCTCCATTTGGAAATATAGTATAGCTCTCCTGATCAACTATGATCCTTACCTCATGAGCAGGGCATTGCAGTAGCTTACAGATGCATGGTTACCACCACTCACTGTGTCTGAACACAGGAAGCTGAGCTGACAGCCGCTTTGTGCATGCGGCAGCGTCTATTGTGAAGGAGGGGGCCGCGGGGGATCAACGCTGCACAGGTACCGTGGGACACCGGGGAACACTGGTGGTGTTATAGGGGGTGTTCTGGCAGGGCCTGGGGAGGAGTTTTCTGTCGCATGTGTCATGGCACATGCGACAGAAATCAGAGGAGTAGGGTGAATGCGGCCGGCGCACTGCTGTGCGCGCGGCCATCTTGGATTTCCAGGAGGGGGTCGGGGGTCACTTTGGCGACATCGGGGGACCGGAGGGGACCGGGGAGGAGATTTATCTCCCATCTGACATGTTTGTTCATGCCAGATGGGAGATAATTTTTTTTTTACCGGCGCTGTCATTTACTGTAACGTGATCATTGGTATACGGTGTATACCGGTGATCACGTGAGCGGGGATCGGGAAAACCGGCCTGAATCATGATGTACAGGGTCTCGGCTACCCCTGACACCCCGGAGATTTTCTGACGGTGGGGGGCGCTATTTACTTATTTCTGCCTGCTGTTTATAAACGGCAGATTAGAATAAGGCTACATTCACACGACCGATCCGTTTTTGCGGTCCACAAAAAACGGTTCGTTTTTTTCATAGGTGCATCCGTGTGGCATCCGTTTCCGTTCCGTATATGGTCCGTATGTCATCCGAATGTCATCCGTGTGCCTTCCGTTTTTTTGCATACTGCAAAAAAACTGAAGGAGGGAAAATGCATAAATGTACCCAGGATCCATAGCTTCAGCCTATTTGAGGCGGTCACATGTTCACTCCAGTGCCATTTTCTACTGCTTTTCACAGCGTAGAGTGCTCTGGTGATTTTCTTGTGCTTGTACACTTCATATCAGTCTTGTCTGTCATTATAATGGCAGAAAGACACAATGTCCTACTCTCCTGCACTTTGTACTTTTTCACCCTTTGGTGCCTTTCATGTGGCACTAAGGGGTGCTTAGCCTTGTATTTACAAAAAAAATAAAAAATAAATAAAAAAAATGACGTGGGGTTCCCCCTATTTTTGATAGCCAGCTAGGGTAAAGCAGATGGCTGCAGCCTGCAGACTACAGCTGGCAGTTGGCTGGTAATCCAAAACTGAGGGCACCCCATGCTGTTATTTTAAATTAAATAATTAAAAAAAAAAGAAATACGTGGGAGTCCCCCCAAAATTGGATCACCAGCCAAGGTAAAGCAGACAGCTGGGGTCTGATATTCTCAGACTAGGGAGGTCCATGGTTATTGGACTCTCCCCAGCCTAAAAATAGCAGGCCGCAGCCGCCCCAGAAGTGGTGCATCCATTAGATGCGCCAATCCTGGTGCTTCACCCCAGCTCATACCGTGCCCTGGTGCGGTGCAAACGGGGTAATATATGGGGTTAATACCAGATGTGTAATGTCACCTGGCATCAAGCCCTGGGGTTGGTGATGCCAGGCGTCTATCAGATACTCGACATCACCAACCAAGTCAGTAAAAAAAAAAAAAAATTAATGACAAACACATTTTTATAAAAACACTCCTCAACACATTCCCTCTTTCACCAATTTATTAGAAAGAAAAACAAATCCAGGTCTGCTGTAATCCAATAAGGCATTCCCATGACGATCCGTACCATAGTCACTGTCCCAGTCAATGAAGAACAGAATGTTCACCATTTGGCTGGGAGAGCAATGCAGTGATCTGAGCTAACATTATTAGGTCAGCCCAGGTCACTGCAGGGCATAACAAGTGCTGCTGTCAGTGAGGTACAATACCTGCATGACGATCTCCTTCACTGCTGATAGCAGACCTGTCACTGACTTCAATGACCGCCAACTTTACAGCCAAGTATCGCGGGAGCCTGTGACGTCACCACAAGTGACAGTCTCGGCTCCGCAGCGAGATGAGATGTGAAGCGGCGGCCATGGAGGACAGTGACAGTGCTGAGGTGGGGGGGCAGGACTACATCACTGCAGGTAAGCCGAGCGGGGTAATGTGTGCAGCGTGCGAGGTGGGTGGAGCCAAGCGGGGTCATGTGTGCGGGGGGGGCGGAGTGCGAAGTGGGTGGAGCCTAGCAGGGCCATGTGTGCAGGCGGCGGAGTGCAAAGTGGGTGGAGCCTAGCAGGGCCATGTGTGTGGGCGGCGGAGTGCAAAGTGGGTGGAGCCTAGCGGGGTCATGTGGCGCTGAAGACGTCAGTGTCAGGGACTGCATGGTTGGGGACAGGTGAGTGTGAGTGTGTGTGTGTGTCGCGTGCGGAGGAGGGGACGCTGTGCTCACCACGCTCGGGTCCGGCGCTGCTGCTACTGCTGCTTAGTGGCTCGAGCGGTGGGCCGGATCCGGGGACTCGAGCGGCGCTCCTCGCCCGTGAGTGAAAGGGGAATAGTTTTTGGGGTTTGGGAAGTCGGTCCGTGACGCCACCCACGGTTTGTGGTGAGGTTGGGGACACCACCGCTGCTCTGGACGGGGATCCCGGGAGTGATGACAGGGAGCAGCCGAGATGTTTCTCTCCCCTCCATGGGTAGGGGGTTTTGGTGGTCCCGGGGCCCGGTGATGGTGACTGTAAGGTGGATGGCGGGGTTTGGTGAGGTGCAGGGTCGCGGGGGCAGTGCAGTGCCAGACGGCACGGTAGTACTCACTCAGCCAATAACGTACACGGAGTCTCTGGTAAAACAAATTGCTGGATGGACGGGTCCCGCAGGCGGCTGCGGTGGTCACTCCCGGTAGGTTGGTGGTGACTGTCTCTCCCTGCACCTGTGATGTGTTTTCAGCTCCGATGGCTTCCCACCGGTAACCCGCTCCCCAGTGGTGTATTTGCCAGAGGAGCCCCTTTTGCCCGCAGGCTCTGGCCCTGGGAACTCTAGCTGTGGCGGTAGCTGTATTTCCCTTCACGGTTGAGCGGTTGCCTTCAGTCGCGTCTTTGCTGCTGGGAAACCCCGGAGGTTCCCGTCGCTGACGGATTGGACCGGTTTAACGGCGACTCCAAGCCTGGTCGGGGTCCGTAGGCCCTGCCGAATGGTGCTGGCTTCTCTTCGCTCCCTGGTTCGGTACCGGCAGGCAACCGCCCGTCCCCGGTCCTTACGGTTATGCGTCAATCGGCCTCTCCTGCAGATGGTCACCACCGTCTGCCAACCTTGCTCTTGGGTGCCCGGGCCACGTACCCGGACACAGTCAGTCTGCTCTTGCTCCTCAACTACCACTTCACTCAACTCTCTCCACTCCACTCCAAAACTACTCTCTCTTCCTTTCCCGCCTCCAGGACTGTGTACTCCTTAGTGGGTGGGGCCAACCGCCTGGCTCCACCCCACCTGGTGTGGACATCAGCCCCTGGAGGGAGGCAACAAGGATTTGTGTGTGTGACTGATGTGCCTAACCGGGGTGTGGGGTGTGTTGTTGCAGTACCTGTGACATCCTGGTTTATCCAGGGAGCCACATGTGTACATGCCGAGTGCAGGAGGGGGGCGGAGCCGAACGGAAAAGTGTCGGCTACCTGCACACGTAACCAGGGTAAATATCGGGTTACTAACCAAAGCGCTTTGCTTGGATACCCGATATTTATCTTGGTTACCAGCTTACCGCAGGCTGCCAGTGATGGCTCCCTGCACACTGTAGCTGTAAAAAGCCACGCTTTTGCTGATCGAACCGTTCTCGAACGTAACTCGAACTGCCGAACTTTTAGCAAAAAGCTCGAGTTCTAGTTCTATCTAGAACACCCCCCAAAATCACTCAAACCTCGAACTGGCGAACCACGAACCGCGCTCAACTCTAGTTATGTATGCCAGTGATTTTGATGCATTTTTTGCAACATATTTCAAAACGTGCTGGTTTTCCTGCTAAAAAATTGCAAAACCATTTACTGAAAAAAAAGTAAATTTTAGGCATTGCACAAAATTTATGAATCACATGCGTCATTGTAATGAATTTGGCACAAAACATGTCAATGAAAACCACAAGTCAAAATAGAAAAATGACTTAAAAATGGAAATTATGAATCAGGCTCTAAGTGCAAAACCTTTAGATTTAAAATCAATGGAATATATTAGTTTCCACTGTTTTCTAGCAGCTGCCAAGACAATTACAGACAGGAAGATTTGGCTGCAGCTTCTACCAATTGATATTTTTCCTTTCCTTTCTGGATTCACAGCTACACTGCCCAGTTCTTTTGTATAATGTTCTCCATGCTGCTGCTGCTTCAATTTGTGTGCTGCACGGATAAGGAAGAGCATGAATCTTCCATCTATATCTGTACAGTGTTCATTCAGACATCAGTGATTTTTCCTGTACACAAAAAAAACTGCTTGAGTTTCATCAGGGTTTTGTCAGCGATTCTTCAGTTTTTCTTGAGGTTTCTCAAGGTTGTCCTATCAAACAGTCCATGAAAAACAGAGAGCACACAGGTGGCAAAGACTTGCATTGGCGAATATTAGAGATGGGCGAATAGTGAAATATTTGGGTTCAGATTATGCTATTTGAATACTGAGTACTATTCCAGTATAGGTCACAAATAACGAATCTAATGCAAGTCAATGGGAAACCCAAGCATTGTTCTTGAAGAAAAATGCTCGAGTTCCCCATTGACTTGCAATAGGTTTGTTATTTGTGATGAATACTGGAATAGTACTCGAATAGCATAATCCAAACCCAAATGTTTCACTATTCGCCCATATCTAGCAAATATGATCCGATACTCAGTTCAATATCTAATAACCTTTCTACATTTTTGCAGACCACTCTGCGGGAAAAAATTAGACATGTGAACTATCAGATAGACTATTATAGGCACAAGTGCTATCCATGAAAAACATGGATAGCACTTGTATGAGAAAAAACTGTCATGGGAATGGGATCTTAAGAAGATACCAGAGCATTTAGCATTTAATCTCCATTCACCAGTTCAGTTTGAAGAGTGAAAAATGCAGAGTAATATCGTGTTTTTGTAGGCCTTTTTGGAGTGAATCTGTGTGATCAAGCACCTGTAGTTAGATCCTGTTAGGAGGTAAGGGAAATCCTTGTGGGTTCATAGATGACTGCAGTAAGATATGGTAAGCCTGAGCGTGGCCTGGCACTACAGTCCTGAACTATACTGGACTGTGAAGAGTATACATTGGAAGGGATAGCACTGTGAAAGTACTTAAGAGTTAGGGGCAAGCAAAGAAGAACACCCTACTGTCTATGTTAGGCCCCTTTTAGATGTCTGTGTTTAATCAGGTACAAGCCACACGCATTGGTATGGTCAAACGTGTGTGCACGTGTGACATCTGTGTTTCCATACGTGTGACATCAGTGTGACAGATACCGGAGAAAATACGGGTCTTTGAAATAAAAAGATTTTCTATATTCACCTGTATCCAGCGCTGTTTTCTTCCGCTCTGCTGTCTCCTCCTTCTGACCACCGCTCATTATACTCACTGAATATTCACTGCACTGAGGACCTGGAAGCCAGAACATCACAGTGACAGCGCCGGGGACAGCGCTGGGGTCAGCACCATGGACAGCATCACCGCATCACCGGTGACAGGTGAGTATCCAGCAAGCAGTGTGTGTGTGCAGTGACGTCCAGGAGGTCATTGGAGTTCCCAATGAACTCTGATGATCCCCTGATGACACCCCCGCAACACTCGCACTACAGCGGGTGTCACCACAGTTACTTCATGGGTTCATCAGAGTTCATTGGGAACTCCAATAACCTCCTGGACATGACTGCACACACACTGCTTGCTTGCTTGCTGAATACTCATCTGTCACCGGAAATGCGGCGATGCTGTCCCCAGCGATGCTGTCCTCCAGGATGCTGTCCTTAGCGCTGTCCCTGGCGATCCTGTACCCGGCGATGCTGTCCTCGGTGCTGTCCCCGTGATGCTCCAGCTTCCAGCTCCTCACTGCGGTGAATAATCAATGAATATAATGAGCAGCGGTCAGGAGCAGGAGGCAGCAGAGCCGAAGAAAACAGCGCTGGATACAGGTGAATATAGAAAATCTTTTTATTTCAAAGACCAGTGTTTGCTCTGCTTTGTGTCACACTAATGTCACACGGATCACATCAATGTGCGGTCCATGTGACACCCGTGCTGTCGGAGAAAAAATGGACATGTCTCCGTGTGTGCGTGTGAGGCCACGAGGGGTCACACAGTCAGTGTGAAAACATGGCCGTGTGGGTAACTCCAGAGCATAACATGGGTAAGTGTGGCATCCATGTTAAAAACGGATGTTCCACGTACCTGAAACACGGACGTCTGAAAGAGGCCTTATAGAGGGTGGAAGTAACCTGAAATGTGGTCAAATAACACAGGTGTGGAAGGTATACTTGATATTTGTGTCTCTTGGCACTAGCAGGCTCAGAGGCTGAAGTAACATCCTAGACCTCCTGGCTGAGGGGGCCCAAATAGCACTCTATATAAAAGATACCAGTAGTGTAAATGTTAGATTGGCAGGCACCGTTACAGATTTGGCATTAAGATTCAGGCTTTTCAGGGTGTATCTCTTGGTGCTGAAACTGCATGCATATCATATAAATACTGAGAGTCATTGATACAAAGCACTTATCACTGTGAAAAATGCTTGGGGATTTCTGTTTTAAAAAGATTGTTACTCTAGCTCCATTGCTGCTGTTATCTCAATGCAGCCAGGTGTTTTAACAGAGCAGGGCACACTTGAGAGAACATGCCGGATATTCTTTGGATTTAAACTTCACATGAATGATCTAAAAGCGACTTTATACAGTACATTTGTGGCATTACTTGCTCAGCTAGATAAGAATTTTTACTTTCCAATCCCTGTCTGCTTGCTCATAAATCCTATATAATCCTATGGTGTTTCAATTTCCTCATGGTTTACAATCTTTCTTAAATTCCTTAGAGCATCTATATAATTACACTTCACATCAGGAGCTCAATAGCAATATATCAAGTAATTAGATTGAGCCCTTCTCTTATAAATACCTCTAATAAAAAATATTTATACAACAGAATTCTTACTGTTACTTTTTCAGTCTGATAATCGTCCAAAATCCCAAATTATTTTCAATTTATAATCTGTTTTTTTGCAGAGTATTTTTTTCTTTTATTCATGAATTTTAATTTTGTGTCACTTTAGGGATCTTAAAAGGAAATTGAACTTTCAAGTCACTTTTGAGAACAAGCAGTCCTGGGTGCAATTGAGAAATAAAACTCTTTATGTCCATTAGATGACTTGTATCCTGCATTTTTTACCAGTTTTCCCATCTGCAGGCTTTATCTCTAATTTGCAATCAACTGTGAGCTGGTGTAAAGATGACTTTGGGACAGCGGGTAACTGGAGCTCCTAAGCTGTCCGTCAAGCTAGGGGACCCTATAATATTCCTAATCTCAGGGATGCTCCTGATGGTGGAGAGGCCTGTGTCTCTTTCCTGGTCCTGCTCCTGACCATTCCTGATCGGATACCCTCTTCCCCTCCATCCAGGGTGGGACACGACAGGAGTGTATTGAAAAACCACAGATAAAGACAGGCTAGGAAAGAACCAAAGATCCGTTACAGAACGCACACACAAAAAGGTAAAGACAATAAGAGATTCAGAAGGAAAAACAAGAGCAGGAAGGAAATACAAAACAACAGGGGTAAAGTCCACAACCGCTCCATGCAATGTGCACAACTTAAGAAAAACTTTCACCAGAGAGTCTGGGACACCACACCTCAAAGATCAACATAGAATAAACTATAGCTGTCATGGGTAGAAGGATTCCACCAGCATAAAAAGGAGGCAAGCAGATGTGATTGGTCTCCCCACAACATGTGAGTAAAGGAGCAAGCAGACTAGCATATATTAACTCTTGCTAGCCTGCCTATGAATCAGCATACAGCAGGTTGATGCCTGTATTGATCCCAGATACCCAAAGAAACCATTGGGGGGAGTGTCAAAATGTGCAATCTGAACAGAGTCCATGACAGTTGGTGAAGTTTTTGTAAAACTCTGTGTGATAGCTGATGGGAGGAGAGAAGCTGCTGTGATTTTTGCCAAACATAGCAGAACACAATAAGATGGTTTCCAGCCACTAATTTCTGTTTTAGCACACAGATAAGCAGCCACATAGATGTAATAATGTAAGGAGGTGGACAGGCTGTCATTTTCCGCTCTGAAGACACAAATCCTATTGAGGAAATGTGAATTTTGATGTGTAATGTTTATTATGGGTTTGGTGGACATAGGTTAAGATAAAGTTAATGTTTGCCTGCATAATGTGTGGATTGTCCTGTGAAATGTATTGTGTTTCTGTATTATGTAAGGCATAGCAATGTGTAAGATGTAGCAGTGTTGATAATACAATGTATGTGAATTAGGCTAAGGTATAAAGCATAGCAGTGTTGGTAAAGTATTATAATGTTTGCATAGAACTGGGTGAAATGTTAAGTCTGTCCAGCAACAGACTGCAGGGTCAGAGACAGTTAACAGTTTGGATTAGCCCACAGTAGGTGGGGATAGAGTGCAGTGAAAGAGACTGTTTTTCCAGAGAACAGTGTGTAGTGGAGAGTGACCTTCACAAAGAAGACAAGTCTATGGGTATGTGTGTTATGTACAAGGCAGCAAGTAACCAAAGTGGTCACAGAGATCCAGCACACAGGCAAGTGGGATTGCATGACATAACACTGTTCGCTATTCCGGTATTGAGCCGACATGGCACCACCACATGAGGTGAGTATAAGTGTTGTTATTTAATTATAATTAGGCTGTAGTTACTGTTGCGTATGAAAAAAATCGGTCCGATTCTCATGCCGGAGAGTAGGACGATTTTTTCTCACTAGTTTGCACCAGTTTAGACTATAATATTAGGAAGTGCCGGCAACTCTTGCATTTTGTATTATGTAGTCATGTCCTTTGTCTGCACACTCCTCCCAGTGATCTCAGGTGTTTTAATTTTTCTTTGCAGGTTCTTCTCTAGCCCATAGGCTGGACCCAGACGAGCATATGGCATGCGATGCGATACGGTGGGGGTGCTTTGCTTGTGACACTGTTGGTGATTTATTCAAAATTGAAGGCATACAGAACCAGCATGCCTACCACAGCATCTTCCAGCGGCATATTATTCCATCCGGTTTGCGTTTAGTTGGACCATCATTTATTTTTCAACAGGACAATGATCCCAAACACACCTCCAAGTTGTGTAAGGGCTATTTGAGTAAGAAGTAGAGTGATGGGGTGCTACGCCAGATGACCTGGCCTCCACAGTCACCAGACCTGAACCCAATCGAGATGGTTTGGGGTGAGCTGGACCGCAGAGTGAAGGCAAAAGAGCCAACAAGTGCTAAGCATCTCTGGGAACTCCTTCAAGACTGTTGGAAGACCATTTCCAGTGACTACCTCTTGAAGCTCATCAAGAGAATGCCAAGAGTGTGCAAAGTAGTAATGAAAGCAAAAGGTGGCTACTTTGACCAACCTAGAATATAAGACATATTTTCAGTTGTTTCACACTTTTTTAAGTATTTCATTCCACATGTTTTAAATCATAGTTTTGATGCCTTCAATGTGAATCTACAATTTTCAGAGTCATGAAAATAAAGAAAACTCATTGAATGAGAAGGTGTGTCCAAACTTTTGCAATTACACACATTTTGTTATACACATGTTTATTTCCTTTGTGTGTATTGGAACCACCCAAAAAAAAACCAGAGGAAAAAACGCATATTGGAAATAATTTCACATAAAGCCTCAAATTGGTCTGGACAAAATTGTTTGCACCCTCAACTCAATATTTGGTTGCACAACCTTTGAAATAAATAACTGTAACCAATCGTTTCCTATAACTATCAAAAAGCATCTTACACTTCTCAACTGCAAATTGGGATTCTGATCTGGCTTATATATCCTGAGTCATATTGCAAAGGATTGTTGAAAATCCACTTGTGACTTTTAGGATCGCTACTTCCAATAGGTGGCGCTGTGCTAGAGTTTGTCTCCTTTACTGGAGAGACAATTTGAATACTTCTCAACTGGAAATTCGGACCACTCTTCTTTTACAAACTGCTCCAGGTCTCTCCTATGTGATAGCGCCTTCTCCTAACAACAATTTTCACACCTCTTCACAGGTGTTCAATGGGATTTAGATCCGGCCTCATTGCTACCACTTCAGAGCTCTTAAGCACTTTGTTTCCATCCATTTCTGGGGTCTTCTTGAAGTATGTTTCGGGTCATTGTCTTGAAATGTTGAGATTGTTCATACTTTGGTTCTCTAGTCATCAGATCGGTCTCCTCTCCTTTTTCTGTTCTCCATGCTTACTGTGGCACCCACAGACACACAATACAAACATTGAGTCAACTTCTCCCCTTTTTGTCTGGTTTCAGGTGTGATTTTCATATAGCCCACTCCTGTTACTTGCCACAGGGGAGTTTGAATGATTGTCACACTCTTGAAACAAAGTTGTTTACCCATAAATTTGTAAAGGTGCCAACAATGTTGTCTTTGTGATCTCTGGGGTTTTCTGTGAAGTTATGTCTAATATTCCTTTTTTCTCAGTTTTTATGTTGCTTCAATACACACAAACAAATAAACGTTATAACAAAACATGTGACTGCAATAATTTTCTGGGAGAAATACTTAATTTTTTGGAACAATTTCAAGGGTGCCAACACTTTCGGCCATGACTGTATACATATTAAGCCTGTACACCACATAGCTCATGTTGGAACTTCACACTTCAGAGTGGTGTTTTATTTGGTCAATCGGGGTCTCAGGACCTCAACCCCCGCCAATCAGCAACACTATGCAGGAACTGTAATATACAAAAAGTTTTTCAAAATAATAAGTATATTTTAAAAGCAATTGCTAAGCTATATTTGCTAAATTCAATATGAGGGTATATATTTTTTCATCTTTTGTCTTATGTGTGCCAAATAAAACTCCAAAATTGAATATTTTCACATTGGGGAATAAAGGGGTCAGGAAACTTTCTAACATCTCTAGAAGGGACATATGAGAAAAGAAGAGCACAGGTATAGGCATTTAGGCATTTACTATCATTTGCTTTGTCAGTAACCCATTATTCACAACATTCATTATCATATTTTGTACTTAGCTTTAACGTAGTACTAAGATGTGGCCCGGAGTAGTACAGCAAACAACCACAAGGTGGCAGCAGAGTAACATCATGCTGCACTAAGACTTGGTCTAGAGTAGTACAGCAAAGACACCACAAGGTGGCAGCAGAGTAGTCAGGGATCCGAGTCAGCAACAGGATGTCAAAACAATGTACCATGGGTGAATGAATTCAGAGTCAGAAGCAAGCAAAAGGTCAGGAGCAGAATGGTAATAGAAAAAGCCGAAGAGACAAGACCAAGTCAGGGACAGGACCGTGAGTCAAGTACCGGGAAATCCAAACTACAAACAAAGGTATGACAAGCCGGACGAGTCGGGATAGGCCAAACAGAAACAAGATAGGCGGGAAAGGGTGCATGGCAGGACAGATTGGGTATCTCACGAGAGCCAGCTACACACACAATGAGGCATAGACTATCACTGGTGCTGAACTGGAGGTGTAGCGTCAAGATATAGTGTCCTGGACACCGGAACGAGACAGGGAGGGGTTAACCCATGACCTGACCAGGCTGGAGCTGGGAGAAACCAGAGTGGCAGATACCAGCCTGGATCATGACATTAGCTTTTAGAAATTTGCACTCATCCTACATGCTGAGCAGATCAAAAAAACAAAAATAGATAAAAATTATATTAATGCATGCAAGACTTACAGCCATCGTAATTCTTGTAAGTGACTGAAAACCCCTTCGTGCAAGTACATGATACAGTTGTTGCTAAGATATCTGGAAAAAAAAAGTTTTGATAATATAGAAATAGGAAATAGGTAAATAATTAAGTAAGAAAAATTGTCAAATTCATTCTCCATGCTGAATCAAAAGACATTTATAATTAAAGGGGCTCTGTCAGCCCAGAATGAATGTTCAAACCAAGTACAGGCGCTCGGTGCACCCTAAGGGGTACTTTGCACACTACGACATCGCAGGTGCGATGTCGGTGGGGTCAAATAGAAAGTGACGCACATCCGGCGTCGCTGTCGACATCGGAGTATGTGAATAGTTTTTACTATGATTAACGAGCGCAAAAGCGTCGAAATCGTATGATCGGTGTAGCGACGGTCATTTCCATAATTTCGGAAGGACCGATGTTATGATGTTGTTCCTCGTTCCTGCGGCAGCACACATCGTTGTGTGTGAAGCCGCAGGAGCGAGGAACATCGCCTTACCTGCGTCCGCCGGCTATGCGGAAGGAAGGAGGTGGGCGGGATGTTTACGTCCTGCTCATCTCAGCCCCTTCGCTTCTATTGGCCGCCTGCCATGTGACGTCGCTGTGACGCCGCACGACCTGCCCCCTTAGGAAGGAGGCGGGTCGCCGCCGCCGGCCAGAGTGACGTCACAGGGCAGGTAAGTGCATGTGAAGCTGCAGTAGCGATAATGTTCGCTACAGCAGCTATAACACAATATTGCATGTGCGACGGTGGCGGGGACTATTGTGCTTGGCATCGCAAGCATCGGCTTGCGATGTCGTAGTGTTCAAAGTACCCCTTAGTGTGGCCAGGAATTTATCTACAGCTTCCCACTGCTTTATTTCCACTTATCTCCTCCCTTCTTTGGCTTTATAATGTCTGAGCTGTCAATCAAAGAACAAGGGGCGGGGTGGAAAAAAAACAAGTAGCTGGATTTTAATATTTGGCCGCACCAAGGGAGCATCGAATGCCTGTACTTGGTTTGAACAGTCATTCTGTGCTGACAAAGTCTCTTTAATACTGTTCGTATAAAATAATTCCTTAAATTCAGCAAATCAAACGTCTTACTTACAGTTTTTGTAGCTGATATAAGCCAAAAAATGCCTTCTGTGATATATTTCTTAAACAGTTGTTCTGGAGAAATCTTGTAGGAAACACAAAGGATATAAAAGTCAATCAGTAAATGCTATGCAATAGCTTTGCTACTAATGGAAAATAAGTAGCAGTTTAACTCTGCATTTTGTTGCTTATTATATGACATATGGACAAAAATATTGGACGCGTCTTAACCATTGAATTCAGAATCTTCATTTAGTCCCATTTCACAGATGTATAAAATCCAACCCTTCACCGTCTTGTCTGCCTTTATTAATATTTATGAGAAAATGGCTCCTTCTAGAGAGCTCACTGATACCAGCCCGGTCCTGTAATAGGATACATGACATTTCTTTCCTTCTCAATACTGGAAAATCACCTGTGAGTGATGTTATTGAAAAGTGCAAGGAACCATAAAAAAAAATACTGATCAGTGTCAGCAAGTGCTGAAGAGCATGGTGCATATACAGTAGTCACCAATGCTCTGTTGGCTCAAAAACTAGAGTCCAAATTTCCTAAAGCTGTAACATCAGCACAGAAAAGTTGTGCAAGGAGCTCTATGGGTTTTCCATGGCCAAACAGCTGAATGCTAGCCTTACATCAAAAAAGAACAATGCTAATCCTTCCTGGCAGTCTGATATACAAGAACACTTGATTTTTGCGTAATTTGTCACCAGATATTATGCAAACCCATCTTAGGGCCTTAAGGGTGCTTTACACGCTGCAACATCGCTACTGATGTATCATCGGGGTCACGTCGTTAGTGACGCACATCCAGCGCCGTTAGCGACATCTCAGAGTGCGATACCAAGGAGCGACGATTAACAATCGCAAAATCGTTCAAAAATGGTGATCGTTGACACGTAGCTCCTTTCCTTAATATCGTTGCTGCTGCAGGTACGATGTTGTTTGTCGTTCTTGCGGCAGCACACATCGCTATGTGTGACACCGCAGGAGCGACGAACATCTCCTTACCTGCGTCCACCGGCAATGAGGAAGGAAGGAGGTGGGCGGCCGCTCATCTCAGCCCCTCCGCTTCTATTGGCTGGCCGCTTAGTGACGCTGCAGTGACGTCGCTATGACGCCGAACGCACCTCCCCCTTGAAGGAGGGATTGTTCGGCGGTAACAGTGACGTCGCTGACAATGTATGTGCGTGTGACGCTGCCGTAGCGATAATGTTCGCTACGGCAGCGAGCACCAAATGTCACACGAACGACGGGGGCGGGTGCTATCACGCTCGACATCGCTATCAATCGCTAACGATGTTGCAGCGTGTAAAGCACCCTTTAATGTTGAGCAGCGTTCCTCAACTCCAGCTCCAAGAGCCACCAACAGATCATGTTTTTAGGATTTTATTATTATTGCCCAGGTGATAATTCCATTACCTGTGCCATATTAGGAAAATCCTGAGAATGTGACCTAGTGATGGCTCTTTGAGGACTGGAGTTGAGGAACACTGACAGGGACCCTGATTCCCGTGATGTATCACGTATTGGGCTGCCTGCTGTAGTTTTCATAAAAGCACTGTTTTTTTTCTGCTGCAAATCTGAGGTCTCTGAATGCTGAGGTCTGTATAACCCCGCCCACACCACTGATTGGCCGCTTTGTGTGCACACTATGCCAATCACTGGTGGAGGTGGGGTTATAGAGAAATAATGACTATACAGGACTAAATGGCAGCAGGTTTACTAGTCCTCTAATGATAATTTCCTGCTGATAAAACAGTGATTTTAACAAAACTACAGTAAGCAATCCAGTGAATGACACGTCACTGTAATCCGGGTCTCTGTCTCTATATTATGCTGCTGGTTTATCCATGTTTTTTTATATTTTATTTTCTATTTGCACTTTCCAGTTTTTTTTTCACTCTATTCAATAATGAGGAAACCGCTAGCAGGATTTTTGTTAAAGCTAAAATGATGGCAAAACGCTCCAAAAGACGTCTGACAACTTTCAAGTAGTGATGGATGGACCTGGACTATAAAAGTTTGGATCCTCCTAGGTTCAAAATAAACCAAGCACCGACCCTGGGCCCAGAGTTCTCAGGGAGCTCTGGGTAACCATCCAGATTCAGCCACCCGGGTAATAAAAAAAAAACAAATAAAAAATAAAGAAAGTAAGAGTAAAGCAAGCGCTTGATACTTAAAAGTCTCTGCACGACTGTACACTGCTTCCAGGGCCTCTCATTCTATTTCCGGGGACACCCATTATCTTCATGCATATTCACTGCTTCCCCCTCCCACTGGCAGTCCTGGTATCTGTGATTGGTTTCAGACAGACAGTGCCCCCAGCCTGTGTGATAGCGTCTGACTGCAACCAATCACAGACGCTGTCTTCGTCTATATTTGTGTAAAAATAAATAAATAATAAAATTGGTGCAGGGTCCCCCCATATTATGATACCCAGCACAGATAAATCATACAGCTACAGGCTGCAGTTCTCAGCTGCTCACTTATCTTTGCTGTGTATCAAAATAAGACGAACAGCATGCGACTTTTTAAAAATTATTTAAATAAATAATTAAAAAAAAAAGGTGTGCCTCCCTCCAATTTTGATAACCAGCCATGATAATGCCCAACAGCTGGGAGCTGGTATTCTCAGGCTGGGGAGACCGATGCTTAATTCTCACCCCCAGTCTAAAAATAGCAGCCTGCAGCCATCCAGGATTGTTGCATCTATTAGATGCGACAATCCCGGAACTTTACCCGGCTCATCCCGATTGCCGTCGGGGTAATAAGGGGTTAATGACAGCTCACAGCTACCACTAAGCCCCAGATTAGTAATGGGGAGGGTCTATGGAAACGAGCGAGGCATGCTGGAGATCTGGTTAGTCTATATAACCTAAACAATTTTACCATTTATACCCTATCATTATTTATATAATAAATAGTGCAGAACTAGCATTAATTCTATTGGATATCTCACTGCCTTAGCTCTGCAGCACCTTGTATTGGACTAATTGATTATATGGACTCAGTAGCACCTTACATCTACTAAATCCCTTTCCTCTGGCACCTTATTTACTGTGGCAAGTTGCAAATAATTGAATTTCACTGAGGCATGTGGCAATAACTGATTTGTCATTATTGGTAATAATATCTTATATAGGGCACTGCAATAGGTATGTTGGGGCATGATATAACAATATATAGTGATTGCTTATCTTGATGAATTGGGGTTTTTTTAACTATCAATTTTGATATGGTGCAACTGTAAGCATTGATTTCCTGTATTAATTGGGCTGTATGGGCTGCTGCAATAGACAGCAGTTATTCCCTATACTAACTGGGCTACATGGGCTGCTGCAATAGACATTAATGAGTAATATACTCCTGTTAGTATTTATGCCTGGAGGATATAACATAATTTTTTGGCAGTACAGAAAATGTATTAAAGCCCACCATTAGATGTATATGGTGTAAAAGGGACAATGTAACAATGTTACTGTATTTTCCGGCGTATAAAACGACTTTTTAACCCCTGAAAATCTTCTCAAAAGTCGGGAGTTGTCTTATTTGCCGGGTGCCGTCTTATAGGCTGATGCACGGTGCTGCTGTCTGCCGTCATGGCTTTACTGCAGTTGAATGCTTTACGGTGGTGGCGCTAAGCATTCAACTACTGTAAAGTGCTGACAGCAGCGGCGGCCCAGTGTATTGGACGCAATCATGGAGGGGTGTCCATGTGCCTGCAGTCTGCAAGAAGCACCCTTTGATGATCATGTCCGGTGCACAGAGCCGCCGCTGCTGTTAGCGCTTTACAGCAGTTGAATGCTTTGTGGCACGGCCACAGCCGTAAAACATTCCAGTGCAGTAAAGCCACGATAGCAGACTGCAGCGGCGGCCCCGTGCACCGGATGAGATCACCGAGAGATCTATGTGCCTGCGGTCTGCAAGAAGCAGCTGAGGACACCGTGGGAATGGAGGACAGGTAAGAACAATTTTTATTGTGTGTAAACAATGGCATAATAGGGGACAAGAAGGGGACCAGTAGGACGACAATACTAAACAATGGGTACATTAGTGCAGGGGACATTACTAAACGATGGGCTCATTACTAGAGGGCCCAAGGAAGGGGCACAAGGATAGGGCCCATTACTACAGGGGGGGCCAAGGATGGGCACATTACATTTTTTTGGTATCTATTTTTATTTTTTAAATTTTCCATCAGCTGCTGCATTTCCCACCCTAGGCTTATACTCAAGCCAATAAGTTTTTCCTGTTTTTTATGGTAAAATATGGGCCTCGGCTTATACTCGAGTATATGCAGTATATCCCAAACTCTATATTTTAGCTGGAAAAGTTGGGGGTCATCTTAAATGCCCAGTCGTCTTACACCCCGGAAAATACAATATATACTTCACCCTATGAGTCTCTTATATATAAAAAAAAAATAAAAAAAATTGTGAATTTATACATGTATTTTTTGAGACAATAAAAAAATTATTTCAATATTAATTATAAAAAGTTTGTCATTTATTTCCTTTCATTTTATCAGAGGGATTTCTTGGTTGTTTGTGCTAATGCAGTGACATAGGAATATTATGAGATTTTTGATGGTAAAATGTTTCTTAGTAAAGCTGGCAAGGACATCACTTTTTTTATTTTTTTACCTGCACTTATTATACAAAGCCAAGGTCACCATAAAAGATGGATTTGTTTTGTTCTTTTTTGACGATGTATCATCTTTTCCCATAAGGTTTTATGTGATACATAAATGCAGCAATTCCTCCCATTAAAAAGGCAAATGCTTGATCTTGAGGAAACTTTGAAAATTACTGCGGTAAAAGTCTAAGTGCTTTACTATGCTTTTAGAATCCTACTGCATATGGATTTAAAGGGAATCTGTCAGCAGGTTTTTGCAATGTAAGCTGAAGCCAGCATGGTGTAGGGGTTAAAAAACAAAAATCAACTGTGCCTCTCTTATCAGGCTCTGTGCTGTTTACTTAAAGTAATAGCTTTATCACTTGGTTGTTATTATTGCTGGGTCTAGCTGGGATGTGCAGGGTAGTCTGGCACACCCCCTCCTGTGATTGACACCTCACTGTCAATGCACAATCTCTATAGAGAGGCTGCTTCCTGGGCTCAGCTAGATGACCAAAGCTAAAAATTCAGATTGTGTCAGAAAGGCTGTAGCCTGTAATCTAAGTGATACTGTTATGCACCGGAGATGGCCTCCCGAGTGGGTCGGACTCAGGATGCCCTTTGTCTCTCCCTTGCCTGATATTCTCTCTGCGGCCAGTGCTCTGCCTAGGTGTCAGTCTCAACGGTTGGCTTAATCTCGTGACGTTCTGCGGGCTGAATTTCCTCAGTCAGATTCTAAAGGCCGCTTTACACGCTGCGACATCACTAGCGATGTCGCTAGCGATCGCACCCGCCCCTGTCGTGCGTGCGTCATGGGCAAATCGCTGGACGCGTCACACGCACACACCTTCCTAACGATGTTGCTGTGGCCAGCAAACAAACTCTTTTTTAAGGGGGAGGTTCGTGCGGCATCACAGCGATGTTACACAGCGGGCCACCAATAGAAGAAGAGGGGCGGAGAGCAGCCGCTTTAACGTCACTCCCACTTCGTTGCCGGAGGACGCAGGAACGCTGTTGTTCGTTGTTCCCGGGATGTCACATGCAACGATGTGTGCTGCCTCAGAAATGACGAACAACCTGCGTCCAAAATTGGTATCGATATTTGAGAAAGGAACGACATGTCAACAATCAACGATTTTTGCCGTTTTTCAGCAGTCGCTCGTAGGTGTCACATGCAACAACGTCGCTAATGACGCCGGATGTGCGTCACGAATTCCGTGGCCTCAGCGATATCTCGTTAGCGATGTCGTTGTGTGTAATGGGGCCTTAAGTGTGGAGAACGGGCTACTGGACATGTGTGGGCTGAATCTGAAAGTCCAAAAAAAAGGGTCACTGAGGATGCGCGTGATGTGGCACCTTCTGATTGGCCATGGGATGTCAGCTGCTCTGATGACATGGCATCCTTAGATTGGCCGGTGGATGACACCCACGCTGACTGGGTGTGAGTTTGTTTGGGGTGGTGCTTAGGTGATATATCGGCGCCGCCGCCGACGGCCGGCGCTCAGTCTTTTTCATCCTTATGGTGTGAGGGTGTCAGGCAGGTCGCTTGAATTGTATCTTAGTGCTGGTGTGTCCGCTGGTTAAGCGTGCTGTACACCGCATATAGGCAGGTCCTAGTTGACCTGCATTTTTAAGGTCAGTGTGTGCGCTGGGTAAGCGTGCTGTGCACCACATATAAGGAGGTCGCTTGAATTGCGTCCATAGTCTCGGTGTGAATGCTGGTTAAGCATGTTGTGCACCGCATACAGGCAGGTTGCTTGACTTTCATTTCTTGTCTGTTACTACGTGTTACATCTGTGTGCAATTAACACAGCACCTAGTGCGCTCATTAGTACCAAGCTTTACTTTGGTCTGCGGTTGTCCGTCCAGCTCTCTGCGTTCTTAGCAGCTATATTCCACCCATAGCAAGGTGGACCCCTGGTTGTGCCTAGGATTGTTCACACCTTCCTTCCTAAGCAGTCAACCCCGTAACAGATACACTGTTGGATTCAGAGTCTCTCTGCCTACATTATGCTGCTCTTAGATGAGGTAGCAAAAACCTGCTGACATATTCACTTTAAGTACTATAATCTTTACCCTTATTTTATCATTGTAAGGGTACATTCAGACATCAGTATAAATCAATATCGCAATTTAGTCCAAAAAACAGCTAAAGGCATGACACCCAAATGCAATATCTAACAACAAATCCATTATACCAACAAGACAATGGAGACAGTAGATTCATGCAAAATTCAATTTTGCATGAATCTCCTGTCTCCATTGTCTTATTGGTATAATGGAATTCTTGTTAGATCAGTATAAATCAGCATGAGACCAGACTGTAATGTGTGACACCCTGGCAAAAGCAGGTAGTCACAAATAGGCCCCTGCATAACACCGTTCCCTCATTAGGAAACACACAGCCAACCATTAAACTCTAGTCACTCCCTTAGACAGATAGACACACAAGTGGGCGTTGCCAGGCGATTGGTGCACGTCCAGCCAGGGGTTTAGACAGCCCTGGGGCGGGAAAGCAGGAGTTCAGCTCAGATCAGTTTTAGAGTTCAGTGAGAGTGGAGGGCAGGCCTGTGTGACAGGCATGAAGTAAACTGACAGGTACCAGGGTAGGAGCCCTGGTGCCAGTGGCTAGGAGGCAGACGGTGGTCTCCGTTGGCAGGACACGGGAAGACGGCTCGGTGGAAACGAGGTGGACCGGGACAGGGTTGTAGCCCGCCGGTACCAACACAGGGAACCGACCCGGAAACCGTAGCACAAAGGGGGGTACTCGGACCCTGAAGCCAGAAGCCAGAATCGACTGGAGCTGGTTAATTAACCGATTGAGGCTAGGACTAGAGGTTCTGTCCCACCCAAAGTCCCTCATAGAAGACAACAGCCCACTGATTCGGGATAAGAGGTCACCGCCAAGGCCCATAGATCCCGCGGGCCAGCGTCTGCGGGCACGGCTCCTTGGGCCACATCCAGCCGGGAGCGGACTCCTAGGTTTCACACTAGGAAGTAATTTCTACTTAAAAAGGTGCAGACACAGGATAGAGACCACCAGCCGGGTGGGGGACCAGAACACAACCGGCCGCGGCACCGGCTACCACCATCTTGGTTTAGCAGAGACTTGTGTGTGTTTTTAACTGTGAGTACACCAGCACCCCATCCCCTGCACGCAACAAACCGGGTCCCAGGGCCACCATCTCTGCCCACGGAGGGGTTAACAACTTGTTGCACAACATCTCCCCCGGGTGCCCCGTCACAGCAGCGGTGGTGTCCTACCCCACCACACACCGTGGGTGGCATCATGAACTCAATACGGCCCAGTCCGTACCTATACGCCCCCCATTTATTCGGCGTGTCCGCGAGACCCCCGGGTACGGAGAGTCTCGAGCCACCTCCCCTGGAGGCTCTGACCCCAGCAGCGCCAGCTGCTGGCACGGGGGCGGCGCAAATGCGTCTCCCGATTTGTGCATGCCAGATTCATAGAAATATATAAAGCTGTTACTCTCAGGGCGGGAGACCGTGCATTGAGGTCCCATCTCGGACTGATTTATAAAGATGTCTAATGCACCCTAAAAGTTATGATAATATAAAAGAAGTTCAGAAGTCATATTTTTTCCTTAAATGTTTAAATATTTACTAGGGATGAAAAAAGAATCAATAATAAACGTGTACAATATACTTTATATGGTGAAAAATATGGCAATACCACATTTTTTCTCCACCTACTGATGTAGCAAAGGTTACCATAACTCACAATGCACAATCTTAATAGCTTGTCACAGAAGGTTTTTATCCCACTTGGGTCAAGTGATTGACCAATATAAATTTAAGTTTTGATTTACACTTTTTTGTGCCGTGATATTCACAAGATGAGACTGCGCTCCAGACCGAGACAAATCTGGAAAAGCAGTTGTGAGAAGCCACATAAGTATCCCCAAACATCACAGCCGCACCAAACAGAAGCAGCTACAACCACCACAGTAGGGGTGAGTTTATTAATTGTTTGACAAATATAGCCGGTTTATTTTCACATTATTTTCACATTGATAATTTTGTGCAGCCCCTGAAGGTTGGCAGAAATTTCCAAATGGCCCCCAGCAGAAAATAGGTTCCCCACCCCTGCTTTAGGCAATACACTCTGGTACAAAATTCCACACAAAGGCTTAACTTGTTGATTTCAGACACTATATTACAATCCAGCCGTAAGTCAAGACTGTGTGGGTTACATTAGACCTAAAAAGCCACTATATGTATATATATATATATGTATATATACAGTTAGGTCCAGAAATATTTGGACAGTGACACAAGTTTTGTTATTTTAGCTGTTTACAAAAACATGTTCAGAAATACAATTATATATATAATATGGGCTGAAAGTGCACACTCCCAGCTGCAATATGAGAGTTTTCACATCCAAATCGGAGAAAGGGTTTAGGAATCATAGCTCTGTAATGCATAGCCTCCTCTTTTTCAAGGGACCAAAAGTAATTGGACAAGGGACTCTAAGGGCTGCAATTAACTCTGAAGGCGTCTCCCTCGTTAACCTGTAATCAATGAAGTAGTTAAAAGGTCTGGGGTTGATTACAGGTGTGTGATTTTGCATTTGGAAGCTGTTGCTGTGACCAGACAACATGCGGTCTAAGGAACTCTCAATTGAGGTGAAGCAGAACATCCTGAGGCTGGAAAAAAAGAAAAAATCCATCAGAGAGATAGCAGACATGCTTGGAGTAGCAAAATCAACAGTTGGGTACATTCTGAGAAAAAAGGAATTGACTGGTGAGCTTGGGAACTCAAAAAGGCCTGGGCGTCCACGGATGACAACAGTGGTGGATGATCGCCGCATACTTTCTTTGGTGAAGAAGAACCCGTTCACAACATCAACTGAAGTCCAGAACACTCTCAGTGAAGTAGGTGTATCTGTCTCTAAGTCAACAGTAAAGAGAAGACTCCATGAAAGTAAGTACAAAGGGTTCACATCTAGATGCAAATCATTCATCAATTCCAAAAATAGACAGGCCAGAGTTAAATTTGCTGAAAAACACCTCATGAAGCGAGCTCAGTTCTGGAAAAATATTCTATGGACAGATGAGACAAAGATCAACCTGTACCAAAATGATGGAGAAGAAAGGGAACGGCACATGATCCAAGGCACACCACATCCTCTGTAAAACATGGTGGAGGCAACGTGATGGCATGGGCATGCATGGCTTTCAATGGCACTGGGTCACTTGTGTTTATTGATGACATAACAGCAGACAAGAGTAGCCGGATGAATTCTGAAGTGTACCGGGATATACTTTCAGCCCAGATTCAGCCAAATGCCGCAAAGTTGATGGGACGGCGCTTCATAGTACAGATGGACAATGACCCCAAGCATACAGCCAAAGCTACCCAGGAGTTCATGAGTGCAAAAAAGTGGAACATTCTGCAATGGCCAAGTCAATCACCAGATCTTAACCCAATTGAGCATGCATTTCACTTGCTCAAATCCAGACTTAAGACGGAAAGACCCACAAACAAGCAAGACCTGAAGGCTGCGGCTGTAAAGGCCTGGCAAAGCATTAAGAAGGAGGAAACCCAGCGTTTGGTGATGCCCATGGGTTCCAGACTTAAGGCAGTGATTGCCTCCAAAGGATTTGCAACAAAATATTGAAAATAAAAATATTTTGTTTAGGTTTGGTTTATTTGTCCAATTACTTTTGACCTCCTAAAATGTGGAGTGTTTGTAAAGAAATGTGTACAATTCCTACAATTTCTATCAGATATTTTTGTTCAAACCTTCAAATTAAACGTTACAATCTGCACTTGAATTCTGTTGTAGAGGTTTCATTTCAAATCCAATGTGGTGGCATGCAGAGCCCAACTCGCGAAAATTGTGTCACTGTCCAAATATTTCTGGACCTAACTGTATATATATATATATATATATATATATATATATATATATATACACAGTGCCTGCAAGTAGTATTCAACCCCCTGCAGATTTAGCAGGTTTGATAAGATGCAAATAAGTTAGAGCCTGCAAACTTCAAACAAGAGCAGGATTTAATAACAGATGCATAAATCTTGCAATCCAACAAGTTATGTTGCTCAGTTAAATTTTAATAAATTTTCAACATAAAAGTGTGGGTCAATTATTATTCAACCCCTAGGTTTAATATTTTGTGGAATAACCCTTGTTTGCAATTACAGCTAATAATCGTCTTTTATAAGACCTGATCAGGCCGGCACAGGTCTCTGGAGTTATCTTGGCCCACTCCTCCATGCAGATCTTCTCCAATTTATCTAGGTTCTTTGGGTGTCTCATGTGGACTTTAATCTTGAGCTCCTTCCACAAGTTTTCAATTGGGTTAAGGTCAGGAGACTGACTAGGCCATTGCAACACCTTGATTTTTTCCCTCTTGAACCAGGCCTTAGTTTTCTTGGCTGTGTGCTTTGGGTCGTTGTCTTGTTGGAAGATGAAATGACGACCCATCTTAAGATCCTTGATGGAGGAGCGGAGGTTCTTGGCCAAAATCTCCAGGTAGGCCGTGCTATCCATCTTCCCATGGATGCGGACCAGATGGCCAGGCCCCTTGACTGAGAAACAGCCCCACAGCATGATGCTGCCACCACCATGCTTGACTGTAGGGATGGTATTCTTGGGGTCGTATGCAGTGCCATCCAGTCTCCAAACGTCACGTGTGTGGTTGGCACCAAAGATCTCGATCTTGGTCTCATCAGACCAGAGAACCTTGAACCAGTCTGTCTCAGAGTCCTCCAAGTGATCATGAGCAAACTGTAGACGAGCCTTGACATGACGCTTTGAAAGTAAAGGTACCTTACGGGCTCGTCTGGAACGGAGACCATTGCGGTGGAGTACGTTACTTATGGTATTGACTGAAACCAATGTCCCCACTACCATGAGATCTTCCTGGAGCTCCTTCCTTGTTGTCCTTGGGTTAGCCTTGACTCTTCGGACAAGCCTGGCCTCGGCACGGGTGTCCAGGCCGTGGAAGGCTAACAGTAGTTCCATAAGCCTTCCACTTCCGGATGATGCTCCCAACAGTGGAGACAGGTAGGCCCAACTCCTTGGAAAGGGTTTTGTACCCCTTGCCAGCCTTGTGACCCTCCACGATCTAGTCTCTGATGGCCTTGGACTGTTCCTTTGACTTTCCCATGTTGACCAAGTATGAGTGCTGTTCACAAGTTTGGGGAGGGTCTTAATTAGTCAGAAAAGGCTGGAAAAAGAGATAATTAATCCAAACATGTGAAGCTCATTGTTCTTTGTGCCTGAAATACTTCTTAATACTTTAGGGGAACCAAACAGAATTCGGGTGGATTGAGGGGTTGAATAATAAATGACCCTCTGAATAAACTTTTCACAATTTAAAAAAAAAAAAAAAAAAAAAGAAATAACATTCTTTTTTGCTGCAGTGCATTTCACACTTCCAGGCTGATCTACAGTCCAAATGTCACAATGCCAAGTTAATTCCGAATGTGTAAACCTGCTAAATCTGCAGGGGGTTGAATACTACTTGTAGGCACTGTATATATATACACACACACACACACACACACACACACACACACACACACACACACACACACACACAGTACAGACCAAAAGTTTGGACACACTTTCTCATTCAAAGAGTTTTCTTTATTGTCATGACTCTGAAAATTGTAGATTCACATTGAAGGTATCAAAACTATGAATTAACACATGTGGAATGAAATACTTAGCAAAAAGTGTGAAACAACTGAAAATATGTCTTATAGTCTAGGTTCTTCAAAGTATCCACCTTTTGCTTTGATTACTACTTTGCACACTCTTGGCATTCTCTTGATGAGCTTCAAGAGGTAGTCACCGGAAATGTTCTTCCAACAGTCTTGAAGGAGGTCCCAGAGATGCTTAGCACTTGTTGGCCCTTTTGCCTTCACTCTGCGGTCCAGCTCACCCCAAACCATCTAGATTGGGTTCAGGTCCGGTGACTGTAGAGGCCAGGTCATCTGGCATAGCACCCCATCACTCTCCATCTTAGATAAATAGCCCTTATACAGCCTGGAGGTGTGTTTGGGGTCATTGTCTTGTTGAAAAATAAATGATGGTCCAACTAAACGTAAACCGGATGGAATAGCATGCCGCTGCAAGATGCTGTTGTAGGTATGCTGGTTCTGTATGCCTTCAATTTTGAAAAAAATGCCCAACAGTGTCACCAGCAAAGCACCCCCACACCATCACACCTCCTCCTCCATGCTTCACGGTGGGAACCAGGCATGTAGAGTCCATCAGTTCACCTTTTCTGCATTGCACAAAGACATGGTGGTTGGATCTAAAGATCTCAAATTTGGACTCATCAGAGCAAAGCACAGATAATGTCCATTCCTTGTATTCTTTCTCCCAAACAAGTCTCTTCTGCTTGTTGCCTGTCCTTAGCAGTGGTTTCCTAGCAACTATTTTACCATGAAGGCCTGCTGCACAAAGTCTCCTCTTAAAAGTTGTTCTAGAGATGAGACTGCTACTAGAACTCTGTGTGGCATTGATCTGGTCTTTAATCTGAGCTGCTGTTAACCTGCGATTTCTGAGGCTGGTGACTCAGATAAACTTATCCTCCGCAGCAGAGGTGACTCTTGGTCTTCCTTTCCTGGGGTGGTCCTCATGTGAGCCAGTTTCTTTGTAGTGTTTGGTGGTTTTTGCCACTGCACTTGGGGACACTTTCAAAGTTTTCCCAATTTTTCGGACTGACTGACCTTCATTTCTTAAAGTAATGATGACCACTCGTTTTTCTTTACTCAGCTGCTGTTTTCTTGCCATAATACAAATTCTAAGGGGTACTTTGCACGTTGTGACATCGCTACTGCGATCTCGTCGGGGTCAAATCGAAAGTGACGCACATCCGGCGCCAGTAACGATGTCGCAACGTGTAAAGCCTAGAAGCACCGATAAACAATCACAAAAGCGTCGTAAATCGGTGATCTGTGTAGTGTCGGTCATTTCCATAATTTCGCTGCAGTGACAGGTACGATGTTGTTCCTCGTTCCTGGGGCAGCACACTTCGCTGTGTATGAAGCCGCAGGAGCGACGAACATCTCCTTACCTACGTCCCGCCTGCAATGAGGAAGGAAGGAGGTGGGCGGGATGTTTACGTCCCGCTCATCTCCGCCCCTTCGCTTCTATTGGATGCCTGCCGTGTGATGTCGCTGTGATGCCGCACGACCCGCCCCTTTAGGAAGGAGGCAGGTCGCCGGCCAGAGCGACGTCGCAGGGCAGGTAAGTCCATGTGAAGCTGCCGTAGCGATAATGTTCGTTACGGCAGCTATCACAAGATATCGCATCTGCGACGGGGGCGGGGACTATCGCGCTCGGCATCGCTACAATCGGCTAGTGATGTTGCAGCGTGCAAAGTACCCCTAACAGTCTATTCAGTAGGACTATCAGCTGTGTATCCACCAAACACACACACACACACACATACACACACACAGATTGAAATAAGTAAAGAAAATGTCACTAATTTTCAAAGTGAATATATTTGTAAGGTGCTATTGACATGAATTTGTCATCAAGTTAACATTCCATCCAAGCCACACAGGCAAAGAAATCAGACCATAAATATCCGTAGATTTAGTAATGTGTAATCATGGGAAATGATACAGGGAAAAAGTAATGAAAACAAGAAGAAAGGGAGATGCAAAAAGCCATGACACCAGCTGAAATCTATCAGTAAATAGAAAGCAATCCTTCCAAAATTATATAGAAACATCTCATGATGAGTAAAACCAGTGAGCTGTCTCAAAACCTTTGCAACCTTATTGTTGCAAAACATACTAATGGCATTGGCTACAGAAGAATTTCTAAACTACTGAAGGTTCCAGTGAGCAATGTTGGGGCCATAATCTGAAAGTGGAAAGAACATAATTTCACCATAAACCGGCCACAACCAGGAGCTCCTCATAAGATTTCAGACAAAGGAGTAAAAAGAATTATCAAAGAGTTGTCCAAGAGCTAAGGACCAAATGTAGATAACAACAGAAAGACCTGGAATCAGCAGGTACAATTGTTTAAAGAAAGCAATAAATAATGGACTCAAACTACCATGGCCTGTATGCATGCTCACTAGGCAAAACTTCACTGCTGAAGAATAAACATGTTCAAGGGCGATTAAACTTTGCTCAACAATATTTGAACAAGTCTGTGAAATACTGGGAGAATATAGTCTGGTCAGATGAGACCAAAATTCAACTCTTTAGATGCTGTAATACACACCATGTTTGGAGGTCAAAAGGCAAATCAACCCAAAAACACCATACCAGCAGTAAAGTTTGGAGGTGGGAACATCATGGTGTGAGGCTGTTTTTCAGCATACGACTCTGACAAACTTGATGTAATTGAAGGAAGGATGAATAAACAAATGTACAGAGATATTCTTGATAAAAATCTGCTGCCATCTACTAGGATGAGGAAGATGAAAAGAGGGTGGAAATTTCAACAAGACAATGATCCCAAACCCACAGCCAAGGAAACTCTAAATTGGTTTCAGAGAAGGAAAATAAATCTTCTGCAATGGCCGAGCCAATCACCTGACCTCAATCCAATAGAAAATTTATGGAAGGAGCTAAAGCAAAGAGTTTCTCCACACAGGAGATGTCTTGAAGCTGTCATCACCAACAAAGGCTTTTGTGCAAAGTATTAAATAAATTTCAGCAAGTGTGTTCAATACTTTTTCCCTGTGTCATTTCTCATTATTACACATCACTATATTTATGGACATTTTTATTTTGATTTCTTTGCCTTTGGGGATTGGATGGGTTGTTACCGGCATTAGTTGATAAATACGTGTTAATAGCACCTTCAGAGAAATATATTTACTTAGAAAATTGGTGATGTGTTCAATACTTATTTCACCTGATATATATATATATATATATATATATATATATATATATTATACCGCATAAATATATAGTATAGAAAATAGAATTGAAATTGAGGTAAATTGAGATTTAAATTAATCGGACAAGTAATTTCCGTAAATTATAAAATAATGTAAGTGATGAAGTTAGCAACATTTAGGTATTTTAAAATTCTATACTCACAGGTTTCTCAAGTCTTTATAATTCATGAAGACATTATCTGGAAGTGAGTGTATATGGTTTCCTCTGAGAGATCTGAAATAAAAATAAATGTAAAAAAGCGCAAAGCCAATACATATTTTTTTTTTTTTGCTACACTGACAATCAAAACGGTAACAACATTTTGAACTTTTTAGCACATGATTAATTATACAGATTCTTCTCATGTCCCAGCATTGTTACTGTTTTGCTCCTGGTGTTTGAAAGAATCTTTTTCTTCCTGTATAATACAAATTACATTATGTCTAGACCAAAATCTGATCCTAGGTCTCTTCTACATATTCCCAACATTGGTGCATACTGATCAATTCTCTTGATTTCTTCAAATCTACTCAGACGTGCTCGATTGCTTGAAGGCCTGAGTACTCTGGGGGCCAATCCAGCAACTTTACTTCATTATCATTGAACCATTTCTTCACTAATCTCGACATATGCTTTCAGTCATTGTCCTGCTGGAACTCTATGTAGTCTTTTTCATATCCATAGTACTCGAGTGTACAAAGTATCTTGTCTTGTAGGATGCTCACATATAGCTCAGCATTAAGACCACCATTGATCCTGGTCAAGTATCAAATGACTTTGACTGTGAAACAACCTCATATCATCAGGCTTCCTCCACCGATCTTGACAGTTACTTTGATTTCTCGATCCGCTAGCGCCTTTTTCCCTTGTTTCTTTCAGAACCACTTTCACCCATCAGTCTCATCGCTCCAAAGCACCCCTTTCTAATTTTCTACTGTCCACCTTTTCTACTTTTTTTTTGGCAAACTTGAGCCAACGCTTCTTATGAAGATATTGCAATCAAGATTTCTTCACCTTTTTTCGGGCCACCATTCCAGACGTGTAACGTGCATTGCACAGTGCCTGCATTGGATGTCTATGATCTCATTATTACGAAGCATATGAGCACCCTCCACTACCGTGTTTGTCGTGCCACAACTGATAGACCTTGTGATGAGGTGACTTGTTGACTCACATATTTTGCCTGAGCGCCAACCTCTTGGCTCTTGAACAGATGGACGGACTTCATTTCTTATTCTTCCAACAGTCATGGTCTCACATGATGCAGTTTCTCAATTTTCTTAACTAAGAGACCGCTGTGAATGAACTGGATGATGCTGTTTCTCTTTTTTTGAGAAATAGTCTTCATTGCCGCTCTTCGATTCAAACCAATGACCTTTCACTTGAGAATCAACCTAATAACACACTGAGCGATTAAGGAATGTGAATAATATGTAGACTATACAGGAAGAAAAATAATTTTCCACGATCAGGAGCAAAACAATAACAATGCAGTAACATGACAACAATCTGCATAAGTAATCATATGCTAACAAAGTACTGTGTGTATGTATATATATATATATATATATATATATATATCTTGCAACAAAGTGGATGCAACCAAAGCCTAGAAAAACAAAAGCTCCCACTTAAAAAAGTGAAAGATAATCTCACTTAAAATAGTAGATAAGAATCTTTATTATTTACAATGTATAAAAAATGTATAAAACAAAGGAGAGACCAGCAGAAACAGATATGAGATGACTCTTTTATGAGATGACCCTCAGAGAGTAACCCTCTCTGAAGAAGCTATTGTCAGCAAAACGCGCGTCGGGGGCCTGATGGTAATACACTCCTTTATTTTCATATTCACTCCAATGTGTTTTATGTGAGATGTTGCTTGTTTGTACCAGTGCATGTTCTAATTGTACTTTTTTCTCACTTGAGGATTATATGTTATAGTATTTATTGTTATGTACGTGTGCACATGTATTAATATCTTATTTTGATTCATCTGTTTCAATTTGTCACACATCTTTTGCTTTTTGCATTAATAAGGGCACTTTAAAAGTCTTTTATAGGTGAACATTTGATGTAGTCAAAAATTTCTTTGTGGCACTTTGGAGTTTTGTTTTTTTTGTTTTGTATATATATATATATATATATATATATATATATATATACACTTTTAACCTAAGAAGAAAGGTATCAATAAAGGAGACAAAAAAATGTGAACCAAAGCCTAGAAAAACAAAAGCTCCTACTCAAAAAAGTGAAATAAATGAAAATCTTTATTATTTAAAATATTTAACACAAAGGAGAGACCCGTAGAAACAGACATGAGATTATGATAGCCCACTCAAAAATGAATAGACAGTATAATAATGACAAATTACATAAATTGATGGGTTAATACTAGGGATGATCGAATACCTCAAATATTCGGCTTCTCGAATATTTGACAAATAACTCAACGTTATGCGAATATTCGATGCGTAATGTAAGTCTATGGGAAGCCAAATAGTTCCGAATAGTTGTTATTCGGGTTGTCCATAGACTTACATTGCGCATTGAATATTCGCGAATAGTCGAATAGTGGCAACCTATTCGGAAAATATTCGCGAAGCCGAATATTTGAGGTATTCGATCATCCTTAGTTATATATATATGGTAGGGGCTACAGCCTGCAGCTGTTATTTTACCTGTGCTGCTTTTTAAAATTATGGCGAGAGCCTACGTCATTTTTTTAAAATGATTTGTTTATTTCTTTTTAATCTTCCATACAGCAAACTGACTGCAACCAATCACAGAGGTGGACACAGGGTGGGGGGTATGTATAGCAGTGTGCAACCAATCACAGACACTGGCATAAAGAGTGGGCTTGGAAAGCAGTGAATGTTGATGAACCTTAATTAGCGGACCCGTAAAAGAGTCAGACTGTAGTGTGATCCTTTGGGAAACATGGTATATATAACTATCCTGCTCTTGCTACCATAAAAGAGTTCATTCATCACTATGTGACGCCTCTGGACTATCAGGTCGTCACAGGGTACTGCACAAGCTGCCCTTCCGTGCAGTATTCCGCCTCCCTCTTGGTTCTGGGCCCCTAACTAAATGGTGTTGCCTCCAACAGCAAATCAAATCCTAGATACACCCTGCACCACACCCACCAGACACACCAGTGGACGGCTTGAGTGGAATAGAGTCGCCCACCTGGGGGGGTCAGGGAGGGGAGGTGAGGAGTGTAGTGAGTCGGTCAGAGAGTTGAGAGAGAGTGGTTGGGAAGTAACCCTCGAGCTGTGTGGAGCTCAGAGGAAGTTGGGAGCGGTGGCTCTTGAAGGAACTGTCTAGGTTGCAGACGGTGGTCTGGGCCTAGAGGGGTTGGAACCCCGGTCGCAGGGAATTGTGGCGAGGTGTCTAGACCTGTTGAGGAGGACAGCTAGCAGTCTAGCACTGTCACCGGTCAGGGACCGAAGGCACGACGCGGTACATGGACCCTAGGTCGGGGTGTAGCTTTAGGCAACCCGACAATTCACCTGAGGAGAACGGAGCCTTTATGATCTTTTCCCACCTGTTCCAGAATTGGGGCATTGGCACAACGAGGGGGATAGGACTTTCCAATCCAAAATGGTCCAGAAAATCCCAAGCGTGAGCCCTGAGAGCAAGCTCCCATACTTAGCCGTAGTAGGGAGCGGGACCCGGCTAGTTCCGTACTACGGGGCCACCAAGTTGAAGTCAAACTAAGTGCCAGTAGGCAGGTCACGGATCACCAGGCAACACTATTGGGGGCGGCACCCGGACGAGCTCCCCTCAGCGGCAGCGGTACTCAGAGACTTGTTTTACCCGGTTGTCAGTGTCTGCTTAATGGACTGAGTGAGTACGAGAGTGACCCTTGCACCCCACGGCAGCCATTCACTGAGTCCCGGGGCATCCCCCTACCCGTTGAGGGTTACGACACCTTGCTGCCCCACTTCATCACCCCGGATACCACTCCCAACGGCAGCGGCGGTGTGACGACATGGACTCTCATTAAAAAAAAAGTTTAAGGTTAACGTGTCTTAAAATTCAGCCAGACAGGATGATAGATTGTTTATAGACGGGGGATAAGTCCCTCATTGTTTTTACAAGACTCTTGTGGACTCATGTAATTGTGTTGGCCACTGAAAGCCAGATGTATTGTGTCTCCAGACTTTTCCAGTAATCATTGTATTGTAGTTGTGTATTGCTAATGTGATTACCTTAGTAGCCATTGTCTAGTCGGTGACTCCCAGACTACATGTATACCCTCAGTCTTTCTGTAAACATCATTTGGATGAACATTGTCCATGCAGCTTGAGATTCATCCAATGGGAGAGGCGATCTTGTCCAACCAATCGATGAGGATGCAGTGTATCTAAGTGGAAGGCTGTGGCTATAAAAGGGACTTCTTTAAGCCAACAGGTTGTTGATGGATACTGATGGATCCAGTCTAAGCTCTTTGGAGCTGACTAGAGGATCAGGATATCTTATGGCTTCAATCTAGGGACTCCGGTTCCGGTTGGAGACCATATCCACAGCCTAGGGATTTCGACCCCGGCTGCCAGGATTATAACATCATACCAGGACTACCTAAGGAGGACACTCAGGTTGGGACAATCCGATCACCTGGCTACAGACTTTACAGACCTCACACAGCTTCCTAAATCTGGCGCTATTCCTTTCTCGGTGGGTGCCCGCTGAAAGCGGGGTGCTGCTGGATTGGAGAAAGCGGCCCTGGAAGCTCTGAGGCATGGACATTCTAAATCCCTGGTGAGCCAGTGGAAAGGTGAGACTCTGTTGCCTGTTATATTTTGTGTTTTGCTGGTTATGTGTTATGTGCCGTTAATTGTTTGGGGATCCAATAAAGTCTAATTATTGTGGTTCCCTCACCCTGTGTTGTCTGAGTAGTGTTACGCCCACGGTTAAGGAGGCCGGCGTTCAGTTGGGATGAGCCCTGAGCCACGCTGTCTTTCTAAAGGCGGCGGGTTTTAGTGGACGAGATCACCCACTGAGCCCCCTGTCTCCACAGGCGGTACTCCCCAAATTACCATACACCACGGGTGGCATCACGAACTATACATCAACTCCCCTGTAAATATCCCCCTTTTATTTACCCTCGAGCCACAGCGAACCCGGATCCGAGCAGCTCGGCTGCTTCCACGGGGGCGGCACAACTATGCTGGAGTTTTCCTGAAGCATCTTCCTATAGCAAAAAACTATGCAAGCATGCTGGCGTCTCGAGTGCATCACGACCTGATGTGATCTCAAGGGGATCTGGGATCAGAAGGTCACAGCGCATTGTGGATCACAGATTCGCTTTAGTGCCCGCTTGTCATTAACCCTGAACTAGAGCATATTTAATTCCATCCGGTACTGAAGGGGTTAAGGTGCATTTAAAACCAGTAGTGTTCTTAGAAGTAGTTGTAACCTTAGCTGCAGCCACTTCCTTCTGCTATAAATATCTATTCCTCACTCCTCCCTATGCAGAGTACTGTTCATTCCTATACTGACCATTTTGAAGGAGCTTGTGGCTGCATAGCTGTGAAGTTTCCTCCCGAAGAATCCAAGCAGTGTTTGTTGTGTCTTTTCCAACCCATTTTTCTTACCTTACTCGTGTTGTCTTTTTGTAGTGGTGAGACAAGCATCTCTCTGGTCTTCACTGGTCAATGTGAGTTCAGGGCCAGTGATTGCCTAGGCACGTGATTAGCATACGGGGGAGAAGGACCTATCTAGGGATGTTAGCTAGTGCAGGGATCAGCCTTAGGTGAGTGTTCGGTGTTGACCTCTCCCTAGCATCAGGGCCTACCATTGTATTGTTTCTGTGGTGTACCCTTTGTGTTACGTTGCTCACCGGGGGTCCTCCCCTCCCCTGGTGTGACATCACCCTGGTGTTTCCACTGTGTTGCGCTGCTCGCTATGAGTTCCATCTCTCCTGACTTGACACCTGTAGTCACACCGTGACACTATTAGATGCAGTGTTCACATATCACAATAAGGTTTCGCCTCAAAATTGCAGCAGGTAGTGCACTCAGATTAGACCTTTGAATTCCCGTGTGGACCCGAAGGACTTTAACCTACAGACATGGAACTGATACCCCAAGGTTTTGTCTTGGATTTACGATGAGGTTTCTGGAGCAAATACAAATATGTTTTTTTTTTTCCAATCTGTATTCACAATGTGGGAATTTTCTGTGTGCCTCCTATTTCAGAGTTTTTTTTCATATGCAATTCAGTATTTAAGATCTTGACATGTTTCTCTAGATGCAGTATGTTCTGATTTTTAATAATATGTTGAACTCAAACAAGTTGACGCGTCTGGGCAGAGTTAGTTTGTTGCCTGACTAAGCTCAATGCCCAGAATCTCCTGGGACACTGAGCTTTGATGTGAGCGCCATTAATTAACAGCTGCTACTAAGGTAATTATCTCAGGTTCATTGGATAGTCCTTTCCATTTAATTCCCACACTGCAGTACAGTATCACAACCCTTTCTGAGGAACCTGTAACGCGAAATGTGTCAGGGCGCTGTGGATGTTGCATAGTAATAGAATTTATTTGTGCTCTCACATTGTGCAATTATATTCATTATAATAATATATAATACACGGGACATCAATCTTTGTGGTATCAATGGTGTCTATACTCAGCATCGGACTGGCTACCGGAGGAACTGCAGTAATACAAGTCCTGGCCGCGGTTACCTGCACTGAAAACCGGAGCTCTCACCTGAGTTCCAAAGTGGACCTAGAGTGAGCCGCGGGTATGGAGGACTGAACTGTGAGCGCCGACTGATTCCCCGGCTATCACAGTTCAGTCCATGACAGCTGCGGACAGGTCAGGCTGCACTCCTGAGCTCAGGTGAGAGCTACGGAGCTCAATGCAGGTAACCGCAGTCAGGACTGGTATTACCGGCGGTTTCTGGTAATACCAGTCCTGGCTGCGGTAACCTGCATTCAGCTGCGAACAGGCCGGGTTGCACTCCGGAGCTCAGCTGAGAGTTCCGGAGTTCAGTGCAGGTAACCGCAGCCAGGACTGGTATTACTGCAGTTCCTCCGCTAGCCAATCCAATGCTGTCTATACTATATTCCCTCATATTTTTAGCACAGGGCATTTTGTTGGTGCACCCATTTTTTAATTCAACATTATATGATGTGAATACATCAAGGGTTGGTCATAGGGCAAAAGTAAAATTAATTTTACTTTACGTCCCTATCTATTTGATTCTATTATTTAAGCTACTTCTAATATACTTGTATTAAGAATTCCCTACCATTGCCTAACTACACTATCTGCTACTCTATTTTTTTCTATTTCCTTTCTGATGACGCTTTGTTGAGAATCCCAGTTCATGTTAAGATATTTAAACGATGTATCATCCGGAACAGAGTCTGTTGCATTGACTCTGTCTCCTCCCTGAAATGAAGCGTCATCGTGATGCTCATTTGATGTGCTGGTCTGTGCTTGTTGCAATCTGCACAGTAAAATTATTAAGATTCCTAATCCCATGGTGGTTAAGTTGCAACTTCCTGTTGCTTGGAGAATCAATAACTATTTCCTTTCTAAAAAAATTTGAGGGATCTCCTGGTCCTCAAGACATAATTGAGATGAGTTTGGAAGGGGATCGGGAGTATAAGGTAGAGCGCGTTATTGGTTCCAGGCGGCTCAAGCGCTGTCTATAGTACAATGGAACCTCGCATAACGAGTAACCCACTTAAGCGAAATTCTCGTTAACAAGCAAAGCTTTCTGTAAATTTGCAACTCGGTTTACGAGAAAGCTTTACTGTACGAGCAAAATCCTCACCACATACCCTTCCAGTTCCGTACATCCACCGCGCTCTGACCCGTCTTGCAGTCCACACAAACACACACAAGCACGCACAAACACACACAAACACACACGCACGCACCACATACAGTATTATGCTTACCTTACCTTCCATTCCATCGCTGGCCTCATGGTTCTTGTTGTTCGCCGGTGCATCGCGACGAGGGAAGAATCCTCGCGGCGAACTACAGGACCCAGGAGGCCGGCGATGGAACGGAAGGTAAGGTGAGCATAATATGTGTACCTTCCGTTCCATCACCGGCCTCCTGGGTCCTGTAGTTCGCCAGGCTGTGTATCGGCAGGCTGCGCGACGAGCTAGAAAGTTCCCCTGTCACTGCTACTCAAAGGCAGCGCGCTGACCAATCAGAGTCAAGCGCCTCCTGCCTTTGATGTCAGCGCTCTGGGTGCGGAATTTCCTCCCTCGTCGTCATGGTTACACGATACACAGCCCATACTGGTGAACAGCAAGTCCCAGGAGACCGGCGATGGAACAGAAGGTAAGGTGAGCATAATACAGTATGGGCGTGTGCGTGCGTGTTTGTGTAAGTTTGTACGTGTTTGTACGTGTTTGTGTGTGTTTGTGCATGTGTGGAATGACACAATAGGGGACCAGGATGGGACATTTAACAAGTTGTGGAACGAATTGTCTGCATTGCAATGATTTCCTATGGGAAATCTTGCTTTGCTGAATATGTAACTTGGTTAACAAGCACAGTCCCAGAACGGATTGTTCTCATTAACCAAGGTTCCACTGTATATCTTTAAATGAAAATGTTATGGTCCTGAAGATAAATTCTGGGTTGATTCGGAGGCTCTTCATGTGGATCACCTTGTGAGAGAGTTCCTTTAGCGATGTCACAGGCTTCTTCTGGTTCAGTGGGCCCTCGTAGAAGGGGGAGGTACTGTCATGACTCAGTTTGGGAATTCGATCCAGTGACCTGATTCATGAACAGTTCCTTTGTTTGCTGGGCTATTACCTTTTCATCCCTGTCCAACTGCTTATGGCTTCTATTGCCTTTGTCTTCCCTCCTTGGATTGCTCCTTTCCAGATGTCAGTCATATCCCCGTTTTGACTTGCCCTATCAATTCTGGATTGGGTTATATACGTTAAAATCTCACCTCACTTCTTTGCTGGCTATTTCTCTATGTGGATTTAGGTCTGGGCTTTCCAGACCTTCACCTTAAGAGGTTTACCTTTGAGTAAACACCAGTTGAGTGCCTGCTGTGTGTTAATTTTATTTTCCTTCCCAGCTCCTCTTCCTTGTACCTTATTTTACATTATTTATCTCACTCTGGGTTTGTGTTTTCTTCTGCACATCTTCCTTTTCCTTTGTTGGCAGCCTCCTCTCATGTCCTTCAGGAGGCATGAGAAACCCTTTGACAGCCTTTTAGGGAGCCAGGTCTGAAGTGTTTTTATTAGTTGGGCAGCTATTGCCTTTTAATCTGTAAAGGGAACCTGTCACCAGATTTGTCCCCTATAAGCTGTGGCCACCACTAGTAAGCCCCTATATACAGCCTTCTAGAATAGTGTATATAAGTTCCCATGCTGGTCTGTATAACGTAAAAAACAGCTTTTATTATACTCACCTGGGGGCAGTCTGGTCCAATGGGCATAGCTGGTCTTGGTCTGGCGTCTCCTTTCTTCTTGCTTCATGTGGATAACATGTCCTATGTCATACACACAGAGGTCGCCATGGTGCTCCTGTGCATGCGCACTTCTCTCTGCCCTCCTGAGGGCAGATCAAAATATTGTAATGCACAAGTGAGGGGAATGGTCAAAGAACACTCTCGAATGCGCACTAGAATACTTTCACCTGCCTTCAGCAGGGAAAAGTGCTCCTGCTCAGGAGCGCAATGGCGGACTCTGTGTTGTTTATGTAGGAGGTGTCATCCACACAGAGCTAGGAAGGAGGACGGCGATGGTAGGAAAAGAGGAGGTGCTGGATCAAGACCAGCGACGGCCAGTGAACCAGACCGCCCCGCTAGTGAGTATAATAAAAGCTAATTTTTACGTTATACAGAGCAACCTGGGCTCTTATATGCACTATTCTACAACGCTGTATATAAGAGCTCAGTGGTGGTGGCTACAGCTCATAAGGGACAAATCTGGTGACAGGTTCCCTTTAAATATATTTTCATCAACTGGTGAACACATATTAATAGTAAAATCACTGCAGTCAACTGCATGTAATTGGTATTCGAACATCATGAGTTTGTTAACCCCCAGTGAAATCCATTCAGGAACTGCGAATGGCTATCACTTGGGTGCCACCATATCACCTCCTCCTATGTAAAAGAGAGGATTGGCGAGCTCAAAGCATTGCCACCATTAAATCATATTCCGGATTTATTACAATGCAGTGGTTGTGAGTGACTTCAGTGTATTTTGCACATATCTCAAATTTATTGCCAGTTATTTTATGCTGACGACAAATCTAATGTGGCATTAAGAGATCAATTGCAATTGTCCGGAAACTGAATTACAAAAACAGATTGCCTGAAATGAATTTATGTGTGTGCTCCTGGAAGGAGAGGCAGTGAGTGGAGCCGTGAAGGATATCTACATGGGATGGTGCAGTAGTTAATAGGGTTGTCACAGATGAATGATTGAGATTATGAAAGCAAGCTAGCACAGTCACAGGGATGCAGGCGTCTACTTACAAAAGTGTTACATTGCTGGACACGTACGGGACAGCTTCTAGATTGGCCTCTACACACTCGAGCTCAGTGTCTTTGCACTCACAAATGCCTGGGAAGTTGCTGAGACCTAGAAGCAATTGACAGAAATCATATTCACTAAATGGTCAACTGAAATGTACAAAATATGCATAAAAACTACTATTGGTGGCACGTCATTTAACTTACTAGTTATGGTAATTTTTTGTTAAAATACTAAATTTCACAATCTGGTGTAAACAGTATAATAGATGGTGTAAACTGCTAGTATATTACTTACCCCTTCACCCACGGGCGATTTTCCGTTTTTGATTTGCTCCCTTTCAAGAGCCTTAACTTTTTTATTTTTCCGTTAATCTTGCCATATGAGGGCTTGTTTTTTGTGAGACGAGTTGTACTTTTAAATAAAAACATAAGTTTTACCATACAGTGTACTGAAAATGGCAAAAAAAATCCAAGTGAAGAAAAAGTGAAAAAAAAAGAAAAAAAAGTGCAATTGCAAGTTGTTTGTTGGATATTTTATTCACCGAGTTCACTATATGGTAAAACTGATGTGTCGCTATGATTCCTTAGGTCAGTAGGAGTTCGTAGATACCAAACATGTATAGGTTTACTTTTATCTAAGGGTTAAAAAAATTCAGAAGTTTGTCCAACAAAAATAGCGCACTTCTTGCGCTATTTTCCGTGACCCATTGTGCTTTCATTTTTCAGGATCTATGGTTCAGTAACAACTTATTTTTTGTGTCTCAAGCTGACATTTTTAATGGTACCCTTTTTGCGCAGAGGCTATGTTTTGATCACCTGTTATTGCATTTTGTGCAAGATTTACAGCGACCAGGAAAAACGTAATTTTGGCGTTTGGAATTTTTTTTTTACACTACGCCGTTTACCAATCAGATTATTTGATTTTATATATTGATAGATCGGGCATTTCTGAATGCGGCGATACCAAATGTGTGTATATTTTTTATTTTGTAACCCTTTAATTTTCAATAGGGTGAATTGGGGTTGGTTTGAACTTTTATTTTTTTTTAATTCTTTAGAACTTTTTTTAAATTTTTTTATTTTACTAGTCCCCCTAGGGGACTATAAGGATCAGCAGTCTGATTGCTCATTCATTTCTGGTGATCACAGCTACACAGCTGTGATCACCAGAAATACTCATCTCTTATTACAGGCAGCACTCAGCCGGGTGAAACAGAACGTGAATCGTAATAGCACAGGAGTCATCACATGACCCTGGTGCTACCATGGCAACTATCGGGTCCCCGAGATCACTTCAAAGAGCTGCCGATGGAGGCTGGTAAATGCATGTTTACTGCTATGGACATTTAAATCATTCTGTTACAGTTTGACAGCGCGATTTAAGGGTTTAACAGGCGGGGGTGGATCGCAGATCCACCCGTGCCTGTGAGGAACACGTCTGCTATTCAAATCAGCTGACATGTGCAGGAATAACCGCCCACCAAAGTGAGTCCAGTTTGAAAACTAAAACGCTCAATAAAATCATTTAGAAGTCCACTGAGCATTTTGGCTTTGCGGGTTTTCCAGAAAAAAATCTGCAAAGTAAAAAGTATAAAAATTTCCCTAAATATACTGTTGTAGGTGGTTTAAATTTGTGTCCGACTTTTGCGTCTCTCTAAATATTATGCTGGGTTTCTGGATTTTAGAAACACCATGCATGCAAACCCAGTCTTTTGCCTGGACATTTCCCTTACCTTAGGCATGAAAAGGACCATGAGCACTTGAGGGCTAAGGGGTACTTTGCACGCTGCGACATCGCTAGCCGATTGTAGCGATGCCGAGCGCGATAGTCCCCGCCCCCGTCGCAGATGCGATATTTTGTGATAGCTGCCGTAGCGAACATTATCGCTACGACAGCTTCACATGCACTTACCTGCCCTGCGACGTCGCTCTGGCCTGCGACCCGCCTCCTTAATAAGGGGGCGGGTCGTGCGGCGTCACAGCGACGTCACACGGCAGGCGGCCAATAGAAGCGGAGGGGCGGAGATGAGCGGGACATAAATATCCCGCCCATCTTCTCCCTTCCTCATTGCAGGCAGGAGGCAGGTAAGGAGATGTTCCTTGTTCCTGCGGCTTCATACCCAGCGATGTGTGCTGCCGCAGGAACGAGGAACAACATCGTACTTTGATATTTTGATTTGACCCTGACGATATCGCAGTAGCGATGTTGCAACGTGCAAAGTACCCCTAAGTCTGATGGGCATATACTGATATAATAATAATAAAAAAAAATCTTGATTATTGCACCCTTAGTCAATTTACTGATATTTTAAACATCATCCAAAGGCTTCACAGAAGTTCGTCCTTTTGTGCACTGTGTGATTGATTTCGGTCTATGCGTGCGCTGGTTCCATGAATTTGAACTGGACACTGTTCTTCAGGCCAAAACTAGATGACATACTTAGGCCTCTTTCACACATCAGTTTTTTGCCATCAGTCACAAGCTGTCTATTATTGAAAAAAACGGATCCAGCGACTGATGCCGTGAATCCTTTTTTTCTAATTGACTTATATTAGCGACTGATTGCGACAGATGCCCTCGCATTTCATCCATCGTTCAACGGATCCATCGAAAAATGTTTGTCCGTCGGACAGAGACGACGTCCTCAGTAACGTTTTTGTGTACGTCAAAAAACGGATCCGTCGCAGTCCATTGTTTGGTAGAATAGAAGCCTTTGGGCGCAGGATCCGTCGTAATCCATCAAATGACGGAATCCAGCGACGGATACGTTTTTTTAACTGAGCATGCTCAGATGGGGTGTAAATTCACTGTTGGGCTGAAAAAAGTTCTCTCTCATTAGACCTCATTGGTGATTCCGTATTCTGACTTTAGGTCAAAACCAAACAGCTACAACAGTTTTTGGCGGCCAAAGCTGGGCCGTGACCAACCAGACTATTCGGAAGAAGGTTTGGGAACTCTTAAGACAGCTGAATATAACCCTAAAGGCCCCGTTACACGCAACAACGTATCTAACGATATATCGCCGGGATCACGGATTCCGTGACGCACATTCGGCATCGTTAGCGACGTCGTTGTGTGTAACAGCTCCGAGCGAGTGTAAACGATCATAAATACTCACCTTATCGTTGATTGTTGACACGTCGTTCACATTTTCATAAAATTGTTGCTGTTGCAGGACGCTGGTTGTTTGTCGTTCCTGCGGCAGCACATATTGTTACGTGTGACACCGCAGGAACGAGGAACATCACCGTACCTGCAGCCGCCCACAATGAGGAAGGAAGGAGGTGGGCAGGATATTCCGCCCGCTCATCTCCGCCCCTCCGCTTCTATTGGACGGCTGCTTATTGACGCCGCACGAACCGCCCCCTTAGAAAGGAGGCGGTTCGCTGGCCACAGCGATGTCGCTAGGCAGGTGTGACTGGTCCTAATGATGTTGTGCGCCACTGGCAGCGATTTGCCCGTGACGCACAACCGACGAGGCCGGGTGCTTTCACCAGCGACATTGCTAGCGATATCGCTGCATGTAAAGCCCCCTTAATAGTGAGGAAAGAGTAAAATGCACTGGGATTAGCATCGCACAATCAGCTATATCAGGACAAAGAAAGGTGACTAGTGTTAGGGTACCTTCACACTTAGCGATGCAGCAGCGATCCGACCAGCGATCTGACCTGGTCAGGATCGCTGCTGCATCGCTACATGGTCGCTGGTGAGCTGTCAAACAGGCAGATCTCACCAGCGACCAGTGACCAGCCCCCAGCCAGCAGCGACGTGCAAGCGACGCTGCGCTTGCACGGAGCCGCCGTCTGGAAGCTGCGGAGACTGGTAACTAAGGTAAACATCGGGTATGGTTACCCGATGTTTACATTAGTTACCAGTGTGAGCAGGGAGCCGCGCACACTGCTTAGCGCTGGCTCCTTGCTCTCCTAGCTACAGTACACATCGGGTTAATTAACCCGATGTGTAATGCAGCTACATGTGCAGAGAGCAGGGAGCCGCGCACACTGCTTAGCGCTGGCTCCTTGCTCTCCTAGCTGCTGTACACATCGTGTTAATTAACCCGATGTGTACAGCAGCTACATGTGCAGAGAGCCGGAGCCGGCAGCACAGGCAGCGTGAGAGCTGCAGAGGCGGGTAACTAAGGTAAATATCGGGTAACCACCTTGGTTACCCGATGTTTATCTTGGTTACAGCTTACCTCAGCTGTCAGACGCCGGCTCCTGCTCCCTGCTTGCTTCATTTGTCGCTCTCTTGCTGTCACACACAGCGATCTGTGTGTCACAGCAGGAGAGCGGCTTTGAAGAAAACGAACCAGGGCTGTGTGTAACGAGCAGCGATCTCGCAGCAGGGGCCAGATCGCTGCTCAGTGTCACACACAGCGAGATCGCTAATGAGGTCACTGCTGCGTCACAAAAAGCGTGACTCAGCAGCGATCTCGGCAGCGAGCTCGCTGTGTGTGAAGCACCCCTTAGACAGACCCAGGAATATCCTTGGAGCCCTTCAGACCAGCTAGCTATGTGGAAACTCTTGACTGAGCCTGAGAACCAACCTTTAGGCTAGGGCCCCACTTTGCGTTCATCTACTTGCAGCTCTAAACGCACGTTTTAGGCTTAATTGATTTGACCAAAGTTGCCTTTTTCAGAAAACGCATGCGTATTTACTGCGTTTTGGATGCGTTTTCAGCGCGTTTTACATGCTTTTCCACCTGCGTTTTGCTAGATGCGTTTTGAACATCATGATACTGCTAAATAAAGTTTAAATAGTCAAACTCAATGAAAAAATTGGGAAAAAAGGAACAAATCTTTTTTTTTGTGAAAAATAATGAAAATAGATTAATTTAATGAAATTATAGCGGTAATATGATATTTAATGGAAAAATAGCAATAATTTATTAAAATTCTTATTTTTAATTGTCAGACTATGTGTGTGTGTAAAGGGACATATGAAATCATTATTTTGTTGTCCAAAAAGCATGCGTTTTTGAAGTCCAAAACGGATGTTTTCTACACTGGAAAAGCAGGTAAAACGCAGGAATTTGCTGGAATCTTGGTTTTTGCCATTTCTCATAGACTTCAATGTTAGAAAAACGCACCCAAAATGGCAAAAACAATTGACATGCTGCTTCTTTGATCGCATGGTTTTTGCCACAAAATATGCAAATTAAACGCAGCGGTTTAAAAACGCAAAGTGGGATCTAGAAATCCCCATTTTCCATAGACTTTGCTGTGAAATCAAAACGCATGCCTTTTGGCATGAAAAAGGTGCTTCTTAAAACGGACCTAAAAAGCACCAAAAACGCAGGTGGAAACGCAAAGTGGGGCCCTAGCCTTACTCTTTTACAGACAAATACAGACAATAAAAAGGATGTATAAGTGCACCTGGGCACCGCAAAGGCAGGGGACATAATGACACACAAAACTAAAGGCACCGTCACACACAGAGATAAATCTTTGGCAGATCTGTGGTTGCAGTGAAATCATGGACATATTGTTCCATTTGTACACAGCCACAAACCTGGCACTGATTGTCCACAATTTCACTGCAACCACAGATCTGCCGCAGATTTATCTATGTGTGTGACAGGGCCTTCAGACTAATATTAGCAATATCTGGAGAAGTAGAGTTTTTTTATGTCATCTGGAAAGCCTATGAATCATGCAGAATTGGTGAAACAGTTAATGAAGGCACTGATGTTACTAGTCCAAATTGGCACAATAAAGGTGAAAGCACAGAAAAAGGTGACTCTCTGGAGATAGAGGGCAATAGAAGGGCGGATGAGGCTGACAAAGCAGCGGCATGGCAGCGTAGGGAACAATCGATGGTGGCAGGGAGTTAACAAGTAAATAAATTTGTAAAAATATTTTTTAAAAAATCAGAAAATGAAGAACAACAAAAATTAAACCTATAAATATGTATACTTATGTAAAAAAAAAAAAAAGTACAGACATTTGGTATTGCTGCGTCTGGAAGATCCCAGTTTATAAAACTGTCATACTAGTTAACCCCCTCATAGAACAGCATAAAAAAAACCTTGCACCCCTCCCCCACTAGCCCTCAGAGGTTTTTAAACCAAGAGAGAGGCTTCAGTCTAGTATATGAGATATGTCATGACGTGTCTACTGGGCAGATATAAAAATGGCGGTTTTTGTATGCTAAATATCTTTTTTTTCTTAGATTTCCTTTAGCAGTAATGCATATCCATATTCTTACATTCATGGTTTTCATGCTTTAACATTTCAGAGTGCAACTGTCTATTTTGTACCTCAAAAGTAGTTCCCTCTTACATGGAGGGTGATGGCACACACAGGAAAAATGACACAAAAAAACTTATGGTCCATTTTTTTCTTATCCTTTTTAAAAATTAAAAACAACATTTTAGTGAAAAAATGTAATTTTTCTTTCTTCACTGCCCAATGGTATAAAATTATGTGGCATACCTGTGATGACAAAATGCTCATAGCACCCATAGATGCATTCAATGAGGGGTGCAGTGTTTAAAATGGGGTCAACTATGAGGGGGTCTGCTTTTCTAACATTTCAGGGGATTCTGCCAATGTGTGATGGCACCCCCAAACCTTTTCAACTAAATCTGAACTCCAATATGGCGTTCCTCACCTTTAGAGCTTTGTTCTGTAACTTAAAAGTAGTTTTTGACCACATGTGGGAGATGGTTAAACAACTTTTCTTGAGTTTGCCAAACTGTATGGTCCATTTTGTCCTATGACCCTTTTTGAAAGTTAAAATGTTGGGTTCAAAGCAACATTTTAGTAGAAAAATGTTAATGTTTATTTTCACAGCCCAATATTATACAATTCTATGAATCACCTGAGGGTTAAAATTGCTCCTTATACCCCTAGATGACTTCCCTGAGATGTGTAATTCCCAGAATGGTTTCTCTTGTTGGGGGTTTCTGCTATTGCCGCACATCAGTGGAATTTCAAATGTGACATGGTGTCGGCAATCTATTCCAGTTAAAATGGCACTGAAAAATTAAAATAGAACTTATTTCGAGCCCTACCATAGGCCCAAACAGTAACTTTCCACTACAGGTGGGGTATTGGTGTACTCAGGAACAGAGGCTGCTGATAAATCTTTGGCTTCGTGATTTTTTTTTTCTCTATGGTAACGAATGTTACATCACATGAAATCCTTATGTGTCTAATATATGTTTTCAAAATTTTGTGTTTGTTTCTTATGGCAACAGTGTCCTACGGATGCGGGAAAACAAGACAGCGGAGTCTAATGCAATATTCATAGCAACTGAGAGCAGAGGAGGGATAAAATTATTGTTTCTGCAAGAAAAGTCTGCAAAGGATATTCATGGTGATATGTCACAGACATTGGGGGATCAATGCTCTTCATATTTCACAGTTAAGAACTGGGTTGCCAAATTAAAAAGGGCCACTTCAGCACCAATGATGAGAAATGTCTTGGACGACCGAGAGTGGTTGTTTTTTCTGGAGATCGTCAATGCTGTGCACAACCTCATACTGGAGAATCGAAGAATTTCAGCTAAAGCAATAGCAGACATAATGGGAAATTTCCGTGAACGTGTTTGTGTCATTATCCATGAACATTTGGACATGAGGAAGCTATCTGCAAAGTGGGTCCCCAAATGTTTGACAACATATCAGAGAAGCATGCCAGTGAAAACTTCCTGGTCCATTTTTCAGCGTTTCCAGACTGATAAGAACTTCTTTGTATGACCATGAAAACAAGGAGCAGTCAAAAGAGTGGAGGCACAGTGGTTCTCATCCAAAGAGGTTTAGGGTGCACAAATCAGCCATTAAGGTGAAGGCATCTGTGTTCTGGGATAAGGAGGGAGTGCTGCTAGTGGACTACCTTCAAAAGGGTTCCACCATCAATGCAATGTATTACATTGAACTTTTAGACCAATTAAAGGCAGCTCTGAAGGCCAAAAGGCGCGGCAAGCTGTCCACAGAAATCTGGTTTCTGCAAGACAACGCCTCCCCTCACACTGCACAACCAACCACAGCAAAACTGGCAGAGCTGGGATTCCAGCTGGGTGACCACCCACTTTATTCACCAGATCTAGCTCCCTCTGACTATCATCTATTTCAAAACCTGAAGAAACACCTCAAGGGTACCAAATTTCACACCATTTCTGATGCCATGGATGCTACGGATGCCTGGTTTGAGGCACAACTGAAATCCTTCTTTTTGCTAGGCTTACAGAATTTGGAATACCGATGTAAGATGTGCATTGACATCTGTGGAGAGTATGTGGAATAAATGTAAAGTTTCATCATCCTATCTAGTTTCTTTCTGGGTAAAGCCAAAGACTTATCAGCAGCCCCTTGTATTTAGTTATTTATTGAATGATAGGAATAATTGGTTCTCATTAAAAAAAAATGATGAAAAGATGATTATAACATTTTATGGAAATTTCTGTGAATCCAATATAAACACCACTAGGTGGCACTAGCAAAGCAGTGACATATAATTTTGATCTGGAGCCAGAGCATTTTCTAACTTTTCTTGCTTTTTCACAAACTTGCCAATGAGTTCTTCACAGTGGTTGCTCTCCAATAAACGTCTTCATCACATAAATTACCCAGGTTAATATATTAAAGAATTACTTGGAGTCTATTTTTACAAATTAACCAAAAATTGGAGCAACAATAAAGCATTATACAAGTTGCCTTACACGGCATAGACATAGCTTGCGGGTCCTCCTGGCATCAGGGCAAAAAGTAAATTAGTGCCGCTCATCAGCACTATGGGGACTGGCAGCACATTCAATGTTAAAAGCAGATGTATTATATACTTAACTATAGTCTTAATAATTCTATGTAATTTTACGATTTTTTAATTTTATTATTATTTTAACTCTCCTGATGCCATTGTGGAGTTACTGGCAATCTGTCAGTAGGATCAACCCTCCTAAGTTAGGTGAGTATTCAGAAAGCAACCAGTGTGTGTGCAGTGACGTCCAGGAGGTCATCGGAGTTCTCAATCAACTCTGATAAACCCGTGAAGTCACCGTGGTGATACCCGCTGTAGCGCAAGTGTCACAGGGGTGTCATCAGGATGTTATCAGAATTCATTGGGAACTCCAATGACCTCCTGGACGTCACTGTACACACACTGGTTGCTGGATATGTGACGCCCTGGACTAGCCAGGTAGTCACATACATACTAACATCCTCCCCCCCACCCTAGGCAGCAACAACAAAAACCCTTGTTGCCTCCCTCCAGGGTCTGATGTCCACACCAGGTGGGGCGGAGCCAGGCGGTTGGCCCCACCCATCGAGGAGTTCACAGGCCTGGAGGTGGGAAAAGTGACAGTTAGAGTTTGGAGGTGAAAGTGAGAGGAGTAAACACTTAAAGTGTCTGGGTCAGAGCCCAGTCACTGACAGCAAGGTTGGCAGATGGTGGTGGCCATCTGCAGTGTGACGCCCTGGGCAAGCCAGGGGTCACAGGTCACAACACCACACGCACCCCACATTCCCTGCAGGTACACACAAGGTCAAAACTAAAAGCCTTGTTGCCTTCCTCCAGGGGCTGGTGTCCACACCAGGGGGTGGGCCAGGTGCTTGGCTCCGCCCACCAAGGAGTTCACGGCCCTGGAGGCGGGAAAACCAGGCAGATCTGAGATGGAGTTGGAAGAGGAGGTGGAAGGAGTTGAAGTGGAGAGTTAGAAGTGGGAGTTCAAAGTGAGAGGAAGTGGTAGAGGAGCTAAAGTAAGAGCAACAGAGAAAGTGACAGAAAGAAGCCTGAAGTTGGTCCGGGTGTGTGCCCCGGACAGCAAGGTTGGCAGACGGCGGTGACTGTCAGCAGGCGAGACTGATTGGAGGTTGCCGAAAGGACCGTGGACGGGTGGGGACCCGGCGGTACCGGAGCGGTATACGAAGATTAGTCAGCACCAGGGCAGGGGCCTTTCGGATCCCGGCAAGGCTAGGAGTCGCCGAATTTGCCAAATCCGTCAGTGAAGGGGACGACTGTCTCCCAACAACCAAGTCCCGTTTGAAGGCAACAGTCCAACCGTTAAGGGGAGACACCGCCACCGCCAAGGCACCAGTTTCCCAGGGCCAGCGCCTGCGGACAAGAGTGGAGCTCCTCCGGCTCATATCCAAGCTGGGGAGCGGGTTACCGGTGGGAACCCATCGCTACCAAACAACAACACATAGGTGCAGGGAAGAGACTGTCACCGTCAACTGCAGGGGAAGTCAGCACCGTAACCGTCCGAAGGACCCGTCCAACCAGCCGTTTGTTTACTGAGAACTGTGTCGTAGTTACTGGCTGAGTGAGTACCTCCGTGCCGTGCGGCACAGCGCTGCCCCCGCGCCCCTGCACCTCCACAGGCCCCATACCCGCCTGTCCACCATCCCAACCCCATCACTGGGCCCCGGGATCACCAACCCCTACCCACGGAGGGGCAACACAACAACTGGCTGCTCCACACCATCACTCCCGGGATCCCCAGCCAGAGCAGCGGTGGTGTACATTCAATCACCACAACCGTGGGTGGCGTCACGGACAATAAACTATCCCCAAAACCCAATCCCCTTTCACTCACGGGCGAGGAGCGCCGCTCGAGTCCCCAAGATCCGGCCCATCGTTCGAGCCACCAAGCAGCGGCAGGGCGCAGCAGCCGCAGCGGCAGACGGACCTGAGCAGTGGGAGAGCGCGGCGTCCCCTCCTCCGCCCGCGACAACTTGGCGTCACGAACAGAATCTTACCACTCTGCCGTTGGGTAGAGGTGCGCCTTGTGACCGCCGGAGGTATCCGGCTGAAAAATTTAAGAAGTCGCCATCTTTGGCGCGAAAAGTTCCCGCTCGAGCGTCTTCTCGAGTAGCAGAGGCGCGAAGGCCAAAACCCCGCCCCAATAGAGGAGGGGCCGAAAAGAAGCTAAGGGGGACGCGATGGCAGCTGGATGCATGTGAAGGTGGCGGTACAAGCAGAAACGCTGAGACCCCCACAGTCCACCGACCCTGGCAAGGAATGTCCGCCCCACCTAGTTATGAGGAGGCTACCGAGCTGGTGCCCGGAACAGCGGCATGGCTGAGGGCCCGGACGGCGGGGATCTGCCGTCACTACCGGAGCCAGATCTGCAGACTGATGGAGCAGTGGACTGCAGAGGTGGAGGCGATAGCTGCTGTTGCGCGAGTGTATGGAATGGAGGCCATGATGGAGGAGCTGGTGAGTGACCCAAGCCCCTGTGTCCCCGAGGGACCGGCCGCTGCGGCCGAGGGACCCGGTCTACCCCTGGCCCCCACGTCGCCTCCGTCCTCCCTGCTCGTGCATCGCACTGCATCTGGCCCGTCGGGCGTATACCCCTCTGTGACCGTGGCAGAAAGAGTGGCAAGCCTGGAAGTTGTGGCAGCTGGCGGCAACCCGCCTGACGCAGGGACAGACGATGGTGGCTCTGGGCCTGATACCGAACCCATTTCGGAGGAGGATGAGGGGGTCGCTGCCCTGCATGGCATGGAGGCCACGTATGTTCCCCGAAGTGAAAACAACGGATATCGGGCGGCCCTTCCACGTCGTGCTTGCTATGCATTGGAGGGGCTGGTGCCCGTGTTCTTCCACCCCGAGCCGGGTGAGGAGGACGAAAATGCCCAGTAATGGCAGCGGAGCACCGTTGTCCAGTCCTCGTTGGGACCACCACTGAGTTTTGTTTGCAAGTTTGAAAAAGATGATGATAAGATGATAACCGAACAGTCACCTGATTCACCGTGATTTGCAACCGGCCATTGCCGGCACCGTTGTCCCCGTGGGGACCGTTTAAAAAGTTGCATGAGGAACTGCTCATGGACAAGCCCGTGAACTTGCAGGGCAACCACAAACATTAAGTGGCTTGTAAATAAGTTGTGTTACCGTTACCGTTTCCGCATTTGCCGCCTCCGGAGAGGCAGGTTGGAGGGAGGGCCCACAGCAGAGCAGGCTGGGGCCCAGCCACCACAGGAACCGGTGGCTACCCTCTGGAGGGGAAGGACAGATCCTGCTCGGGTAACTTGTGCTGGACTGGGGTCAAGGGGTGCTGCCTGGGTTTTAGGGGCAGCATCAGGGCCAGGTTACTTGGGTGGGAGAGAGCAGAAACCGTAACCGTACACTGTTTGCAACGTTTAAGAATTGAACCTCCCGCTGTGGGATGATGCCATAAGTTGTAAATATGTTACCGTTTTTCATATTTTCACAGAAAACAAAAAGGAAAATAAAAAGGGTGTTGGACGGGCAGCCCGAGGACGGTCTGCGTTTTGCTAAGGGAGAATGTGAGAATGAGAATGCAGGTACACACAAGGTCAAAACTAAAATCCTGGTTGCCTTCCTCCAGGGGCTGGTGTCCACACCAGGGGGTGGGCCCGGCGGTTGGCTCCGCCCACCAAGGAGTTCACAGCCCTGGAGGCGGGAGAACCAGGCAGATCTGAGATGGAGTTGGAAGAGGAGGTGGAAGGAGTTGAAGTGGAGAGTTAGAAGTGGGAGTTCAAAGTGAGAGGAAGTGGTAGAGGAGCTAAAGTTAGAGCAACAGAGAAAGTGACAGAAAGAAGCCTGAAGTTGGTCCGGGTGTGTGCCCCGGACTGAGACAGCAAGGTTGGCAGACGGCGGTGACTGTCTGCAGGCGAGACTGATTGGAGGTTGCCGAAAGGACCGTGGACGGGTGGTGACCCGGCGGTACCGGAGCGGTATACGAAGATTAGTCAGCACCAGGGCAGGGGCCTTTCGGATCCCGGCTAGGCTAGGAGTCGCCGAATTTGCCAAATCCGTCAGTGAAGGGGACGACTGTCTCCCAACAACCAAGTCCCGTTTGAAGGCAACAGTCCAACCGTTAAGGGGAGACACCGCCACAGCCAAGGCACCAGTTTCCCAGGGCCAGCGCCTGCGGGCAAGAGTGGAGCTCCTCCGGCTCATATCCAAGCTGGGGAGCGGGTTACAGGTGGGAACCCATCGCTACCAAACAACAACACATAGGTGCAGGGAATAGACCGTCACCGTCAACTGCAGGGGAAGTCAGCACCGTAACCGTCTGAAGGACCCGTCCAACCAGCCGTTTGTTTACCGAGAACTGTGTCGTGGTTACTGGCTGAGTGAGTACCTCCGTGCCGTGCGGCACAGCGTTGCCCCCGCGCCCCTGCACCTCCACAGGCCCCATACCCGCCTGTCCACCATCCCAACCCCATCACTGGGCCCCGGGATCACCAACCCCTACCCATGGAGGGGCAACACAACAACTGGCTGCTCCACACCATCACTCCCGGGATCCCCAGCCAGAGCAGCGGTGGTGTACATTCAATCACCACAACCGTGGGTGGCGTCACGGACAATAAACTATCCCCAAAACCCAATCCCCTTTCACTCACGGGCGAGGAACGCCGCTCGAGTCCCCGGGATCCGGCCCATCGCTCGAGCCACCGAGCAGCGGCAGGCCGCAGCAGCCGCAGCGGCAGCCGGACCCGAGCAGTGGGAGAGCGCGGCGTCCCCTCCTCCGCCCGCGACAGCAGGAGTTGGTGGAACTCCGCAGAGCCGTAAGGACCGGGGTCGGGCATCGGCCCGCCGGTACCGGACCGGGGAATGGAGTAAAGCTAAGCACACAGGCAGGGCCATCGGACCCCGACCAGGCTTGGAGCCGCCGTCAATAGTCAAATCCGAATGTGACAGGAACTCCAGGGGTTTCCTAACAACCAAGTCCCGATTGAAGGCAACAGTCCACCCAGAGAGGATATACAGCCACCGCCACAGGCTAGAGATCCAAGGGCCAGCGCCTGCGGGCAAAATAGGCTCCTACGGCACCTATACGCCGGGGAGCGGACTACCGGTGGGCAACCACAGGAGTCAGAACATTCTAAAAGGTGCAGGGAAAGACGGCCACCATCAGCCGTGCGGGGAGAGCACAACAACAATGCTGCAGCCGGCTGCGGGACCCGTCCATCCAGCCGTTTTGGTTTACCAGAGACTCTGTCAGTGATTGTCTGAGTGAGTACACCAGTGCCGTCCAGCACCGCGCCGCGCAGTCCCTGCACCCCAGCCATCCGGCCTCCCCGTTACACCACCGGGCCCCAGGATCACCAACCCCCCCCTACCCACGGGGGGGGACAACATCCTAGCTGCATCCTACCATCTCTCCCGGGATCTCCGTTACCAGCAGCGGTGGTGCCATCATCACCACGTCCTGTGGGTGGCGTCACGAACAATCTCCCTAAACATACCACCCCCTTTTCCCTCACGGGTGAGGAACGCTGCTCGAGTCCCCGGGTCCGGTCCACCGCTCGAGCCACCGAGCAGCAGCAGCAGAAGCCCCGGACCCGAGCGTGGCGAGCGCGTCCCCTCCGCCCGCGACAGATACTCACCTGTCCCCGTGATGCTCCAGCCTCCAGCTCCTCAGTACTCTGAATAATCAATGAATATAATGAGCAGCGGTCAGAAGCAGGAGGCAGCAGAGCTGAAGAAAACAGCGCTGGATACTAGAGATGAGCCACCACCCTAGTGTTTGAGTTCGGTTCGGTTTGTCGAACGCCGGGTGTGTTCATCGAACGTTCGACGAACACTTTCGAACACCTTTGAACACCACACACTTTGAAAACAATGGCAGGCAAATACAAACATGCACAAACACAAATGCGCACACACATATTATGCTCACCTTACCTTCCGTTCCATCGCCGGCCTCCTGAAACTTGCAGTTCGCCGATACAAGATGTGTATTGGGTAACCATGTGACCGATGCCCCGGAGCTTCTGCTGCCAGCACGCTGACGTCAAAGGCAGGAGCCGTTTACCTCTGATTGGCCAGCGTGCTGCCTTTCAATAGAGTCTGACAGAGGAAGTTCCTCCCTTGTCGCGATGGTTACCCGATACACATCCTGTAGCGGCGAACTATGTATATCGGGTAACCATCGCGACGAGGGAGGAACTTCCTCTGTCAGACGCTACTCAAAGGCAGTGTGCTGGCCAATCAGAGGCAAGCGGCTCCTGCCTTTGACGTCAGCACGCTGGCAGCGGAAGTTCCGGGGCATCAGTCGCATGGTTACCCGATACACATCCTGTACTGGCGAACTGCAAGTCCCAGGAGGCCAGCGATGGAACGGAAGGTAAGGTGAGCATCGTATGTGTGTGTGCGTGTATGTTTGTGTTTGTACGTGTTTGTATGTGTTTGTACGTGTTTGTGTTTGTGCGTGTGTGGAATGACACAATAGGGGACCAGGATGGTACATTTAGCAAGTTGTGGAACGAATTGTCTGCATTGCAATGATTTCCTATGGGAAATTTTGCTTTGCTGAACGAGTAACATGGTTAACAAGCACATTCCCAGAACGGATTGTTCTCGTAAACCAAGGTTCCACTGTATTAACATTGAATGACAAGATTACTGTGAAAAGCCAGTTACGCTTTTGGTGATCGAACCGTTATCGAACATAACCTCGAACTGTCGAACTTGAAGCTAATTGTTCGCGTTCGTCGAACGACTCGAACATCGCCTAAAACAGGTCGAATTTGAGATTGGCAAACAGTTTGATTCGAACACCGCTCATCTCTACTGGATTCAGGTGAATTTAGAAAATATTTTTATTGAAAAGGGGCGTGTTTTCTCTGGTACGTGTCACACTGATATCACACGTATGCAAACACAGAGGTTACATCTGTGACACACATGTGACACACGTGAAACACATATGACCCATGTATGACCATACCGATGCGTGTGACTTGTACCTGATTAAATTCGGACGTCTGAAAGGGGCCTAAAGGAAATCTGTCAGCAGGGTTTTGCTACCTCCTCTGACAGCAACATAATGTAGGCAAGGAGATTCTGAATCTAATGATGTATCACTTAAATTAGTGGCTGAAGTCGTTATGAATCAATCAAATAATTTAGATGCAGAGACACAGCAGCGCTGCCCTCCCCACACCAGGCTCTCAATAGAGATTTTGCATTGACTGTGAGGTGTCAATCACAGCAAGGGGTGTGTCGGACTGGTGTGTGTGTGTGTGTGTGACGCCCTGGTCAAGTCAGGGGTCACAGGTCACAACATCACATGCACCCCACATTCCCGGCAGGTACACCAAGGCTAACCTAAAATCCTTGTTGCCTTCCTCCAGGGGCTGATGTCCACACCAGGGGGTGGGCCAGGCGGTTGGCTCCGCCCACCGAGGAGTTCACAGCCCTGGAGGCGGGAGAACCAGGCAGAACAGCTAGGGTAGTGAAGGAGTAAACAGTGAAGTGGTAAAGGAGGACAGTAAGAGTGGCGACAGTAAAGAAACAGTTGTAAAGCCTGAAGTTGGTCCGGGTGTGTGCCCCGGACTGAGACACCAAGGTCAGCAGACGGCGGTGATAGTCTGCAGGGGGACTGTTTGGAGGTTGCTGGAAGGACCACGGACGGGTGGTGACCCGGCGGTACTGGAACAGTATACGAAGAACAGTCAGCACCAGGGCAGGGGCCTTTCGGGTCCCGGCAAGGCTAGGAGTCGCCATAATTTGCCAAATCCATCAGTGAAGGGGACCTCTGTCTCCTAACAACCAAGTCCCGATTGAAGGCAACCGCCCGACCGTGAAGGAGAGACACCACCACCGCCAGGGCACCAGTTTCCCAGGGCCAGCGCCTGCGGGCAAAGTAGGGCTCCTTCGGCCCAGATTGAAGCCGAGGAGTGGGTAACCAGTGGGGACCCATCGCTACCAAGAGACTTTACATAGGTGCAAGGAAGAGGCCGTCATCGCTAACTGCAGGGAACCGCAGCACCGTAGCCATCCGAGGGACCCGTCCAACCAGCCGTTTGTTTACCGAGAACTGTGTCGTGTTTACTGGCTGAGTGAGTGCCTCCGTGCTGTGCGGCACAGCGCTGCCCTTGCGCCCCCTGCACCTCCACAGGCCCCATACCCGCCTGTCCACCATACCAACCCCATCACTGGGCCCCGGGACAACCACCCCCTACCCACAGAGGGGAGAACCAACAACTTTGCTGCTCCCTGTCACCGCTCCCGGGATCCCCATACAGAGCAGCAGTGGTGTCCATACAATCACCACAACCGTGGGTGGCGTCACGGACAATAGACTATCCCAACAACCAATCCCCTTTCACTCACGGGCGAGGAGCGCCGCTCGAATCCCCGGGATCCGGCCCATCGCTCGAGCCACCGAACAGCAGCAGGCCGCAGCAGCCGCGGCAGCCGGACCCGAGCAGAGGGAGAGCGCGGCGTCCCCTCCTCCGCCCGCGACATGTGTGTGTGTGTATGTGTGTTTCTAGTCCTGTAATGCTAATCACAAGGTAATACCCTTTAGTTTATGTTAACAATTGCACACACTGAGAAGAGAAGCACTGAGGCTTTTTGTTTTTTAACTCTTACAGCATGCTCTCCTCAGTTTACATAGCAAAAACTCGCTGATAAATTCCCTTTAAAGCTAACACAATACAGCATAAGAGAATTCTGTCTCATTACAAACACATTTGCAGCTGCATATGTCCTCTCATAGTTCTTCAGCTTCCATCTTACAGGCAGCCAATTTGGGGGGAGAAGAACAGCGCAGCAGAGCTGATAGCATTGACAGGAGAGCTGCAAATGCATTGGTTTTGTTTGTAATAAAACAAGGTCCAACTTTGCTGTAATGCTTTGGTTATAAATGACGCACCCCAGGGCCTTGGGGTACTTGGTCCCAGGCCTTGAGTAACAGGAACGTATCACGGGTGGACGATCCCGGTTCCGTGACCCTGGGGGTCGCTTAAAAAGGGGAAAAAATAAAAGGGAAAAATAAAAATAAAGTGTTTTTCGTGACGCCACTTGCGGTATGCGGCTATGTTGGAAAAGCCGCCACTGCAATGTCTCTCACTGCTGGGGCTGGTGGTATTGAGCAGCTTGGGTCTTATGGCTCTCCGCAAGTAGAGCTAAGTCCCAGGGGAGAATGATGATGGTTGTAGTATGGTGATGCAGACATGTAGGAAGAATTCAGGCAACACAGGGGCTGCGGTTTAACTTGTGCTTTACTCACTGGTTCAGAGTAGCTGCAACCCGGCTGGTGCTGGTCTCTACCAATCTGGGCCTCAGGTATTTCGGTATTCCCTTGGTCCCAGTGCCGATGTAGTGACTTGGTGAGTTTTACTTCCATGCACGCGTCTGTAGTTGATGGGTCCCCGTGGCCTGAAACATTTTGGGGTCCCCTCCTGTTGTCACAGTCCTGGCCCATATGGCAGACAGCTTGAACCTCTCTTGGGTCGGACCTCTGTCCCCATTCCCGGGTTCCCTCTTTGCTGCTGTGCCCCGGACAATAACGTTGGTGAGGAACCGTGATTATTCCCTCACCGGGCAGATTTATCAGGTGAGCTTGAAACGTCTTCCTGAACTAGGGCTCTGCACCCCGCTGGTGCTAGGTCCAGTGAGTACTCACACCGTACTCTCCCTGGCAACCATACTCCTTTAGCCCAATAAGTCACTTTACACTCTCCATCTGTGCATTGACTTCTGACTGACTGGATGTCTTACTGACTGAACGTCTTCGGACTTACTGTCTGACAAGATGTCTGTCTCCTGTCAACTCCACTGACTGGCCCCTCCCCCTCCCAGGTGTCAGACTAGTGGTTTGGATGAGTCCCAACCAATAGGTGGCCATCCATCAGATCCATCTCTAGCCTGTTACCTAGTCTGGGGAAAAAGGGCATGGATGTCTGGTTTGAATGTTATTTAATGGCACTGGTCTTCCAGGAATGCGGAGTTAGCTGCAATACCCTGTGGCACCTGATACTCAAGGGCGCCACATAAACATGCACAGCTCTACAGCAAAGCTGACAGCACTAGGAGAGGACAACTGCTGCTGCAAATGTGTTTGTAATGAGATGAAGCTTAACTTAGAGGTGTTGGCCAAAACTATGTCAATTTCATGCTATTTATCTAAGTATTTAATTTAATAATTTAACGGCCTGAAAGAAGCTGTGCTCACTTCACCTCTCCTACTGAAACAGGATGTCATCAGGGGGCAGTGATGGAAGCAAGGTGAGTGACGGCAGCACTGCACTGAAGAAAATTGTTATCAGGGGGTAGCGCTGCTATCACTCTCACTGCGTCTATATAAAAGATGTGGGAGGCGGAGACAAAACATTAGATTTCTTCTCTGTCAATGCTACCGAAAGAATATTTCATCAGGGGATAGCAGTGACAGAAGTCATGGTGACTGCAGCACCATCCCTTGATGTTTTGTTTTATGGCTAAAAAGGAAGCAGTGCAAGTGACAGCAGCCCCGGCTTCCTTTTGGGAATATCTCATGTACGCTGAAAGACTCAAGCGAATCATCATCGGAAATAAGAAAAAAAAACACAGACAGGAAGCTGGAGCAGAAAGGGAACGGTAGAGAATTTTGATTTTAAGTACATTAAAAAAGATGTTAGATTATTGAATTAAATTTACAAATAGTATGAAATGCAATCGCCGCAGTCTTTTTCATTTTAGCGATTTTTGTTCTTTTCTTCTCTTCTTCCAAGAGCCATAGCTTTTTATTTGTTCTGTTATCATGGCCATTAGAGAGCTTGTTTTTTGCAGGAAGAATTGTAGTTTTGTATAACACCATCCATTTTACTGTATCATGTATGAAAGACGGGGAAAACATTCCAAATGGGGTGAAATTGTGAAAAAAATGCCATTCCAGAATTATTTTTAGCTTAATAATGTTTTATGTATGGCAAAAATAACTTGGAAACCTAATTCTTCAGGTCAGCATGTCAGGCATTATCTGGCAGTGGTTACTCAGCCGTGTACGGAACATCTGTGGTTCCACCATACTTTGCTGATCCTGGCTGCAATTCAGTTCCTCCCCAGCTCGGCCCATTTTGGTGGAATTGCCCAAAATTGTCATGTAAATGACAAAAGTTGCAACATTTTTGTGCTATGCCAAAAATAAGCTAAAAAATTGGAGTTTTTTCAAAGTATTTTACTAGTATATCGGCGACAAAGTTTTTATCAGTACCATTTGTGGGTATATAACATTTTTAATCTCTTTTATATCTGATTTTTGGGAAACAATGAATAAATAAAAAGCGATTCAGAAACTGTCTTATTTTTTATACTATTTTACGCTGTTGTCAGTGCAATAAAAGTGCAATAACGATCACTTTACTATTCTGGTCAACATGATTACAACAACGCCATGGTTAAAGAGAATTTTTATATTTTGCTATTTTTTGCCCCCAGTAAAATGATTTTTTTACAAAAATTTGTCTATGCATCACCATATTCTGAGACCTATAAGTTTTTAGATTTCTAGCAAGCTGTATTTTGCAAGATAAGTTAAAGGTTTTCTTGGTACCATTTTGGACAATATAACTTTACTAGCTGTACTACCCGGCTTCGCCCGAGTTAATAACTGTTGTTAACAATATAGAATGTATTAACAAAAATGTATTCTGCACACAAAAAACACAAAACAAATAGAAATGTAATTATTAAAAGGCAAAAACTAAGCTAATAGAAGCATTTCACAACATATATTTCAACACCCCAGATATTCCACGCAGATTTAACTAAATTGGCCAAGTAATGTGCTCCGTCTGTCTCTTTCCAGGTCTGTCTCTTTCCAGGTCAGTCTCTTTCCAAGTCAATCTCTTTCCAGGTCTGTCTCTGTCTGTCTCTTTCCCTGTCTGTCTCTCTCTGTCTTTTTCCCCGTCTGTCTCTGTCTCTTTCACCATCTGTCTCTGTCTGTCTCTTTCACCGTTTGTCTCTGTCTGTCTCTTTCCCTGTCTGTCTCTATCTCTCTGTCTCTTTCCCTCTTTGTCTCTGTATGTCTCTTTGTCTGTCTCTCTGTCTGTCTCTCTGTCTGTCTCTCTGTCTGTCTCTTCCCCTGTCTGTCTCTATCTGTCTCTCTCTAGCCGTCTCCCCACCGACATCTTATTACCTCACATATAAGCTTCTTATACTATGAATGTCTTTTGTTCCTATAGCAACCACTCACAGCTCCTACTAATAACCTGTAGTTCCAGGCTCCATTTACTTTAATGGAGGCATGTTTTTTGGAGAGTAACTGTAAAGTGCGGGGTTAAATTTTCCTGTCAAAACATAGTCTACGACGTTCCCTGGGTCACATGATGTGTCTCTGCAAAAGTTCGTGATTGTAAATGCGACGGTGCGGATACACTTTTCGTTTCACTTTTTCCCCATTATGTAGATAGGGGCAAAATTGATTGGTAAATTGGAACGTGCGGGGGTTAACAGTTCACCTCACTACATAGCCTATGACGCTCTTGGGGTCCAGACGTGTGAGTGTGCAAAATTGTGTGGCTGTAACTGCGACAGGGCAGATGCCAATCCTGGACACACACACACACACACACACACACACACACACACACACACACACACACATTCAGCTTTATATATTAGATTTGATTGCTTTTTTCTATTCTTAGGTGGCAGAGTGAACAAAAACAGCCATTCATGAATTGTTCCTTTATTGTTTTGTTACCTCTTTCAAAATTAAGTGAAGTTGTAAGAAAATGTTATTCTTTAATTTAGTACATTTACATTGATACCACATATACTGTATATACATGCTATTAAGTCAGATATTGTACACTAGAAATGTTTTACAACAAAAAATTTAGGGTTTTTTTCACATTGATTCTGATAGTTATAGGTTTTTTATTGTTTTTACCAACAGAGCTGCATGACAGCTTGCTTTTCATGGGATGAGAACATTTTCAGCGATACGGTAGCATTTTTCTTATAAATAACTTTTTGATCACATTTTATTACATTTTTTACACTGTGTTTGACACTGCTTATAGCAGGGACTATCAGGCAACCATAGCCATCTGCTCCCAAGTTCATTACTTGGCTTGTGGTTGCCATTATTAAATCAAGATACCAATAGCAATTTGACAATTTTCTAGACCAGTGTTCCCCAACTCCAGTATGCAAGAGCCACCAACAGATCATGTTTTCAGGATTTCTTTAGTATTGCCCAGTTGAGGATTCCATTACTTGTGCAAAATTAGGAAAATCCTGAAAACATGCACTGTTAAGTACTGGATTTGAGGAACAGTGTACTAGACAGTGCCCTTGGCAAAGCCTTCATTTAAGGAGTCTTTTCTTTGGCCAACCAAGACAACCAAGTGGTGTCCAAGAAGGCATTTACTTCCACTACTTAGTGGTAGTGAGAGACTCCTGACAAACCACTTTGATGCCATGATCACTATTGAGGGGCTGAACAAGCAGGCTTGGATTTATCTCTCATAGTGTTACAATGTGAGTTTGGTTTTCGGCTAAAGCCAGGCTCCTGCAGTGTTCACACAAGTACAGATTCTGTGCCCATGCGATCACTATAACATAACTGTCTAGTGGTTAATGGAGTAAGGTTCAAAGGGACTCTGTCAGGACATTTTTGTTATGTAATCTGAAGCCAGCATGCTCTAAAGCTGGCTTTACACGCTACGATATGGTTAATGAATTATCGTCGGGGTCACGGTGTTTGTGGCGCACATCCGGCTTCATTAACGATATCGCAGTGTGTGACACTTATGAGCGACTTTAAATGATCGCAAAAGCGGTCAAAATCGTTTGCCGCGAAGATGTCGTCCTGAAACAAAAAATCGTTTTCTGCTTATTAGCGATGTTGTTCGTTGTTCCTGCGGCACCACGCATCGCTATGTGTGACACAACAGGAGCGACGAACATCTCCTTACCTGCCTCCACCGGCAATGCGGAAGGAAAGAGGTGGGCGGGATGTTATGTCCCGTTCATCTCTGCCCCTCCGCTTCTATTGGACACCTGTCGTGTGACATCGCTGTGACGCCGCACGAACCGCCCCTTAGAAAGGAGGCGGTTTGCCGGCCAGAGCGACGTCGCAGGGAAGGTAAGTGTGTGCCGCCCCTGTGCCAGCAGCCGGCGCTGCTCGGATCCGGGCCTTTAGGGGTGGTGGCTCGAGAGTCTCCGGACCCGGGGGTCTTGCGAAAACGCCAAATAAATGGGGGAACGTAGATGTACGGGCTGGGCCGTATTAAGTTCGTGATGCGACCCACGGTGTGTGGTGAGGTAGGACACCACCACTGCTGTGACGGGGCACCCGGGGGAGATGTTGTGCAGCAAGTTGTTAACCCCTCCGTGGGCAGGGATGGTGGCCCCGGGACCCGGTTGGCATGGTGCAGGGGATGGCGACCGCAGGGGGTGCTGGTGTACTCACTATTAGTAAAATACACAAGTCTTTGATAAACCAAGGTGATGATGGCCAGTGCTGCAGCCGGTTGCGTTCTGGTCCCCCACTCGGCTGGTGGTCTCTATCCTTGTCCTGCACTGCTGTGTAAAAGGTGGACTTTCCTAGTGTGAAACTCAGGAGTCCGCTCCCAGCTGGATATGGCCTAAGGAGCCGTACCCGCAGACGCTGGCCCGTGGGATCTATGGGCCCTGGCGGTGACCTCTTATCCCTAATCGGTGGGCTGTTGTCTTCTATGAGGGACTTTGGGTGGGACAGGACCTCTAGTCTTGGCCTCAATCGGTTAATTAACCAGTTCCAGTAGGTTCTGGTCCTGGCTTCAGAGTACAAGTACCCCCCTTGTGCTCCGGTTTCCGGGTCGGTTCCCCGTGTTGGTACTGGCGGGCTACAACCCTATCCCAGTCCACCTCGGTTCCACCGAGCCATCTTCCCAGCTCCTGCTAACGGAGATCACCGTCTGCCTCCTAGCCAGTGGCACCAGGGCTCCTACCACACACAGGCCTGGCCTTCACTCCACAATCCTCTGACCTTGAACTCCAAAACTCATCTGCTCTCATCTGCTGCTTTTTCCCGCCCCGGGTTGTCTGGACCCCTGGGTGGGCGTGTCCCAACCGCATGGTCATGCCCACTGGTGTGTCTATCTTTCCCTAAGGGGGGGTGACTAGGGTTTACTGGTTGGCTGTATGTTTCCTAGTGAGGGAAGGTGTTTACAGGGGCCTATTTGTGACTACCTGGTTTTGCCAGGGCATCATAAGTGCGTGTGACGGGGTTAAGCAAGGTTGTGCGGCACGGGCAGCGATTTGCCCGTGTTGCACAACCGACGGGGTGGGTACGATCGCTTGCGATCTCGCTAGCGAGATCGCAGCGTGTAGCCCGCTTAAGAGTTAACATGAAGCTTACAGCCAGTCACTGTCACGGTCGTCTCTCTGCATCTAGAAACTTGTGACAGCATCTGGATCAGAATCTCTCTTTACCATCTCCTCTCATTTAACGTAATTCACTTTTCTTTGGTGCTGAAAGGGTTAATGTCAGTTTTACTTTGCAGCAACTTCTTACTCCTGGCCTCAGGTGTTTCTAGTGGGTGACCACTCCCTTCCCCTAGATATGGTCACATCTCCCAGTAGAGGGCGACAGTTATTCTGAATCCATTCTATAGCTAGGCTTCAAGGTGGAGGGAGCTGCTGGAGTCCTTGTTGTGTAAAGCGGTGTAGGCTGCAGTCCTGGTGTCTGACTGAAACTGTGAAGCTGGGCTTTATCTTTTGTTGTTTCCCCTGTCTGTTCTACCTTCCCCTATTGTTGTATTAGTGCAGAGGTGAGACTAGCGTTCCTCACCTGCCAGCTCACTGGCAGGGTTATGACAGCTTTTCTCAGGGCTTCAAGTGTCCTGCTTGATGACAGGTGCAGAACCTGTATAGAGACTGGGAGTAGGGTACAGCCACAGGTGAGTGCAGGAAGTGTCCTATCATCCCCTTCTCTAGCATCAGGGCCCACCGCTGTTAAAGTGTTCTCAGAGAACCCTTTGTTTGTTGGCGGTCTACCCCTTGTTGTGTGTCTTTTCCCACACTGGACCTTCCCCAAGTCTGTGTGTGACAGCTGCTTCTTATCTGAAAGTCTGCTTTTGTTTACCTGCAATGTTATGTGAAAATGAACAAACGCCTAAAACATAGCCGTTAATCTTATTATTAATAAAAAGATCCGAGAAGGACCTACAATAAAACAAACCAAACCACTAAAAAGTAGCCAAAATCATCAATGATCCTGTAAACAGACCAATTGGCTTATCACAAGTTAAACATGAAGTGGATGATGTAAATCATGTATCCAACACAATAACATACCGCAATGAGCAGCAGTAACATTAATCATATAGTGCACGATAAATATCATGTATCCACATTATCACCTGGCACAAACCAGATGGCGGTGACAACAAAAAGTAGGAAAGGAACGGTCTTACCCCATCTGCCGTGTAACCCTTTCCCTGCTTAATTGGAGCACTGTTACTGGATAGTCTCGGCTACCAGAAATGAGATAACCTGGTCATAATCTGTATGACTCAGGATCCCCACAGGTTCCAAACACATGTCCAGCGGTGTGCATACTTCTCCCAACGCATTTCTTATATCATCAGGGGAGAGGAAAAGATTCCAAAATCCCGGTCAATAAATGACCCACACAGATTGGCACAAATTACTGTGGAAAAATGTATACATAAACTACATCAAACAAGGTCCATATCAGTAAAATAAGCGGACGGTCATGAATGCGTAGTGGGTAAAACTTACTTCCATCAACACCAGGACATTCAAGGGCAGAGCGCATCTGTCATACCGCGCCGCCAGGTTTAAATGAACCGGTCGCTTAGAATGGCGTCTGACGTCACATCCGCAAATAGCGGTGAGCTCACTTCCGGGTCACATGATCGCGGCCGTGGTGTGCACGTCACAAAGGGCGTAGTTATCAGCCATGTAAACCATAGCAATTGCAGGTAAATGGCTACAGGAAAATGGCCGCGGTTTAAATCGCAAAACCAGCGATAATAATAAGGCCAATAGTAGTAAGTGGCCCATCAACACCAAGAATGGGCCACACGAAAAACTGTAACACATGTTACAGGACCCAGATAGGGCAGGCAAGTTCCAAAAACAGTAACAAACAAATAAAAGGGGGGGGGGGGAAGGACCAATATAAACCAGCAAAGGGAGTAATTCCAAAAAAGGAAGGACAATACAAAGGAAAAATACACACCAGGTAGGTACTATGAAAAAAGGATCAGGAGAGGCCAGAACGGGCCAGGAGGAATGAATAAAAAAGGGGCAAAAATAGGATGAAAAATGTAAATTAATAACTGGCAGAAAACCACCATAGTTACATTGGGTAAGCAGGGGAAAGAAGGGAAAGACACCACCACCAAACTGAAACAAACCTAGGGGCCCTACAGCTGGACGTAATCCTACCTGTTTGTGGAATTCGGCACCCTAGGACAGATCGGTGAATGGTGCCCCCACTCGGACGACGACTATCCCTCCTAGCAAGTACCTAATCTAGTCTACCACAAAGGGTGCGAAGGAGAGAGCTTCATTGAGGCCCAATGGTTTGCTAGTCTTCAGCCAAAAAATCCATTTAGTTTCTTGTTTGAGAATTTTATTGTCCCAATTACCCCCTCTAAGAGGAGGAGCCACAACATCAATACCTTTGAAACTGATTGATTTAATGTCCCCTGCATGGTGTTCCGTAATGTGACGGGCCACAGGAGTATCATTGCCCAGGCGAATGTCCCGGATATGTTCCCCTATTCTCCTCCTAAATTCCCTTTTGGTCTTGCCCACGTATTCCTTGTGACAAATACAGGTGGCTTTGTAAATGACGCCCTTTGTCCTACAGTTGATAAAGGAGCGGATATCATAGCGTTTTCCCAAAACATGGGAAAAGAAGAATTTCCCTGGGTTAAGATAACCACATGCAATACAGCCACTACACTTATAGCAGCCCTTAACAGGGTTGGTCAGCCATGTCTTATTGTGGCATGAAAAATGGCTGTGGACAAGTCTCTCTTTAATAGAGCGGGCCTTCCTGTAGGTCACTGAGGGGGCATTGGGAAGAAACTTTCCAATATCATCATCCATTTTGAGAATGGACCAATGTCTCTCAAGAATCCTTCTCACCTCCCCTGATCCATTATTGAAGGTGGTAATAAACCGGATAAGATCCTCATCAGGTGTTAGTCTCCCTGGTCCATGTAAAAGATCATTCCTATTTTTTTGCTGGGTCTCCAAGAAGGCCTTATTTATAACATGGTCCGGATAACCTCTATGGTGAAACCTGAGGCTTAAATCATGGGCCTGTTTACGAAAACTCTGCTCATCTGAGCAGTTACGTTTTAATCTGTGAAATTGACCCTTTGGAATACCCCTTTTCAGACTGTTCGGATGGCTGCTCTCCCATCGTAGGAGCGAATTAGTAGCAGTCGGTTTTCTATAGGTACTAGTGCGAATATTACCCACAGAATCCCTCTCCACAAGAACATCCAAAAAGGGCAACTTCCATTTGCCAAATTCACAGGTGAAAAAAAGCCCAAAGGGGTAATCGTTGAGCGCAGCGACAGTTCTTATAATCTCGTCCTCCGTACCCTTCCACAGGACAAACACGTCGTCTATGTAACGGCACCATAGGACAATCTTGTCCTGAGGAACAGGGGAAAGGTCACCAAAAACACAAGTCTCTTCCCACCAACCGAGGAGGAGATTAGCATACGATGGGGCCACCGGACTCCCCATTGCGGTCCCCCTCAGCTGGTGGTACACCTGTCCATTAAACAGAAAAATATTGTTTTTGAGACAAAACTCGACGAGACTCAGAAGGAAGGAATTATGATCATCAAATTGCTGCCCCCTACTCCTCAAGAAAAAGCCCACCGCCTGTAGACCTAGGTCGTGTCTAATTGAGGAGTAGAGGGATTCAACGTCAATGCTCACAAAGATGACATCGTCCTCAACAGTGACACCCTCCAATTTTTTAAGTAAATCTATAGTGTCTCTAAGATAAGAACCCAGCGATGTTACAAAGGGTCTTAATAATCTATCGGCATAGACACCTATATTCTGTGAGATACTTCCAATACCCGACACTATCGGCCTGCCTCGTAATGGAGATAGGCCCTTGTGCACCTTGGGCAAACAGTAAAAGGTCGGAGTCACCGGAAAAGGAGGATAAAGATAATCAAATTCAGTCTTACTGATCAGACCCTTGTCGCGTGCATCCAACAACAACTCTCTCAAAGTCAACAGGTAATCAGACGTGGGATTCCTATCAAGTTTCTCATAGTTCGATTTGTCCCCCAAGATGTCCATGCACATTTTTTTATAGTCAGAGACATTCATGAGTACGATATTACCACCTTTATCTGATTCCTTTACCACAATATTAGTATCCCTCTCCAGATTCCGAACTAGAAATGACGGTACTTAGTAAGGGGCTCTCCTTTGTCCCCACTTCTGATTTCAATCACTTTGATGCAGTAAAGGATCTCAATCTTTTTACACGAAAACTCAAATGGAAGAAGCATTTTGCCACTGAGAATAGGAAAATATGTAGGGAGATGGGTATTGCGGATGATCTTCTGGAGGATGTCAGACTCCTTTATAACTTGAGTGACATTAATCCAAATTCTGAAGGTAGGGGTCCTTTTACTGATCTGAAACTAAGGAGCAGTAAGATGCCTCTTGCCAATAATGAAGTGTCTTCTATTGATATTTTTTGCAACCTGGTTACACGTGATCTGGGTATGGTTACTGAAAGGCACCATAGAAAATATAATCTTACCAAGGATGAGATGGAATGCCTTAGGAATCTGGAGAGGGATACTAATATTGTAGTAAAGGAATCAGATAAAGGTGGTAATATCGTACTCATGAATGACTCTGACTATAAAAAAATGTGCATGGACATCTTGGGGGACAAATCGAACTATGAGAAACTTGATAGGAATCCCACGTCTGATTACCTGTTGACTTTGAGAGAGTTGTTGTTGGATGCACGCGACAAGGGTCTGATCAGTAAGACTGAATTTGATTATCTTTATCCTCCTTTTCCGGTGACTCCGACCTTTTACTGTTTGCCCAAGGTGCACGAGGGCCTATCTCCATTACGAGGCAGGCAGATAGTGTCGGGTATTGGAAGTATCTCACAGAATATAGGTGTCTATGCCGATAGATTATTAAGACCCTTTGTTACATCGCTGGGTTCTTATCTTAGAGACACTACAGATTTACTTAAAAAATTGGAGGGTGTCACTGTTGAGGACGATGTCATCTTTGTGAGCATTGACGTTGAATCCCTCTAGTCCTCAATTAGACACGACCTAGGTCTACAGGCGGTGGGCTTTTTCTTGAGGAGTAGGGGGCAGCAATTTGATGATCATAATTCCTTCCTTCTGAGTCTCGTCGAGTTTTGTCTCAAAAACAATATTTTTCTGTTTAATGGACAGGTGTACCACCAGCTGAGGGGGACCGCAATGGCGAGTCCGGTGGCCCCATCGTATGCTAATCTCCTCCTCGGTTGGTGGGAAGAGACTTGTGTTTTTGGTGACCTTTCCCCTGTTCCTCAGGACAAGATTGTCCTATGGTGTCGTTACACAGACGACGTGTTTGTCCTGTGGAAGGGTACGGAGGACGAGATTAAAAGAACTGTCGCTGCGCTCAACGATTACCCCTTTGGGCTTTTTTTCACCTGTGAATTTGGCAAATGGAAGTTGCCCTTTTTGGATGTTCTTGTGGAGAGGGATTCTGTGGGTAATATTCGCACTAGTACCTATAGAAAACCGACTGCTACCAATTCGCTCCTATGATGGGAGAGCAGCCATCCGAACAGTCTGAAAAGGGGTATTCCAAAGGGTCAATTTCACAGATTAAAACGTAACTGCTCGGATGAGCAGAGTTTTCGTAAACAGGCCCATGATTTAAGCCTCAGGTTTCACCATAGAGGTTATCCGGACCATGTTATAAATAAGGCCTTCTTGGAGACCCAGCAAAAAAATAGGAATGATCTTTTACATGGACCAGGGAGACTAACACCTGATGAGGATCTTATCCGGTTTATTACCACCTTCAATAATGGATCAGGGGAGGTGAGAAGGATTCTTGAGAGACATTGGTCCATTCTCAAAATGGATGATGATATTGGAAAGTTTCTTCCCAATGCCCCCTCAGTGACCTACAGGAAGGCCCGCTCTATTAAAGAGAGACTTGTCCACAGCCATTTTTCATGCCACAATAAGACATGGCTGACCAACCCTGTTAAGGGCTGCTATAAGTGTAGTGGCTGTATTGCATGTGGTTATCTTAACCCAGGGAAATTCTTCTTTTCCCATGTTTTGGGAAAACGCTATGATATCCGCTCCTTTATCAACTGTAGGACAAAGGGCGTCATCTACAAAGCCACCTGTATTTGTCACAAGGAATACGTGGGCAAGACCAAAAGGGAATTTAGGAGGAGAATAGGGGAACATATCCGGGACATTCGCCTGGGCAATGATACTCCTGTGGCCTGTCACATTACGGAACACCATGCAGGGGACATTAAATCAATCAGTTTTAAAGGTATTGATGTTGTGGCTCCTCCTCTTAGAGGGGGTAATTGGGACAATAAAATTCTCAAACAAGAAACTAAATGGATTTTTTGGCTGAAGACTAGCAAACCATTGGGCCTCAATGAAGCTCTCTCCTTCGCACCCTTTGTGGTAGACTAGATTAGGTACTTGCTAGGAGGGATAGTCGTCGTCCGAGTGGGGGCACCATTCACCGATCTGTCCTAGGGTGCCGACCTCCACAAACAGGTAGGATTAGGTCCAGCTGTAGGGCCCCTAGGTTTGTTTCAGTTTGGTGGTGGTGTCTTTCCCTTCTTTCCCCTGCTTACCCAATGTAACTATGGTGGTTTTCTGCCAGTTATTAATTTCCATTTTTCATCTTATTTTTGCCCCTTTTTTATTCATTCCTCCTGGTCCGTTCTGGCCTCTCCTGATCCTTTTTTCTTAGTACCTACCTGGTGTGTGTATTTTTCCTTTGTATTGTACTTCCTTTTTTGGAATTACTCCTTCCTTTGCTGGTTTATATTGGTCCTTTCCCCCCCCCCCTTTTATTTGTTTGTTGCTGTTTTTGGAGCTTGACAAAGCAGATATATGTGTAATCATGCTCAATTTATTAAATATTACAAAAACATACATATAAACGTGTGACAATACATATAATTAGATAAAGGCTACACGGATGTGGAAATAGGGAAAGAGTCGCACTACTAGGGGTGACTACACGGGACCAGTGCAATCCGTAGCCACATATATAAAGGCTTATTACCTACGGGCTATGCTTAACACTGAGAGTGCTGGTGGTGTCAAGTTACTCACGGTATATTAGAATTAATCAACACTTGTACATCCGTAAACATAAGAGATGCACAACCACTCAGCAGTCTCTAAATCAATCTTCTAATATGCCCCTAATAAGATACAGGACTTAAGTGGTAAGTTTACCTGCAGCCATGTGTCTATCGGTAAGCACCTGCTCGTGTAGCCACTCCCACCTCGACGCGCGTTTCACCGCTTCCGGTTTCGTCAGGAGGCATGTCAGGAGTGTAGTGTGTGCCTTAGATATACTACGTGGAATTGCTCCCAGCTGGTGATTAGTTGCCGGAATCGGGCGCTCCGAACGTCATGATGACCGTCCCATGGGTGAGTCGCACTGCGAGCACGTCAACAGTCCACGTGACCGCGTGTCACGCGGTACGCGTCCCTGTGACGTGGAGTGTCCATGGAGACCGGACCGAAGTTCCGCCCCCATGTCACTCGCTCTAGTGGCGCGTCATCCATGGAGTCTGCACAGCGCATGATCACAGAGCGGCCCCCGGATAACATGGTGAGTGAAGCCCTGACCACACGGGTGGTAACTTACAGTATGGGAATATATATTAGATTATGTCAAGACGTGATACATACAAACTGTGGTGGCGTACGTCATATATGAGCCTAGAAAAGATGCCAAAGTTGAACTGCACTATTTCATATGCATATAAAGAGACGGATCCCAATCACATGCTCATAACGGACGTATTACGCCAACCACAGGCAAGCATACACAAATATCGACAGTTATATGTACACCCACATCACACGTTCTGCAACCACGTGCATGCATGCCGTATAATATTGAATCTCCAAAATTCCATGTATGAATGTGTCCAATGGGGCAGGTAATATCTCACAAATCATTAGGTTTCTTTATATGAGTGTCTAGTCATCTAGATGTCAATATTTTGGACACATGCATACGCGGAATATCCATATTATGGGAAGCAAGCCCGTATCAAACAGGGCCTGTCAGGCACCCCCAAATCAACAACGCAACATGTGCACAGGACGCTGCAGACCCACGTGACCTGTCGCCCAATTGTCGCCCTCACCATATGCCCAAGTACAGAAAGTTGGAAATACATATTAGATTCTGTCAAAATGTGATACATACATATTGTGGTGGCGTACGTCATATATGAGCATAGAAAAGATGCAAAAGTTAAACTGCACTATTTCATATACATATACAGAGACAAATCTCATTCACATGCTCATAACGGACGTATTACGCCACCCATAGGCACGCATACACAATTATCGGCAGTTATATGTACACATACATCACGCGTTCTGCAACCCCGTGCGTACATGCCGTATAATATTAAATCTCCAAAACTTCCATGTATGAATGTGTCCAGTGGGACAAATAATGTCTCACAAATCATTAGGTTTCTTTATATAAATGTCCAGTCATCTAGATGTCAGTATTTTGGACACATGCACACGCGGAATATCCATATTATGGGAAGCAAGCCCATATCAAACAGGGCCTATCAGGCACCCCCAAATCAACAACGCAGCATGCGCACAGCACACCGCAAACCCACGCGGCCTGTCGCCCAAATGTCGCCCTCACCATATGCCCAAATACAGAAGGAATCTTTATCACTGCAGGAAATTCCCATATGACACCCAATCTGCATCAATAAGCACATAATGAGGGCCACATACTAACCCAAAATTAGGCATAATACCAGACACCAGGTCACGTCCAATTGCATGCCCCCGCTGCTGTGTCCAATTTCATTGGCAACAGAACATATCTACCAAAAGCCAGCCAAACATATGACTTAAGTGTACACATAAAATATGGGGTGTGTTGCTGTCGCCGATGCTTCTATCTGTCATCATCTTGACTGTTGTCAATAAGGGATCAAGATAAATTGTCGATCCTGCCGACTTCCATACTCTTATACGGTCCATGTGAAGTCGTATCAGGCTCCAAATCAAACGCTGCAATTCCATGAAGGCACAAAGAGAGTATCGAGAAAAGAAAAAGGAGGAATGAAAGAAAAATTAAAATACAGATACAATATGTACAGCTTAAAATTCGCGCTACATTGGTAAGAAGGGTTTGAAACTCAAGGCCTCATTGAGACCGATGGGCATTACAGTATCGAGGACAACCATCCATTTTGTCTCCTTTTTTAGGAGTTCCGTCCTATAGTCACCCCCTCTCGCACCCAGGCTAACGTGGTCTATACCCTTGACTCTTAGGTCCTTGGGATTACATTTGTGGTAGTTGAAAAAATGCCGTGGTATAGTCTTTAACTCGCTAATGTCTTTACATCCTTGGACATTTAAAATGTCCCGAACATGTTCCAAAGTTCTTACCCGTAGCTGTCTAGTGGTCATCCCTACATAGATTTTTTTGCAGGGGCAACTAGCATAGTAAATTACCATGTCAGTTTTGCATGTTATATTGTGTGTGATGGAAAAACATTTAGTTTCTCCACTATTCACAAATGTGGTGCTCCTCTCTATGTACCTACATGCCGTACAGTTGCCACATTGAAAGCAACCCCACTTAGGTCCCTTCTGAGTAAATGGATTTTGAAGTAGCGGGACATAATGGCTACGGGTAAGCAGATCAACTAATCACCAGCTGGGAGCAATTCCACGTAGTATATCTAAGGCACACACTACACTCCTGACATGCCTCCTGACGAAACCGGAAGCGGTGAAACGCGCGTCGAGGTGGGAGTGGCTACACGAGCAGGTGCTTACCGATAGACACATGGCTGCAGGTAAACTTACCACTTAAGTCCTGTATCTTATTAGGGGCATATTAGAAGATTGATTTAGAGACTGCTGAGTGGTTGTGCATCTCTTATGTTTACGGATGTACAAGTGTTGATTAATTCTAATATACCGTGAGTAACTTGACACCACCAGCACTCTCAGTGTTAAGCATAGCCCGTAGGTAATAAGCCTTTATATATGTGGCTACGGATTGCACTGGTCCCGTGTAGTCACCCCTAGTAGTGCGACTCTTTCCCTATTTCCACATCCGTGTAGCCTTTATCTAATTATATGTATTGTCACACGTTTATATGTATGTTTTTGTAATATTTAATAAATTGAGCATGATTACACATATATCTGCTTTGTGGACCTGATATTGTTGTCTATAGGATCTCTTATTCCCAGGGACACGCTGTATTTAATATATGAGGCTAACTATAGGTTGTATGTTTTTGGAGCTTGCCTGCCCTATCTGGGTCCTGTAACATGTGTTACAGTTTTTCGTGTGGCCCATTCTTGGTGTTGATGGGCCACTTACTACTATTGGCCTTATTATTATCGCTGGTTTTGCGATTTAAACCGCGGCCATTTTCCTGTAGCCATTTACCTGCAATTGCTATGGTTTACATGGCTGATAACTACGCCCTTTGTGACGTGCACACCGCGGCCGCGATCATGTGACCCGGAAGTGAGCTCACCGCTATTTGCGGATGTGACATCAGACGCCATTCTAAGCGACCGGTTCATTTAAACCTGGCGGCGCGGTATGACAGATGCGCTCTGCCCAGGAATGTCCTGGTGTTGATGGAAGTAAGTTTTACCCACTTACGCTTTCCTGACCGTCCGCTTATTTTACTGATATGGACCTTGTTTGATGTAGTTTATGTATACATTTTTCCACAGTAATTTGTGCCAATCTGTGTGGGTCATTTATTGACCGGGATTTTGGAATCTTTTCCTCTCCCCTGATGATATAAGAAATGCGTTGGGAGAAGTATGCACACCGCTGGACATGTGTTTGGAACCTGTGGGGATCCTGAGTCATACAGATTATGACCAGGTTATCTCATTTCTGGTAGCCGAGACTATCCAGTAACAGTGCTCCAATTAAGCAGGGAAAGGGTTACACGGCAGATGGGGTAAGACCGTTCCTTTCCTACTTTTTGTTGTCACCGCCATCTGGTTTGTGCCAGGTGATAATGTGGATACATGATATTTATCGTCCACTATATGATTAATGTTACTGCTGCTCATTGCGGTATGTTATTGTGTTGGATACATGATTTACATCATCCACTTCATGTTTAACTTGTGATAAGCCAATTGGTCTGTTTACAGGATCATTGATGATTTTGGCTACTTTTTAGTGGTTTGGTTTGTTTTATTGTAGGTCCTTCTCGGATCTTTTTATTAATAATAAGATTAAAGGCTATGTTTTAGGCGTTTGTTCATTTTCACATTGCTAGTTGCATCTATTACCAGTGAACTGTTACCCAGTAGCTATCCTTTAATTACCTGCAATGTTAGTTTAAGCCTCTTAGCTTTATAATGAGCTCTAGTCTTACTCTGCCCCCTTCTGTGATTAGCAGCTTCTGTCTATGGAAATGTGCACTGAAATCCTGGTGTAGGCGGGGGCAGCTCCCAGATCTCTGCTACATACAAAAAAAAATCTTTCACTGTGTCAAAACGGCTGCAGCCACTAATCTAAGTGATACATCGTTAGATTCAGAATCTCTTTGCCTACATTATGCTGCTCTTAGATGAAGTAACAAAGGTAGAAAAAACCTGCTCATAGATTCCCTTCAATACTACTACAGTACTGGGCCTCAGCCACAGAATGGTGTAATGGAGATATGCTTTTCTAGGACCCACACTATTTATATTCACCCCACCTAGATGTGATAATAAGTGTCAAACCTCCAATGTTCTGATACTGATGACCAAACCAAAGGATAAGTTGCTTATATAAAAGAAGAGGAAACATGAGATGGGTAGTTCGATTTGCAGGACTTCGGTGCATTGGCTAGGTCAATAGTTTCTGCCACTTGGCGGGTGGCTTTTGAATCTTCTACTTTCCAGGATACCAGGTGTGGCTTTTGTTTAGATAGACTGGTATGACATTGACTGTGTGTCCCACACCATTATGACATTGTGCCACTCAAGCTAATCAAAAGCCATACTGGAAATTCTGGAACATACGAGATTTACAAGCCTCAGCCAGAGATTACAGACCAGGGTAATGGACCAAAGCTTCACGAATCAATCAGCCCATCATTAGTAGAAACCACTTTTAAGTCTGATCGCAATTTAAACCAATTCAAGTTCTAATAAAAAACACCATAATTGAATACCACATCATTCATACAACATCGTCTAAACTACATGGTATTGTATAATATCAAAAGATTGTATATATGGTAGTTAGCTTTACTATTCAACTGAACATATATATCAGACTAGAATTGGACTGGGTAATTTACCTGATATCAAAATTGTCCAATCCCAAGAAGGTTCATAAAATCCATCAGATTTTAAAATGAAATTAGAAATTGTTATGACGAGAACCCAAGTGTAATAAGACACCAAACCACTAGGTGTCGCCAGGCACACTAGTGGAGTGGATCTGCAGAGATTGTACACTAGGTGTCACTAGACACACCTACTGAGGGGCAGTCAAACAAGCCAGAGGTCAAAAGCCAGGAGATAACATAAAGGACAAAAATGAGCAAGCAGAGCCGAAGTTGAAATGAGCCGATGTCGGTAAACAGCAAGGGAGCGAGCAGAGCTGGAGTCAGGGGATAAGCTAGGGTCGGTAAACAGAGAAGTCACGTAAGTACAAGGGAGCGAGAAGAGCCGGAGTCAGGGAACAAGCCAAGGTCAGGAGTCAGGGAATCAAGTCAGTAGGTAAGGAGATGGGAGGAGAACAGCGAAACTAGGTAGCGGGATAAGATCAGGTCAGACACTTATTGGAAATAATTAAAAAAATATTCCCAAAGTGCAAAATTTTATTAATAAATAGAAAAGAAGTGCTGAACCCAGCAATTACAAACATAGAGGTAATCTCAATAGATCTTACATATGTAGTATAATCCCTCCATCTGCTCCTTGGTGCCTCCCTGACGGCTGAAGGTGGAATCTTTACAGCATTGACTGTGCCAAATGCAGGATTATCCAGGATTTGTACACCATGGAATTGCATTGGCTCAAGATGATCTAATCTGAATCTATATTTTTGCAGATGTACAAAATAGGGTAGAGCTCCATGCGCTGTGTCGTGACACCAATTGATGAAGAAAGGAAAACTTTCCTAAAATACTTGCGTGGTACAGCAGCAATATAAACTTTATTTGGGATTCAAATTAAATTATATGAGATGTAGTTATGTAATAAATATATATTCTATGGCATTTTACTCATTTTTAATGACTACCCGTTCTACTGATAAGAGGTTTATTCGCAAGTGTTTCTATAATTGTCATGACTGAGTTGTGGGTTTGAGTAAATGTTTGAGAAATAGTTTAATGCTTTAAGTAGTTCTACTGGGAAGACCTGGAATATCTTCAATAAGCAGGGACATTTTGTACAGCGAAACGTTATAGTTCTGCCTGAAATCTGCATAACTTATTTGTCATGACAGATTTCATGACGATGACGAAAAATCCATTTGTCTACTTAGTTGAATAATTGCAAATTAGGGATTTTTCTTGTCCTGGTTTTTAAATATAAATTGTGTAATAATTACTTTATAAGAGTTAAAAAAAAATAAAACAGTTCCAAATGTGGTTACTTACAGCATTCCTGGGGATCCGTCACCTCATTGGCTTTCTGATGCAATTCGTCAAACATATTTGGCCATCCGTTGTTGTCTCCTGGAATAAGAAAGGTTAATCATATGATGATTTGTATATCACTAACATATCCCAGATTGCAAAACCAACTATAGGGAACACAAGAAACATTATTCTATAATTAAAGCCATTATAAATCGGTATGAAATTAAATGACTATGTTCTATGGTCCGTGTTACTGCTACAATTCCTGGCTTAAAGAGAAACTATAAGCACAATTATGTAATGTAAAAGGCGCACAAAATTCCATTCCTTTGGCAGTTCTACTGACCCAAATCTGAGAGCATCATATAGGCTATAAAATTGTTAATTCGGATGAGGAGAGCCAACGTTAAAGAGCATGAACTTGTAATGTAAAGTAAATACATGGCTGTAATGGTGCTTAATACTGATTACATTGATTCTTTTGGTGAAGAAATCTGCTTTTTTGTTCTTCTTTAATCACTATTGGAAGTTTTCTACTAAATAGATTTTGGTGCACAGTGGCTTGACTGCACACAGGGACAATGACTCACTGTCTTTGATTCCCCGGTCCCTCCGCCTGCTTCCAGTCCATTAATGACAGGAAACTGCTTAGATTTCAAAAGGAGGCAGGTCATTCACATACTGGAGGCAGACGGCGGGGCCGAGGAATCACAGACAGGGAGGAGACAACCCAATGCACACTTCAGCCAATGTGCACCAATATCCTCTTTACTGTTTTTCTTTAATTATCATTTGAAGTTTTCTACTAATTACATTTTGGTGCACAGGGGCTGAACTGCACATTGGGTCACTGCCTCCCTGTCTTTAATTCCCTGGCCCCTCCATTTGCTTACAGTCGGTTAATGACAGGAAACTGCTGAGATTTCAAAAGAAGGCAGGGCATTCACAGACTGGAGGCAGACGGAGGGGCCGGGAAATCACAGAGAGGGAAGAGACGACCCAGTGCATACTTCTGCCCCTGTGCGCCAAAATCTGCTTTATTATTGATCTTTTTAATCACTATTTGAAGTTTTCTACTAATTAGATTTTGCTGCACAGAGGTTGGACTCGACACTGGTTCTTCTCCTCCTTGTCTTTGATTCCCCAGCCCCTCTGTTTGCCAACGGTTTGTTTGTAACGGGTAACTGCTGAGATTTCAAAAGGAGGCAGGTCATTCTCAGATGGGAGGCAGACAGATGAGCTGGGGAATCACAGACAGGGAGAAGAAGACCCAGTGCACACTCTGGCCCCTGTGCACCACAATCCGCTTTATTGTTTTTCTTTAATCACTATTTGAAGTTTTCTGCTTATTAGATTTTGGTGCAGAGAGGCTGGACTGCACACTGGGTCTTCTTCTCCCTGTCTTTGATTCACCAAATGTATCAATTCAATAAATATTTCAGCACCATTACAGCCAAAGCTTTACCTTACATTACAAAATTGAGCTGAAAGATTCTCTTTAACTTTGGGCCACTTCACCTGAATTACCAACATCATAAGCATGTTTGATGCTCTCAGTTTTGGGTCAGGAGACCCACAATATGAATAGGAATTGTGGGCATATCAGTAACTGTAAAATATAGTTGCTATACCGTTGTAGGAAAAAAACCTTTTTTTCATGGGAAAAAGGAAAAACAAAAAACCTATAGATAATAAGTATGCCATAAATAAATGTGTTTAAATAATTGAACATTACTGCATTATATAGAAAAAGTTTGTGAACTCACCAATTAGTATCGGACTATTAGTAATTCCTCTGTGCTTCGTGGATCCCACTTCAGCTGCAGCCGGCAGCATTGCATAAGCAAAAAACATAGAAAGGAAGATAGGGTATCCACTTTATAAAATACAAAATATTCTTTATTGGAAATCCATTTAAAACATTGTCACAAGCACGAACAAGAATTCTAAAAGGGAGGAGGTGAATGTATTCACGCCTGTGAGCATTTTTTAAATGGATTTCCAATAAAGAATATTTTGTATTTTATAAAGTGGATATTAGAGTTGAGCGAGTACCAAACTATTTGTACTTGCTATACTCATAACGAGTACTGTCTAATACTCACGTATTCATTCCGAATAGCGAGTGCAATGCAAGTCAATGTGGAAAACTCGCAATGTAACGAGTAACCCGAATGCCGTACTATACGTACGAGTAGCAAATAGTGCGTAATTTGGGTTACTCTTTACATTACGAGTTTTTCCCCATTCACTTGCATGGCACACGCTATTTGGAATGATTACGCGAGTATTAGACAGTACTCGTTACGAGTATAGCAAGAACGAATCGTTTGGTACTTGCTCAACTCTAGTGGATATCCTATCTTCCTTTCTATGTTTATTATTGCGTTAGACAAATTTGTAGCTTTGCCTACGTTTGAAGCTTAAAATGTTCCAGTAAAATTATGTTTTTGGCATTTCATTATTAGTAACTAGTGGTGAGCAAACCTGTGGATATTTAGGTTCGCAGAACCAGCACGGATTAAAAAAAAAAACAAAAAATCGGGTTCTGCAGCTGAACTTATCTCTGAACGTGACGCTGGACAACAAACCCCGTAAAAGTCAATAAGGACAAGTTTTGGGCTGCAAAATGACAGTATTAAGCTTTTAGGGGACTTCAAATGGAAGTTAAATGGTAGTAAGAGCAGGATATTTATACATAATGTGTTTCTCGAAGGATCACACTGAAGTCAGACTCTTTTCTGGGCCTGCTTATTAAGGTTCATCAATATTCACCGCTTCCCCTACCCATCCTCTGTGCCAGGGTCTGCGATTGGTTACAGAGTCTAAAGGGTGCTTTACACGCTGCGACATCGCTACCAATATATCGTCGGGGTCACGTCATTAGTGACACACATCCAGCGCCGGTAGCGATATCGCAGCATGTGACACAAATGAGCGACGATCAACGAACGCAAAAACGTGCAAAATCGTTGCTCGTGTTGACACGTCGCTCATTTCTTTAATATCGTTGCTGCTGCAGGTACAATGTTGTTTGTCGTTCCTGCGGCATCACACATCGCTATGTGTGACGCCGCTGGAACGACAAACATCTCCTTTACTGCGTCCACCGGCAATGAGGAAGGAAGGAGGTGGGCGGGATGTTTTTCCCGCTCATCTCCGCCCCTCCTCTGCTATTGGTCGGCTGCTTGGTGACGCCGCAGTGACATCGCTATGACGCCGAACGCACCTCCCCCTTGAAGGAGGGATTGTTCGGCGGACAGAGCGACGTCGCACACAAGGTATGTGCGTGTCACGTTGCCATATCGAGAATGTTCGCTACGATCACCAAATGTCGCACAAGCGAGGGGGGCGGGTACTATCGCGCACAACATCGCTAGCTATAGCTAGCAATGTCGTAGCGAGTAAAGCACCCTTTTTACACGCCACCCACACAGTGTCCGTGTCTGTGATAGGTTTCAGTCAGTTTTCTGTATGGTAGTGTAAAAATAAATAAATGATTTAAAAAAATTACATTGGCTCCCATTATATTTTGATTACCAGCAAGGGTGAAACAACAGCTACAGACTGCAGCCCCCACCTGTGAGCTTTACTGTGGCTGGATATCAAAATAGAGGGGATCATACATGTGTTCTTTAAATAATTTAAGTAAATAATTAAAAAGAAAGTTGTAGGATCCCCCCATTTTTGATAACCATCCATGGTAAAGCAGACAGGTGTGGGCTGGTATTATCAGGATGGGAGGAGCCATGGATATTGGCCCCCCCAGCCTAAAAATACCAGCCTGCAGGAGCCTAGAATTGGCACATCACATTAGGTGTACCAATCCTGGCGTGTTACCCGGCTCATCCCGATTGTCCTGGTGCGGTGGCAATATAAGGGGTTAATGACAACTGCCATCAAACCCTGGATTAGTAATGGGAGGTGTCTACTAGACACCCACATTACTAATCCTGTAAGTGAAAAGAAATAAAACACAAACACTGAAAAAAATCCTTTGTTTGGAATAAAATACACACACCTACTTTCACCCCTTTATCACCCCAAAACACCCTTGCAGGTCACCTGAGGTCACACCGTGGGAACCCGGGTGTGACCTCCGGTGAACTGAATGATGTCACCTGCTCACAGCTGGGTCCCCCTCAGCTGTCAGTGATTTCCAGAGCCTGCAGACAGCGGACATATTTTCCTCTCTGAAGACTCTGAATGTAGCAGAGCTGAGTATTGTCATGGGACTTTGTAAGGGTTAATTCAGATCTGCAAGGTTAATAAAAGGGTGAAAGAGGGTGTGTGTACTTTATTTCAAAAAAAGGATTCTTTTAGTGTTTGTGTTTTCTTTTCACTTACAGGATTAAAAATGGCGGTGTCTCATAGATGCCTCCTATTACTAATCCGCTTGAAGGCAGCTGTCATTTTTTTGACAAATCACAGCTGTCACCCCTTATATTACCCCGATTGTCACTGCACTAGGGCAATTGGATGAGCCAGATAAAGCGCCAGGATTAGCACATCTAATATGATGTGCAAATTCTGGGCAGCTGCAGCCTGGTATTTTTGGGCTGGGGGGCCAGTATTTATGGCTCCTACAATCCTAATAATACCAGCCCCCACCTGGCTGGTTATGAAAAATGGTGGGGACCCTACACATTTTTTAAATTATTTCAACAATAAAAAAAAAACTGTTGGATTCTCTCTATTTTGATAGAGGTCACAGGTAGGGGCAGCAGCCTGTAGCTGTTTTACCCGTGTTGGCGATCAAAATAGGGTGGGAGCCCACGTCCTTTTTTTTTACAGTGATTTTCCTGGCCAATCACAGTTTTGCCAATACTTGACATAGCTCTGATGGATCCAGATTTGCCCACACCAGAAAAAAAATGCTGATGGGCTGCTCTACAAACTTACAATAAGCTTTATTTGGATGACAAACCCAAACAGGAACCGGACATACAGGTAAAAGTCTGTGTTCAGGTCCAAGACTCGGACGCCTGGTGTTCGGTATGAACCCCGGACTTTACAGTTCGGGTACGCTCATCTTACGATACATTATTGCCTATACCTTGTACTGAACGTTTTGCAACTAATTTTTTTAATTTTTTTCAAATGGATTTAAAAAAAATGAAGTGAAATGGAGTTATTAATGAAAAATGAAAGCCATGCCTATGGAATAATACAGAGATATCATAAGTGCACAGCACAGGCATTCTTTTCATGTTACGTCCATTATGCACAGTGACAAAGAGTCACATTTATAAAATGTGCAATTTTCTCAACAGTTTTGTTTAGTAAAAAAAAAAAACTCCCCCAAATTAATATAGAACTAACAAAAGGCTTATATATACTCTATTGTGGGGAAAGATGTGGAGCCATAATAATTACAGCTGTATGGATGTAACCTGCATTGAGGTTTTTTGGATGTCAGTAGTCTCGTCTGAAAGGTCAATCAAGATTTCGTGATGGAAATAGTTCAGAATATGGGCGGCTTTATGCCAATTTTCTGTTTGAAAAAGTCTGAAATTATGGAGTATGCCATAATTGAGGGATAATGAGCATTTTTTTCCATTCTTTTAGTGTTTTGTAATGGACTTGACTATTATTTGATAAGAGAGCCGGGTTAACGAGAGAAAGCATGAAGTTAGAACAGGAGAATTACTGTATTTCATTGCAAAAATTGGGATAAACGTTTACTTTTTGGTGCACAAAAAGTCAGACAACATAAGAGGCTTGTGCATGAAATGTTGGCCTTCGCAGACCCACCCTCTACAGTGGACATAAAAAGTCTACACACCCCTGTTAAAAAAAAAAATCATACCAAGAAGAATAAATTCAGAACTTTTTCCGAATTGAATGTAATCTATAATGTGCACAATACAATGCATCTCCAATTATAAAAGAGTGCCCACACTTATTACCATAGTTTTTGGATTATAACTTTTACTCCCAAAAATTTGGGTGGAAAATGAGGGGTGTGTCTTAAAACCAGAATGTAGCTTACCAGGAGGTGGTAGAGAAAGGTCATAGGAGACCAGGGCAATGCTACGTGCTGTGCTGAGGGTGCTGCTCTGTGCTCTCTGCAGCGGGCGCTGCTCTGTGCTCTGTACTGTGGGCGCTGCTCTGTGCCGGGGCTGCGGGTGCTGCTCTGTGCTGGGGCTGTGGGTGGCGAGCCACAGGCCATTCTGAAGATATTGGCTGTGCGAGTTTCAAATAATGGAGCCCGGAGTTGGTGCGTGCGCAGATGGAGCTCTCGGCTCAAGATCTCATCTGTGCACACAACACCTCCGATTTATTGATGTCTCAGCAGTGGACGTAAGGAAAATGGCAACCGGAGATGGCATGTGCACAGATGAGATCTCGGCTCGTCATTTAGCTGATAATCTGCTCACGTGCCGCTTCTGGGCGCCATTTCTTTGAAGCCCGCACCGCCGACGTCTTCCGAATGGCCCATGCCTCATCGCCTGCAGTGAGCACGAGCACAGAGCAGCATCCACAGCCCCAGGATAGAACAGAGCCTGCAGCCCCAGGACAGTGCTGCCGCCTGCAGCCCCAACATAGCACCGCCGCTCGCAGCAAGCATCTGGGCCTCCCTCTCCACTGCCCGCAGTATCGCCATATTCCAGTACCACCCCTGCCTCCTGTGACCTCCACTCCACCACCACTGCCGCCCCCATCCCCAGTAAGACACCATTGGATTATAAAACGGACCCCAAATTTTTTTGACCTTTTTTTTTGTTCTCTAAATTTGTGGAGCGTCTTATAATCCAGTGCGTCTTATAAAAAGAAAAAAAATACGGTAACTCACATTATTTTAATTTTCATACTTTTATTTCACCCCTGAAAATAATCTCAGTTTGTTTCTGAATGGATTTGTACATATTTTGGGTGAGATTAAGGGTGGGAAAAATTCAGAAATGATTCTTGTTATGATTTTATTTTACATGACAAAAACCTGGCATCTTAACAGGGGTGTGTAGACTATTTGTCGTGGGCGGGGAGGACACCACTGCGCTGCGCTCGCTAACGCTCGGGTCCGGCGCTGCTGCGATGGCTGCTCGGTGGCTCGAGCGGTGGGCTGGATCTGGGGACTCGAGCGGTATTCCTCGCCCGTGAGTGAAAGGGGTGGTTGGTTTGGGGGATTTAGTCCGTGACGCCACCCACGTGTCGTGGTCAAGATGGGCACCACCGCTGCTGGTGACGGGGAGCGATGGTAGGGAGCAGCTGGGATGTTGTTTTCCCCCTCCGTGGGTAGAGGTCGGTGGTCCCGGGGCCCAATGATGTGACGGGAAGGCAGGGTCGGTGAGGTGCAGGGTTGCAGGGGCAGCGCGGCGCGGTGCCGGATGGCACGGGTGTACTCACTCAGCAAGAAAGGTACAAAGTCCTCGTTAAACCAAGTGGCTGGATGGACGGGTCCCGCAGCCGGCTGCAGTGTCTCTCCCCGGACAGGTGATGGTAGCTGTCTTTCCCTGCACCTTGATGTTCTTCTGTTAACTACTATGGATTCCCAACGGTAGTCCGCTCCCCGGTGTATAGGTACCGGAGGAGCCCGTTTGCCCGCAGCCGCTGGCCCTTGGGTCTCTAGCCTTAGGCGGTAGCTGTATACCCTCACGGTGTGGGCGGTTGCCTTCAATCGTGACTTTTGCTGTTGTGAAACCCCTGGGGTTCCAGTCACATTTGGATCTGACTATTGTCGGCGGCTCCAAGCCTGGTCGGGGTCCGATGGCCCTGCCTGTGTGTGCTGGCTTCATTTCGCTCCCCGGTCGGTACCGGCGGGCCATCGCCCGACCCCGGTCCTACGGGTCCGCGTTGCTCCACCACTCCTGCAGACAGCCACCACCGTCTGCCAACCTTGCTGTCAGTGCCTGGGCCACAAACCCAGACACCCAAGTGTTTACTCCTCACTCCTCAAACTCCAAACTCTATCTGACACTTTTCCCGCCCCCAGGCCTGTGAACTCGTTGGTGGGTGGGGCTAACCGCTTGGCTCCGCCCCACCTGGTGTGGACATCAGACACTGGAGGGAGGCAACAAGGATTTTTGTTTGGCTGGTGTCCCTGTCTAATGGGGGTGGGGGTGTTTCAGTGTTATCTGTGACGACCTGGCTAGGCCAGGGCGCCACATATTTATATCCACTGAATGTGTTTGCTATAGACACAACTGTCTGTTCACATGTTTAATTAATATGTTATTACTGCATTTGCTTAAACCTATAACATGTCATCCATGATATTTGGCAGAAAAAAAGAAGCAACATTTTTGTAATTTTTTCCCCCCAAAGTTTTAATTTCGCATGCACCTGCCAAAGGCTTAGTGCAGTACAGGAACAGTCAAACGGAGCCTGAAGAGCAAGAGTAAGAAGCGCTGTGGCTTAAGCAAATCCCTCTGTTGGCCACTTGTACGTCTAACATTTTCAGACTTCTCCAAGACAGGAGACAGAGAAAAAGCATTCATGCTACTCATCCCTCTTCCTCCAAATCCAGCTTCTCCACCATGACAGAAAACAATCTCTCCACTCTACTCTCAAGATCACATCTAACCACCTGTGCACTGGACCCGCTCCCATCGCACCTCATCCCCAACATCACCGCAGTCCTCATCCCAGCTCTAACCCATCTCTTCAACCTATCACTAGCAAGTGGTGTATTCCCTTCATGCTTTAAACATGCCTCTATTACACCCATCCTCAAAAAGCCCTCCCTTGACCCATCCTCTGTGTCAAACTATCGCCCCATATCCCTTCTCCCCCTACGCCTCAAAACTACTGGAACAGCATGTCCATCTTGAATTGTCCTCATACCTCTCCTCCTGCTCCCTCTTTGACCGGCTTCAATCTGGCTTCCGACCACATCATTCTACCGAAACTGCCCTAACCAAAGTCACCAATGATCTACTAACCGCCAAAGCCAAGCGACACTACTCTATCCTCCTCCTCCTGGACCTGTCCTCTGCCTTCGACACAGTAGACCATTCCCTCCTACTACAGATTCTCTCATCTCTGGGCATCACAGACTTGGCCCTATCTTGGATCTCCTCATACCTAACCGACCGAACTTTCAGCGTCTCCCATTCTCACACCACTTCCTCATCTCGCCCCCTATCTGTCGGTGTCCCTCAAGGCTCAGTTCTTGGACCCCTGCTGTTCTCCATCTACACCTTCGGCCTGGGACAGCTCATAGAGTCCCACGGCTTCCAGTATCATCTCTATGCCGATGACACACAGATCTACCTCTCTGGACCTGACATTACCTCTCTACTAACCAAAATACCACAATGTCTCTCTGCTATTTCATCCTTCTTCTCTGCACGATTCCTAAAACTTAACATGGACAAAACAGAGTTTATTGTCTTTCCTCCTCCTCACTCATCTCCTCCAACAAGCCTTTCCATCAAACTCAATGGTTGCTCACTCACCCCAGTCTCACAAGCTCGTTGCCTTGGAGTGACCCTCGACTCTGTTCTATCCTTCAAGCCACACATCCAAGCCCTCTTCAACTCATGGCGATTACAACTCAAAAATATCTCCCGGATCCGTGCTTTCCTTAACCAAGAATCTGCAAAAACACTAGTGCATGCCCTCATCATCTCCCACCTCGACTACTGCAACCTCCTGCTCTCTGGCCTACCTTCCAACACTCTTGCACCCCTCCAATCTATCCTAAACTCTGCAGCCCGCTTAATCCACCTCTCCCCTCGCTACTCCCCAGCCTTGCCACTCTGCCAATCCCTTCACTGGCTTCCCATCGCCCAACGACTCCAGTTCAAAACATTAACCATGACATACAAAGCCATGCACAACCTGTCTCCTCCCTACATCTGTGACCTAGTCTCCCGGTACCTACCTGCACGCAACCTTAGATCCTCACAAGATCTCCTTCTCTGCTCCTCTCTTATCTCCTCTTCCCACAATCGTGTACAAGATTTCTCCCGCGCATCCCCCATACTCTGGAACGCTCTACCTCAGCACATCAGACTCTCCACTACCATGGAAAGCTTCAAGAGGAACCTCAAGACCCACCTCTTCCAACAAGCCTACAACCTACAATAGCCCTCAGTCCAGTAGACCACTGCACAACCAGCTCTGTCCTCACCTATTGTACCATCACCCATTCCCTGTAGACTGTGAGCCCTCGCGGGCAGGGTCCTCTCTCCTCCTATACCAGTCTGTCTTGTACTGTTAATGATTGTTGTACGTATACCCTCTTTCACTTGTAAAGCGCCATGGAATAAATGGCGCTATAATAATAAATAATAATAATAATAATGCCAACTTGTGTCGCTACTGAATGATTGACAGTTTGGACCAGCAGCATCACTGGCCTTAAAGGGGCTTTCCGACAGACTAAGTTAATTTTAATGTTGATTTTAATCAATAGATCTTGGAATAATTATAATTTCCACAATTCAATGTGTTTAAAAAAAAAAAAAAAATGTTCCTGTGCTGAGATAATCTTATATATGTGTGTGTCCCTGCTAAGTACTGTGTAATGACCATGTCTGACTGTACAGGAACATGGTCTGATCATACCCCAGCGCATGGGCCAGAGAGGACACCAAAGAGACATTACAGACAATACAGCACAGGATTACAGCTGATTCTTTTTGTGAGGTAAAGCATTTCCCTGCCTACAGTCAGACACGGCCATTACACAGTACATAGGAGGGACGTGTGGCGCCCCTGAGGCTTCACTGGCGGTACTCATCTCGGGTATTGAGGAGGTCGGTGCTGGTTCCACATCCAAACATTCCATAAATACACAGCAGGTTGCCCTCCCCACTGGGGACCGGGCTAGGGTCGGGTCTTAAGGCTTGCCACCAAACACTGGGGCATTCACCCACTAGTGACAGTAACTCGTGGATGGGAAGGTCGGCCACAGGGGCAGACAGAGGAGGTTACTTACACAAGGGAGTTGTGCCTGACTCTCGTTGAGGAAGGAAGCAAGACAACTTACCGGTGGAATCTGGGGCACACAGGAGTAAACACGGTCGCCAAGGGGAGAGCTTAGTTGCTCCCTAGGGACAGGGTACGGAGCCCTAAGGTGGCGTATATTTCAAGTTGCGCCACCAGAATCCAACAGACAGGGGGATTGCAAGTCTCTCTGGCCACCACCAGATCTCGGAGCACAGTAGCAACATAGAGCCCGGGGTCGTGACGGCAGTGAGGCCCCAAACAGACTTGCGCTGCCTGCAGACGAGACGGGAACTTTAAAACTGAACAGGGGTCCCTAAGCACTTCAGGTCACGGTGATCCAAATAGAAAGCACAAGAAGGAACGGCCCACAATCAACAACACCGACGGTGACCACCGAATTATCTGGGATCGGCTGGGGCCCATCACAGCAGAGACCGGCACTCCTAGGGCAACAACCGGACAGTGAGTAAAAACCTTGAACCGTGCCTACTGAGTCAGCCCTTCATTGCCGGCACCGGCGCCCCGTGCTCCGGCGCCAACGGTCACTATCATCCTCCCTGGGGCCTAGCTCTACCTGTGGGGAGCTGAACCATCCTGGCTGCGACACCATCTGCCCCAGAGGACATCACCCACAGCAGCAGCCGATTCCTTGTCACACACCACAGGTGGCATCACGAGACAACTACTACTTCCAATAGCCTCATCATCCCACCATCCTTCTCCACTTTCCCTTTTGTGGACACCTCGGGGGTCACGAAACCAGGCAGGGTCACCCGTGACAACCCCCTGACGCCCAGCGACGAGTATTCTCCAGGCCCCGTGGGGTGCTCCAGACTCATATATAAGATTATCTCAGCACAGGGACATTTTTTTTAACCACATCCAATTGTGCAACTTATTATTATTATTATTCCAAGATCTATTGATTATATAGAACTTTTGTCCATGGGAAAACCCCTGTAACTGTATGCTATCTCATGCTACTGGTATAGGACACTTTGCTCTGCAGCATCAGATACGTGAAGGGGCACTGAAGCTGATCAAGTAAGTTGGTCAGCTTCAGAGCAGCGTTTTCAAGATCTATAGCAGTGGTCCCCAAGTTTTGACTTTGAGAGCCAAATTCAGCTCTAAAAAGAGGGTCATGAGCCACATTCAGCTCTAACAACAGGTCGTGCGCTGCATCTGCCCAGAGTAGTGACACCTAGAACCCCCATTACCTGTATAATGACAGTCAAAGCTTTTCCACAAAAATCACACTGATGCAGTACACCCAGATCCAGGGGTTCCTACCTTACCCCCATTCATATCATCTCTTCTCTCAAATAATTCACCATCTGGAGACCGAGTCTTTCATAATGTTTGCTAGGCTGAGGTGAGGATGCTGATCCCGACCACCACTGAGCAAGACACAGAAGTACAAGGTGTTAGTGCTGAGAGACACGGTTGAGGGGAGGTGAATGAACTTGACCACAACTAAGCAAGAAACAGAAGTACAAGTGTGTCGCCCAGGGATAGGGGGTACTCAGAGCTGGGCCAATGGGGTCGCTTCTAGAGGTATCACGGTGGCGTGACCCGGTCTGTGATCCTAGGCTCCACAACAAAAAGGGAATATGTTAAGGGGAATTGTCTGTGACGCCACCCGTGGGTTGCAGTGATGAGATGGTGGCACCGCCGCTGCCTCTGGGGACCATGCCCGGGACTGATAGTGTGGGGCAGCAAGGTGGAATCCCCTACACGGGTAGGGCAGTTGTAGTCCCAGGGCCCAATTGGGAGTTGTGGTGGTGGCAGGGATTGCAGGGAGCAGGAAACTCACAGTTTGGTTGTCTTGGTGTTGGATGAAGCTAGGCTGATGTGTGTGGTCAGAAAACACAGAGTCCTTTGTAAACCAACTTGCCAAATGACCGGTCACCGTTGGCGAGTGTCTTCGGGTCCCACACCCAGATGTACAGCCAGGGGCCCTTCCTTCCACACTCTTTGTTTCTCTCTTGTCTGAACTAGTCCGTTTGCGCGGCCTCTGGATTGGGTCCCTCTCCCGGCACTGGTGGGCTACAACCCTGTCCCGGTTGTCTCAGGTTCCCCGCTGCCGGATCTCCATCGCCTGTGGCCCTCACAGCCATCTAGTCCGGAAGTCCAGGGCTCCAACCCCAGCCACCACTTTCTCTGGGCAACTGCAAGCCTCCCTTGTCAGCTTTCCACTAGCTACAGCACAACTGAACTACATTCTGCTCTGTCACTTCCTTAACTCCCCTCGCCCCCCCCTTTTCCTGGGGAGGGGGTGAGTAGGGCCTGATTGGCTGGTGTACATCTGAGTGGGGGTTGTGTAGCTGCCAAGGAGGATTAACTCTTTCTGTGACTACCTGGTTTTACCAGGCCGTCACACTTCCCCTTGGTTGAATACAGCCCGTCTGTGGGCTGTCCGGCCACTGACGTTTATTTTTGCGGGAAAAGAAAAAATTAACACATTACAACCATACATCTTCCCACATCGGGAGGTACGTTTTCTTAAACCTTTAACTATCCTGCCACCCCCCACCTTCTGTGCAGATGGCCTCCTCTGGGAACTTGAGGACGTTCAACAGGGGTGACAGTCCATAAAACAGTCATTCTTTAAACTTGCGGGTAGCCGTCCAGGTTCCGCTACTACTGCTGCTGCTGCTGCCACTCCCAGTACGGGGCACAGGTTCTGTGCTCTGCCTCCTGCTCAGGAGCCAGGCCCACTCGGAAGCCCTCGGCGCCGTATACAACCGGCCTTGCTAACTGCCGAGGGCCCTATCACTCAGTGGCCTGCTCCTCCTCTCTGAAGGTGCAGTCAGGCTGCTCCAAAGCCGGGACGGGGCATTTGGGAGTGACTGGCGCTGCAGCTGGGGGTGATTTCAGATTGGGTACTGCCGTCGTTGCGGCCGGGCGGACTGCCGGAGCCGACGTCATCACTGTTGCGGCCGGGCGGACTGCCGGAGCTGACGTCATCACCGTTGCGGCCATGCTCGGGGCCGGGTGAGATGCCATCGGGGTTGCAGCCTGGCTCGGGGCCGGACGGGATGTCATCGGGGTTGAAGCCTGCTGTGACATCTTGCCGCTCTTGTGTCCAGGAACAGAATTTTGCAGAGTCCTGGCGTCCCCGCACTTTACAGTTCCGGTTACATGCCACCGCTTCTCTGCCCCCCCCCCTTGGTCTTTTGCGAGCACTCCTTTCGTCCGTGTTCCCAGGGGGCGGGGCTTCAACTTCGCGCCGTTTTCGGGGAAGAAGAAGATGGTGCCGTTGTTTTGGTGCCAAAAATAGCGGGCGGCAGGTCAAAATTTTTCAAACAGTTCACGGATTACAAGGCGCACGTCATCCAGGTCACAGATGGGGTAAGAATCCTGTTCGTGACACCAAATTGTGTCGCCCAGGGATAGGGGGTACTCAGAGCCAGGCCAATGGGGTCGCTTCTAGAGGTATCACGGTGGCGTGACCGCCGGTCTGTGATCCCAGGCTCCACAACAAAAGGGGAATATGTAAAGGGGAATTGTCTGTGACGCCACCCGTGGGTTGCGGTGATGAGATGGTGGCACCGCCGCTGCCTCTGGGGACCGTGCCCGGGAGTGATGGTGTGGGGCAGCAAGGTGGAATCCCCTCCACGGGTAGGGGAGTTGTAGTCCCGGGGCCCAATTGGGAGTTGTGGTGGTGGCAGGGATTGCAGTGAGCAGGAAACTCACAGTTAGGTTGTCTTGGTGTTGGATGAAGTAAGCTGATGTGTGTGGTCAGAAAACACAGAGTCCTTTGTAAACCAACTTGCCAAATGGCTGGTCACCATTGGCGAGTGTCTTCGGGTCCCACACCCAGATGTACAACCAGGGGCCTTCCTTCTACACTCTCTGTCTCTCTCTTGTCTGGACTATTCTGTTTGAACGGCCTCCGGATTGAGTCCCTCTCCCGGCACCGGTGGGCTACAACCCTGTCCCGGTCGCCTCAGGTTCCCCGCTGCCGGATCTCCATCGCCTGTGGCCCTCACAGCCATTGAGTCCGGTAGTCCAGGGCTCCAATTCCGGCTACCACTTTCTCTGGGGAGCTGCAAGCCTCCCCTGTCAGCTTTCCACTGGCTACAGCACAACTGAACTAAATTCTGCTCTGCCACTTCCTTAACTGCCCTCTCCCCCTCCCTTTTCCTTGGGAGGGGGTGAGTAGGGCCTGATTGGCTGGTGTACATCTGGGTGGGGGTTGTGTAGCTGCCAAGGAGGATTAACTCTTTCTGTGACTACCTGGTTTTACCACGGCGTCAAACAAGGTTTTCAGTTGATGTGAGAGGGCTGAACCCAACCACTACTGAGCACGTGTTCAGTGCTCAGCGACATAGCCAAGGTGAGGAGGCTGAACCCGATAACCACTAATCAATTCACAGAAGTACAAGGTGTTTAGGGCTCAGAGACATGGCCAGTGTGAGGAGGCGCAACCTGACCACCACTGAACAAGACACAAAGTGCAAAGTGCTCAGAGACGTGGCCAAGTTTAGGAGGCTTAGCCTGCTAATGCACCAAGCTTGAAGACAGCTGTGAGCCTTAGGTCACTTTCACACTGCGTTTTGATCTCCATTCAGTGGTCCCGTCGAGACTTCCATCTGAACCCCCCCCCCCCGCAAAACGGATTTTGGACGCATGCGTCGCCGGTGCCATTGATTATAATGGTGCAGACTGTGTCTCACCTTGTGCTATGTCGTGCACCATTTTCAGGCATATACTTTTTCTGGAGGTAGATACCCAGACATAGTAGTCTGTGTCTGGGTGTCCGCCTGCAGAAAGTGTATAGTCCCGAACACGGTGCATGACAGAGCATACAGTGTCTCTGTCTGCACCATTAGTTAATGGCACATCAGCGCATGCGACCGAAACCCATTTTGCGGGGAGGTTCAGACGGACGCCCCGACGGGACCACTGAATGGAGGTCAGAACACAATGTGAAAGGGCCCTAACACATAATAAGTCTGCAAGCCACATGTGGATCCAGAGTCACAGGTTATGGACCGAGGTGTACCGCCCCCGGGCCAGCAGCCGGGCTGCTGCCGCCTCTCGGATCCGGATCCGCGGTGGCTCGAGGGGTCTCCGGACCAGGGGGTCATGCGGCCACTCGATTAAAAGAAAGGGGGGGAATATGTACAGGGGGATTTTGGAAAGTTTGTGACGCCACCCACGGTGCGTGGTAAGATGAAGTACCACCGCTGCCGTTTGGGAGCCCCGGTGACGATGGTGTGGCAGCCTGATGTTTAACCCCTCCATGGGTAGGGGATTTGTGTCCCGGGGCCCGTTGGTGATGGATGGTGTTTGGGTGCCGTTGGGTGATAGGTGCAGGGGGTTTCCAATGTACTCACTCAGTCCCAGAATAACCACACCGACAACTTGTAAACCAAAGTTCTGAGCACCACCGTAGTCTGCGGGGAGCACGCCTGGATCCGTGCCTCTGGTGTTGTTGTTGGTCTGTGGCCATATCCCTAACACCTTAGTTTCGATTGGACCCATTGGTATGAAACTCTCCGGGTCCCGCTCACCCGTATGGCTAACGGAGTGAGCTTGCTCTCAAGGTTCACACGTAGGATTTCTTTGGACTGTAGTGGGAAAGTCCTATCCCATCGGTGCGCTAGTACCCCGATTTTGGAGCGGGTTGGGGATGACACTTGAAGTCTTCACTCCCGTCAGGTAAATTACCGGAACGCATGAAGCTACTTTCTCGCCTGGGGTCCACGTACCCCGTCATGCCCTGGCCCCTGCCCGGTGATAGCTCAAGGCTGCCGGCTGCCCTCCTCGGCAGTCCGTGCCCCTTGACACTGTCCACTGCAACCGGGGTTCCAACTCCTACCAGGTCCAGACCAACATCTGCCACCTAGTATACAGGAGCTCTCCTCCGTGGCCTCTCCTCACGAGAGCCACTTCACCTCCTCTCGCCTTCACTCTCGACTCCCATTCTCCTCACCAACCCCCCATGTTGGCGGCCCTATTCCCTTCAGGTCCCCCAAGGGTGTGTCTGGTAGGTTCAAGTGGGAAGTGTTCCTAGGATTTTAATTGGACTAGCTGTTAACAACACCAAAGGACCGGGATCCGTAATCAAAGAGGGTGGATTCTGTGCGGGAGGGAAGATTGGACAATACGCTGTGACGACCTGATAGAGTGCAGGTGTGACGCCCTGGCCTATCAAAGAGCTTGCTAGTGAACACCCCTTGCTTTGTCCAGTCAATTCTGACTGTAGCAGTGGCCAGAAAAACTACCAGTACAAGGTAAAATTAAAAAATCCTTCCATTCTTTAGAACAGAAATTTTTTTTAATAAGTGCCAAACTCTAAAGCTGTCTTACAAGAACTTGAGAATTTTATCCATTGATGATGTTGAGAAATTACTTTTAAAATAGAAATATAACTAATCCTTTAATGAATGGTGGATCTGGTTGAACAGAAATTCAGCTAGATTCAAGCACAGTTCTTCACAGTCATGTAATGTCTTCACGATGACATGTGAACATGATTGATTTATGAACAGGACCAGCCAGAAAGAAACTAGAGCATTTTGTGAAACGTTCTAAGCTCCAACCGGTGGAGGTGATGACAGTACCAGACAAAATATTTTGTATTCCTGGCACTGTTTACATAGAAGACAAGTTTCAAGTAATATAAAAACATACTGCGGAATGTTCTAGCAGAATTTAAGTGAAGGGAAACATTTTCTGCTAGAGAAGAGTTGAAGTAAAGACAAATGGCTGCCTCCAAATGCTCATCAATTGCAAAACGTACGTTCCACAGGAGACATTTTGTGATTTGGTTAAATAGTGTGCACAACTGATGTGACCAGAAGCTTTGAAGAATATTTTACAAACTGTACTATTCAGGCGTGAAGTGTCCATCATTCATGCGGAAAGAAAGTTTATACATTGTAAAATAAACAATGCAGTCAACAATAACCTCAGTGTGAAAATATAAAGAAGTGGTATTTATCAAACTACAGTAAAATATTGGTATTGAATTGATTCCAACCACGGACCGCATCTGTAGTTAGTTTGTATGTTCTCCTAAACTTTCATGGTTTCCCCTTGGCACTCCTGTTTTATTCTTAAAGGGAACCTGTCACCAGATTTGGGGCCTATAAGTTGCGGCCACCACAAGTGGGCTCTTATATACAGCATTCTAACAGGCCGTTGTGTAGAACTTAAAAATCACTTTGTAATACTCACCTAAATGGTCGCTGCAGTGGAGTTGAGTCATAAGGGCTTCTCCATTCTCCGGTGCCGGCTCCTCCTGTTTCAGCCATCTTCGTCCTCCTTCTGAAGCCTGTGTGCATGATGCGTTCTATGTCATCCCCACTCGCTGGCATTGAGGTCCTGCACAGGTGCACTTTGATCTGTCCGCAGCAGGGCAGATCAAAGTATTCTACTACGCCTACGCGGGACCGGCAAATGTGCGTATGACGTAGGACGCATCATGCACACAGGCTTCAGAAGGAGGACGAAGATGGCTGAAACAGGAGGAGCCGGCACCGGAGAACGGAGATGCCCATATGACCCAACTCCACTGCAGCGACCGTTTAGGTAAGTATTATAAAGTGATTTTTACATTCTACACAGCGGCCTGGGCTCTTATATACAGCATGTTAGACTGCTGTATAAAAGAGCCCACTGGTGGTGGCCGCAGCTTATAGGCCCCAAATCTGCTGACAGGTTCCCTTTAAATAACAAAACATGCTGATGCATAACGATAAGTTACTAGTTCTTGTGTGATCTATACCATCACATGTTTCCGATTTTATGAGGAAAGTGCAAGTGATTCCTGCAAATGCCGTTGTGACTAGTGGTGGGCAGACCCGGACTGTAAAAGTCTGGATCCGCGCGGTTTCGAACATACCTGAGTGCTGGGCCTGGGCCCGGAATTTTCAAGGAATTCCGGCTAATGATCTGAATCCAGCACTTGAGTAATACAAAAAAATAAAGGAAAAATAAAGAAAAAAATAATAAATCAAGCAGCGCTATACTTACCGAGCCTCCGGCGCAGCTGTAACTGCTACCACGGCCACTCATTCTTCTTCCGGAGCCACTCATTAGGCTCATGCATATTCACTACTTTTCCCGCCCATCGGCATCTGTAATTGGTTGCAATCAGATGTGCCCCACGTTGAGTGACAGCGTGTCTGACGCTTTCAATCACTGACCCAGTCTGCGTGTCTATATCATACAGTAAAATTACATGAATAAAAAAAATTGTCATAGTGTCACCCCATATTATGATACCCAGCACAGATAAAGCCCATGGCTATAGGCTGCAGCCCCTAGCCATGCGCTTTTCTTGGTTGTGTATCAAACTAAGAGGAACCGCATGCAATTTTTTTTTTAAATAATTTAAAAAAATAATTTAGAAAAACGGTGTGCGGTCCCTCCTAATTTTGATACCTAGCCAAAATAAAGCCCGACAGCTGTGGGTTGGTATTCTCAGGCTGGGGAGACCCATGGTTACTGCGAGCTCCCAGTCTAAAAATAGAAGCCTGCAGCTGCCCAAAATTGACGCATCCATTAAATGTGACAATCCCAGCACTCCCTCCAAGATTACCCTGTATTTAGCTCTGTCCATCTTCCCATCAACTCAAACTAGCTTCCCTGTCCCTGCTGAAGAAAAGCCTCCCCACAGCATGATGCGGCCACCACCATGTGTGATGGTAGGGATGGTGTTTTCAGGGTAATGTGCAGTGTTAGTCTTCTGCCACACATAGCATTTTGCATTTAGTCTAAAAAGTTCTACTTTGCCCTCATTTGACCAGAGCACCTTCTTTTACTTGCTAGCTGTGTTCCTGTCATGAGGTGTGCTGCTCTGTACGCACTAGGTGTCATGGCAACTTAGGACTCTGTTCACACTGCAGAGTCGGACATGCCACCTGGTGATTTGGTGTTGCTTACGCAGAACTGGGCGTCGACCAGTTTTGTACTCACTGGTGATCAGTCTGGCAGGAGTTAATTACTGCTAGCCTGTGACATGCTGCTGGGATCACAAGTTACAGAAGACCTATCACAGCCGCCTCCGCCATTTAATAGATGATGGATCCTGCTCCTTCAGGTCAAAAAGATAGCAAAAGCGATATCAGTTTTGGTGCATGGTGATTCAGCTGCTGCAGCACTGTTATATGCGATCTTGTGTGTGGTAGAGATACCCTTGTTGTGTATTTCCTTCCTTTTCCTTATTTCCCTCAGTGCACATATTGTCTTTACGTCTGTGAGTTACTGCTGTGAGTTTCAGTTCCTTCCTGTCTGTCTATTCGTGTGGGCATTTATCACTCTAGTCCCGGTCCCCTCCCGGGGTGGGGATGAGGGGGTATAATATCAGGGCTTCTCAGAAGTCAGAGTTACTCTGGGGGTCTTGACCTTGCCACCACCAGGCGTACCTCTGGGATGAGGGACAGTTAGGGGCTTACCCTATCTTTTGGGTCAGTTTAGGAGTCCCAATTTTCCAGCCAGTCACATCATTACTATTGTGACAGTTCCCAGTTTCAAAACGTTGGTAGAGGTGCCTGGGACTAGAGTAAAAATAACAAAAATTGCAAAAATATTAAATTTTAAACATTTTTATGCCAAACTTCTCGCAAAAACTGTTGGATGATTTGGGGTTAATATCTTTATTAAATTAATAGCTTGCATTATAAAATATGTAAAAAGATATAACTTACACATACAGCAGGATAAAATAAAAGATAGACTTATTATTATTATTATTATTATTATTTATTTATAGAGCACCATTAATTCCATGGTGCTGTACATGAGAAGGGGGTTACATACAAAATACGTATACAAGTTACAGTAGACAGACTAGTACAGAGGGAAGAGGGCCCTACCCTTGCGGGCTTACATTCTATAGGATTATGGGGAGGAGACAATAGGTGGGGTGTAGGTCAGGCGGCGGCTCCGCACGGTGGTCGGGCGGCAGCTCCGCACGGTGGTCGGGCGGCAGCTCCGCACGGTGGTCGGGCGGCAGCGAGTTCATTGTAGATTGTAGGCATTTCTGAACAGATGAGTTTTCAGGTTCCGTTTGAAGTTTGCAAGGGTAGGGGATAGTCTGACGTGTTGAGGCAGCGAGTTCCAGGAGACTGGGGATGCTCGGGAGAAGTCTTGGAGTCGGTTGCGTGAGGAGCGAATGAGAGAGGAGGAGAGGAGGAGATCTTGGGAGGACCGGAGGTGACGTGTTGGAGTGTAGTGGGAGAGTAGTTCGGAGATGTACGGAGGGGAAAGATTATGCACAGCTTTGTAGGTCAGTGTTAGAAGTTTGAATTGGATACGGTGGAAGATTGGAAGCCAGTGGAGGGACATGCAGAGGGGAGAAGCGGGGTGGTATTGAGGAGAGAGGTGGATAAGTCGGGCAGCAGAGTTAAGGATGGACTGGAGAGGGGCGAGCGTGTTGGCAGGGAGGCCACAGAGGAGGATGTTACAGTAGTCGAGGCGGGAGATTATGAGGGCATGCACTAGCATTTTAGTAGATTGCAAATTGAGGAAAGGGCGGATTCTGGAAATATTTTTGAGTTGAAGACGGCAGGAGGTGGTGAGGGACTGGATGTGTGGTATGAAGGATAAGGCAGAGTCAAAGGTCACTCCGAGGCAGCGAACTTTGGGTACTGGCGAGAGCGTGGTGTTATTTATTGTAATAGATAGATCAGGTGGAGAGTGTAGGTGAGACGGAGGAAAGATGATTAGTTCAGTTTTGGCCACATTGAGCTTTAGGAAGCGAGAGGAGAAGAAGGAGGATATAGCAGATAGACATTTCGGGATTTTGGACAGCAGAGATGTGGCATCTGGGCCAGAGAGGTAGATCTGGGTGTCGTCGGCATATAGGTGGTATTGGAAGCCATGGGACTTTATGAGTTGTCCTAGGCCAAATGTGTAGATAGAGAAAAGTAGGGGTCCTAGGACAGAGCCTTGAGGGACGCCAACAGAGAGATGGTGGGATGAAGAGGTTGTGTGAGAGTGGGAGACACTGAAAGTGCGATTTGAGAGGTATGAAGAGATCCAAGAGAGGGCAAGATCTCTGACACCAAGGGAAGAGAGGGTCTGTAATAGGAGGGAGGGGTCAACGGTATCGAAGGCTGAGGACAGGTCTAGGAGTAGGAGTATAGAGAAGTGCTTGTTCGCTTTGGCAGTAAGCAAGTCATTTGTGATTTTAGTCAGGGCAGTTTCGGTAGAGTGATGTGGACGGAAGCCGGACTGTAGGTTGTCAAAGAGAGCGTTAGAGGAGAGGTGGGAGGAAAGTTCAGCATGGACATGCTGTTCCAGGAGTTTTGAGGCAAGTGGGAGTAGTGATATGGGGCGATAGCTGGTAGTAGAGGTTGGATCGAGGGAAGGTTTCTTTAGGATAGGTGTGACTGTTGCATGTTTAAAGGCAGAGGGGAAGGTTCCAGTCGTTAAAGATAGGTTGAAGAGGTGGGTTAAGGCTGGAGTAAGGATGGTGGTGAGGTTGGGAAGGAGGTGGGATGGCATGGGGTCAAGTGCGCAGGTGGTGAGGTGCGCTTTTGAGAGAAGACGTGCAAGCTCTCCTTCGGTGATGGTGGGGAGGAAGTTTATGGGAGAGGGGCAGTGGTCAGCTACATGAAGGGGTTGTGGTGGCTGAGCAGAGAAGACTTGCCTTATTAGGTCGATTTTTTCTTGAAGGGACAAAAGTTTATTGCTGCAAATCAATTTGCAGGACTTGGTCCACCAGTTATGTCAATAATTTGTGACTATGAGACGGAAGACCTAAGTTCTACCTCTTACCTGTTGGCATCCCTGATGACTCTTTTCATAAGCTGGCTAGGCGCGACGTTATTGCTGCAGGGTGGCTCAAATTCTGGGAGATCAGAGGCACTTCTCAGGTTTTCTGACCTGTGGTCATAGATCATTGGCTAGGCCAATGGACCTGTGAACCGACATGCACCAACGCTATTGTACATATATATATATATATATATATATATATATATATATATATTTGTGTATATATACAGTTAGGTCCAGAAATATTTGGACAGTGACACAATTTTCGCGAGTTGGGCTCTGCATGCCACCACATTGGATTTGAAATGAAACCTCTACAACAGAATTCAAGTGCAGATTGTAACGTTTAATTTGAAGGTTTGAACAAAAATATCTGATAGAAATTGTAGGAATTGTACACATTTCTTTACAAACACTCCACATTTTAGGAGGTCAAAAGTAATTGGACAAATAAACCAAACCCAAACAAAATATTTTTATTTTCAATGATTTGTTGCGAATCCTTTGGAGGCAATCACTGCCTTAAGTCTGGAACCCATGGACATCACCAAACGCTGGGTTTCCTCCTTCTTAATGCTTTGCCAGGCCTTTACAGCCGCAGCCTTCAGGTCTTGCTTGTTTGTGGGTCTTTCCGTCTTAAGTCTGGATTTGAGCAAGTGAAATGCATGCTCAATTGGGTTAAGATCTGGTGATTGACTTGGCCATTGCAGAATGTTCCACTTTTTTGCACTCATGAACTCCTGGGTAGCTTTGGCTGTATGCTTGGGGTCATTGTCCATCTGTACTATGAAGCGCCGTCCGATCAACTTTGCGGCATTTGGCTGAATCTGGGCTGAAAGTATATCCCTGTACACTTCAGAATTCATCCGGCTACTCTTGTCTGCTGTTATGTCATCAATAAACACAAGTGACCCAGTGCCATTGAAAGCCAAGCATGCCCATGCCATCACGTTGCCTCCACCATGTTTTACAGAAGATGTGGTGTGCCTTGGATCATGTGCCGTTCCCTTTCTTCTCCAAACTTTTTTCTTCCCATCATTCTGGTACAGGTTGATCTTTGTCTCATCTGTCCATAGAATACTTTTCCAGAACTGAGCTGGCTTCATGAGGTGTTTTTCAGCAAATTTAACTCTGGCCTGTCTATTTTTGGAATTGATGAATGGTTTGCATCTAGATGTGAACCCTTTGTATTTACTTTCATGGAGTCTTCTCTTTACTGTTGACTTAGAGACAGATACACCTACTTCACTGAGAGTGTTCTGGACTTCAGTTGATGTTGTGAACGGGTTCTTCTACACCAAAGAAAGTATGCGGCGATCATCCACCACTGTTGTCATCTGTGGACGCCCAGGCCTTTTTGAGTTCCCAAGCTCACCAGTCAATTCCTTTTTTCTCAGAATGTACCCGACTGTTGATTTTGCTACTCCAAGCATGTCTGCTATCTCTCTGATGGATTTTTTCTTTTTTTTCAGCCTCAGGATGTTCTGCTTCACCTCAATTGAGAGTTCCTTAGACCGCATGTTGTCTGGTCACAGCAACAGCTTCCAAATGCAAAACCACACACCTGTAATCAACCCCAGACCTTTTAACTACTTCATTGATTACAGGTTAACGAGGGAGACGCCTTCAGAGTTAATTGCAGCCCTTAGGGTCCCTTGTCCAATTACTTTTGGTCCCTTTAAAAAGAGGAGGCTATGCATTACAGAGCTATGATTCCTAAACCCTTTCTCCGATTTGGATGTGAAAACTCTCATATTGCAGCTGGGAGTGTGCACTTTCAGCCCATATTATATATCTAATTGTATTTCTGAACATGTTTTTGTAAACAGCTAAAATAACAAAACTTGTGTCACTGTCCAAATATTTCTGGACCTAACTGTATATATATGTATATATATATATATATATATATATATATATATATATATATATATATATATATATATATATATATATATATATAAAGTGTTTACTTAAAAGTCATGGAGGGACATATACACTGTTTGCAGAATTAAAGTGAGTATTTTGATCACATGATAATTTTTATGCATGTTGTCCTACTCCAAGCTGTATAGGCTAGAGAGACAACTACCAGTTAAGTAGATCAGGTGATGTGCATCTCTGTAATGAGGAGGGGTGTGGTGTAATGACATCAACACCCTATATACGGGGTGCTTAATTATTAGGCAACTTCTTTCCCTTTGGCAAAATGGGTCAGAAGAGAGATTTGACGGGCTCTGAAAAGAGGGATGCAGCAGTCTTGAAATTGCCAAACTTTTGAAGCGTGCTTAACAAATATTCAAGTTTCATTGTTTCATGGCAAATAGCCAACAGGGTCGCAAGAAGCATTTTGGGCAAAAGAGGCGCAAAATAACTGCCCATGAATTGAAGTAAATCAAGCGTGAAGCTGCCAAGATGCCATTTGCCACCAGTTTGGCCATATTTCAGAGCGGCAACGTTACTGGAGTATCAAAAAGCACAAGGTACTGACATGGCCAAGGTAAGGAAGGCTGACAAAACGACCACCTTTGAACAAGAAGCATAAGATAAAATGTTAAGACTGGGTCAAGAAATATCTTAAGACTGATTTTTCAAAGGTTTTATGGACTGATGAAATGAGAGTGACTCTTGATTGGCCAGATGGATGGGCCAGAGGCTGGATCAGTAAAGGGCACAGAGATCCACTCTGACTCAGACGCCATCAAGGTGGAGGTGGAGTACTGATATGGGCTGGTATTATCAAAGATGAACCTGTGGGACCTTTTCGGGTTGAGGATAGAGTGAAGCTCAACTCCCAGACCTACTGCCAGTTTCTGGAAGACAACTTCTTCAAGCAGTGGTACAGGAAGAAATCCGTATCGTTCAAGAAAACCATGATTTTCATGCAGGACAATGCTCCATCACATGCATCCAACTACTCCACAGCATAGCAGGCCAGTAAAGGTCTAAATGATAAAACAATAATGTAATGGCCCCCTTGTTCACCTGATCTGAACCCCATAGAGAATCTACGGTCCCTCATAAAATGTAAGATCAACAGGGAGGGAAAACGTTACACCTCTCGGAACAGTGTCTGGGAGGCTGTGGTGGCTGCTGCACGCAATGTTGATCGTAAACAGATCAAGCAACTGACACAATCTATGGATGGTAGGCTGTTGAGTGTCATCATAAAGAAAGGTGGCTATATTGGTCACTAATTTTTTGGGGTCTTGTTTTTGCATGTCAGAAATGTTTATTTCTAAATTTTCGGCAGTTATATTGGTTTACCTGGTGAAAATAAACAAGTGAGATGGGAATATATTTGGTTTTTATTAAGTTGCCTAATAAATCTGCACAGTAAAAATTACTTGCACAAACTGATATCCTCCTAAGATAGCCAAATCTAAAAAAACCCCACTCCAACTTCCAAAAATATTAAGCTTTGATATTTATGAGTCTTTTGGGTGGATTGAGAACATAGTTGTTGATCAATAATAAAAAAATCCTCTAAAATACAACTTGCCTAATAATTCTGCACACAGTGAATTATAGACATGTAAAAAGGAAGAGGCCAAAGTATGAGAACCTTCAATACTTGTAAAACCCTACAGTATGCATAAAACAATAACACACCAACAAGGGAGAATATGGGCACTGCCACAATAGTCTCAGGAGATCCACTATTCACAATTTATATCTTAGAGTATTGTAAAAATCAATATACAGTGCCTTGAAAAAGTATTTATATTTTTTTAACTTATCCACATCTTTTAAACTAGGATCTGGGGGGAGGGAGGGTGGTGAAGCAAAAAAGGGGATAGATAGAGCACATAGAGACAGTGAGATGGTAGGGGTCAATGAAGGAGTAGGGGGATGGGACATGCAAGGAACGTAGGGAGTCTAGGAGTAATAAAGGTGTTAATAGTATTAAATGTCTACTGGCAAATGCAAGAAGTATAAAAAAAGCAACAATAAGAGGATAATGTCCTCCAAAAATCAAGTATTACTCACAGCAAGTTGGGCTGCAGTGTGTACATCGCCCTGGCCAAAAACTGATGCTCTAGCAGGATACAGCTAAACCCCCACTAAGTGGAGGCACCACAGGTGCAGGAGAAGCAGATCACACACACACCTTCATGGAATGGAGGGGAGGTGACTGCTAGATGATAAAACTGCACACAAGTGGCTTGCATAGAGCGCTGTTCACATGCAGATGACACAGTCACAAACCCGCAGCCTATTAGGTAACGCCCTTCTATTAGATCAGGCGGGCTGCCAAGCCGTACTCCACTGTATATCATGCACGGACAGACACTCTACAATGCAAGGCCCAACAGAAAGGGGCCTGGCTGTATCCTGTACAAACAAAAAAATATGAGGTTTTTGTTGGTATTTATGGCCATAAAACGTAAGCCTACACCCTCGTCAAGGGACCTCATGTCTGTAGGTCCCTACACTAAATATAAAAAAAGCAACAATAAGAGGATAATGTCCTCCAAAAATCAAGTATTACTCACAGCAAGTTGGGCTGCAGTGTGTACATCGCCCTGGCCAAAAACTGATGCTCTAGCAGGATACAGCTAAACCCCCACTAAGTGGAGGCACCACAGGTGCAGGAGAAGCAGATCACACACACACCTTCATGGAATGGAGGGGAGGTGACTGCTAGATGATAAAACTGCACACAAGTGGCTTGCATAGAGCGCTGTTCACATGCAGATGACACAGTCACAAACCCGCAGCCTATTAGGTAACGCCCTTCTATTAGATCAGGCGGGCTGCCAAGCCGTACTCCACTGTATATCATGCACGGACAGACACTCTACAATGCAAGGCCCAACAGAAAGGGGCCTGGCTGTATCCTGTACAAACAAAAAAATATGAGGTTTTTGTTGGTATTTATGGCCATAAAACGTAAGCCTACACCCTCGTCAAGGGACCTCATGTCTGTAGGTCCCTACACTAAATATAAAAAAAGCAACAATAAGAGGATAATGTCCTCCAAAAATCAAGTATTACTCACAGCAAGTTGGGCTACAGTGTTGGGCCTTGCATTGTAGAGTGTCTGTCCGTGCATGATATACAGTGGAGTACGGCTTGGCAGCCCGCCTGATCTAATAGAAGGGCGTTACCTAATAGGCTGCGGGTTTGTGACTGTGTCATCTGCATGTGAACAGCGCTCTATGCAAGCCACTTGTGTGCAGTTTTATCATCTAGCAGTCACCTCCCCTCCATTCCATGAAGGTGTGTGTGTGATCTGCTTCTCCTGCACCTGTGGTGCCTCCACTTAGTGGGGGTTTAGCTGTATCCTGCTAGAGCATCAGTTTTTGGCCAGGGCGATGTACACACTGCAGCCCAACTTGCTGTGAGTAATACTTGATTTTTGGAGGACATTATCCTCTTATTGTTGCTTTTTTTATATTTAGTGTAGGGACCTACAGACATGAGGTCCCTTGACGAGGGTGTAGGCTTACGTTTTATGGCCATAAATACCAACAAAAACCTCATATTTTTTTGTTTGTACAGGATACAGCCAGGCCCCTTTCTGTTGGGCCTTGCATTGTAGAGTGTCTGTCCGTGCATGATATACAGTGGAGTACGGCTTGGCAGCCCGCCTGATCTAATAGAAGGGCGTTACCTAATAGGCTGCGGGTTTGTGACTGTGTCATCTGCATGTGAACAGCGCTCTATGCAAGCCACTTGTGTGCAGTTTTATCATCTAGCAGTCACCTCCCCTCCATTCCATGAAGGTGTGTGTGTGATCTGCTTCTCCTGCACCTGTGGTGCCTCCACTTAGTGGGGGTTTAGCTGTATCCTGCTAGAGCATCAGTTTTTGGCCAGGGCGATGTACACACTGCAGCCCAACTTGCTGTGAGTAATACTTGATTTTTGGAGGACATTATCCTCTTATTGTTGCTTTTTTTATATTTAGTGTAGGGACCTACAGACATGAGGTCCCTTGACGAGGGTGTAGGCTTACGTTTTATGGCCATAAATACCAACAAAAACCTCATATTTTTTTGTTTGTACAGGATACAGCCAGGCCCCTTTCTGTTGGGCCTTGCATTGTAGAGTGTCTGTCCGTGCATGATATACAGTGGAGTACGGCTTGGCAGCCCGCCTGATCTAATAGAAGGGCGTTACCTAATAGGCTGCGGGTTTGTGACTGTGTCATCTGCATGTGAACAGCGCTCTATGCAAGCCACTTGTGTGCAGTTTTATCATCTAGCAGTCACCTCCCCTCCATTCCATGAAGGTGTGTGTGTGATCTGCTTCTCCTGCACCTGTGGTGCCTCCACTTAGTGGGGGTTTAGCTGTATCCTGCTAGAGCATCAGTTTTTGGCCAGGGCGATGTACACACTGCAGCCCAACTTGCTGTGAGTAATACTTGATTTTTGGAGGACATTATCCTCTTATTGTTGCTTTTTTTATATTTAGTGTAGGGACCTACAGACATGAGGTCCCTTGACGAGGGTGTAGGCTTACGTTTTATGGCCATAAATACCAACAAAAACCTCATATTTTTTTGTTTGTACAGGATACAGCCAGGCCCCTTTCTGTTGGGCCTTGCATTGTAGAGTGTCTGTCCGTGCATGATATACAGTGGAGTACGGCTTGGCAGCCCGCCTGATCTAATAGAAGGGCGTTACCTAATAGGCTGCGGGTTTGTGACTGTGTCATCTGCATGTGAACAGCGCTCTATGCAAGCCACTTGTGTGCAGTTTTATCATCTAGCAGTCACCTCCCCTCCATTCCATGAAGGTGTGTGTGTGATCTGCTTCTCCTGCACCTGTGGTGCCTCCACTTAGTGGGGGTTTAGCTGTATCCTGCTAGAGCATCAGTTTTTGGCCAGGGCGATGTACACACTGCAGCCCAACTTGCTGTGAGTAACAAATGCAAGAAGTCTTGCAAACAAAATGAATGAATTGGAGACTCTTATGTCAACCATGGATTATGATGTGGTGGGCATTACAGAAACCTGGCTGGATGAAAGCCATGACTGGGTGACAAACATACAGGGTTATAGTACATTTTGGAAGGACAGGAAAGACAAAAAAGGTGGTGGGGTGTATATATTTATCAAATCTAACCTAAAACCTGTGTTGAATTAGGACATTGGGGGGAACTGCAATAATGTAGAGTCAGTATGGGTAAATGTACATGGGGATGGGAATAATGGAAAAATGCTAATTGGAGTTTGCTATAAGCCTCCTAACATACCTGAACAAATAGAGGGTGAAATGCTGGAGCAAATTGAAAAGGCAGCTAATAATAATAATCGGGTTCTTATTATGGGGATTTCAACTATCCAGACATTCAGTGGGACATAGAATCTTCTGGTTCTGCTAAAAGCTGTAAGTTCTTATCTACTATTCAAGACAATTTCCTCTCTCAGATGGTAGATGAACCAACAAGGGGAGATAATTTGCTAGATCTCATCCTGTCAAATAGACCGGATACAATTTCAGATCTACAGGTCTGGGAGCACTTGGGCACCAGCGATCATAATATGGTAAGCTTCAAAGTAATATTCAATAGAACATTTCAAAGGGGAAATGCTAAAACCTGGAATTTTAGGAAAGCTGATTTCAACAAACTAAGGGAAGAGCTTAAATGTGTAGATTGGGACAAAGTCATAATAACTGGGGATACTGAACATAAATGGGGTAAGTTTAAGGATATACTACTAGAGTCCTGTAAAAAACTTATACCCTCTGGTAATAAAATGTCCAGGAAAATAAAGAAACCACTATGGATAAATAAGACTGTGCAAAGTGTAATAAAACAAAAACAAAGGGCGTTTAAAATCTTAAAGGCTGAGAATACAGAAATAGCATTTCAGAAGTATAAAGATATCAATAGGAAATGTAAAAAAGAAATCAAACAAGCAAAACTAGCTACTGAAACAAAAATCGCCAATGACATTAAAATAAATTTTAAAATCTTTTATAAATACATTAATGTCAAAAGGAAAACAAAGAATAGTATTGGCCCCTTAAAATATAATAAAATCTTAGTTATAGAGGACAAACAAAAGACTGAGATATTAAATAGGCATTTCTCATCTGTGTTCACCAAGGAACTGACTGTACCAGGGATCATTCAAAAAATGAAAAATCAAAGTTCACCACCCGATATAATTAATTTAAAGGGGTGGTTCACCCATTTTTTTTATTTTCTGTAGAAGTTCTTACAATTCTAGGTATTTTCTCCATTGGCTTGTGTTTCCATTTCTGGCACTGAGCGGCGCTATGCTGCACGCTCAGTGCCTGTCACATGACCCCCTGGAGCTGTGGCCGCCAGCATCCTCTGACGTCCCGGCATTTCCGGGCTCTCAAACAAGACGGGTACGTCAGAGGAGGCTGGCACCACTCAGATTGAGTGACAGGGCTGTGGGCGGTGACTACCGCACGTCACAGCTCAGCATCGAGGGGAGGATCCGGAGGACATCAATGTGGAGCCGGCAAAGCGTGCAGATGGTGAGGCACGGGGTGCCAGTGTGCAGTACAGGGGGGGGGGGGTTTCTTCAGCTGAATCTCCCCCTGCATGTAAGTATGTGCTCACACTCTCCACCCGGCCGCTCTGCTACGATGTCAGGAGAGCGGCCGGTGTCGGGCAGTGTGATCATCTTCTGCTCCTCCCAGCAGCAAGACACTGACAGGCATGTCACCGCTGTGCTCTGCCATCTGTCCTGCTGCATGGGACCAACTGTCTGCACTCTGTCACCTGCACCACAAGTCACAGAGTGGAGACAGTTGGTGACAGAGCACCTCTGCCCCCCCCCCTCTTCTTTCCCCACTCTCTTCTCTCCCCCCACTCTTCTCTGCCCCCCTCTCTTTCTTCTCCCCCCCTCTCTCTCTTCTCCCCCCCTCTCTCTCTTCCCCCCCTCTCTCTCTTCTCCCCCCCTCTTTCTCTTCCCCCCTCTCTCTCTTCTCCCCCCTCTCTCTCTCTTCTCCTCCCCCTCTCTCTCTTCTCCCCCTCTCTCTCTTCTCCCCCTCTCTCTCTTCTCCCCCCCCTCTTCTCCCCCCCTCTCTTCTCCCCCCTCTCTCTTCCCTCCCCCCTCTCTCTCCTCTCCCCCCCTCTCTCTCCCCCCTCTATCTCCCCCTCTCTCTCTCCCCCCTCTCTTCTCCCCCCTCTCTTCTCCCCCCCCATCCCCCCCCTCTCTCCCCCCCTCTCTCCCCCCTCCCCTCTTTCTCCTCTCCCCCCTCTCTCTCCCCCCCTCTCTCTCCCCCCTCTCTCTCCCCCTCCCTCTCTCCCCCCTCTCTTCTCCCCCCTCTCTCTTCTCCCCCCCTCTCTCTTCTCCCCCCCTCTCTCTTCTCCCCCCCTCTCTCTTCTCCCCTCCCTCTCTCTTCCCCCCTTTCTCTTCTCCCCCCTCTCTCTTCTACCCCCTCTCTTCTCCCCCCCTCTCTCTCTTCTCCCCCCCTCTCTCTCTTCTCCCCCCCTCTCTCTCTTCTCCCCCCCTCTCTCTCTTCTCCCCCCCTCTCTCTCTTCTCCCCCCCTCTCTCTCTTCTCCCCTCCCTCTCTCTCTTCTCCCCTCCCTCTCTCTCTTCTCCCCCCCTCTCTCTCTTCTCCCCCCCTCTCTCTCTTTCCCCCCCTCTCTCTCTTCTCCCCCCTCTCTCTTCTCCCCCCTCTCTCTCTACCCCCCCTCTCTCTTCTCCCCCCCTCTCTCTCTTCTCCCCCCCTCTCTCTCTTCTCCCCCCCTCTCTCTCTTCTCCCCCCCAGCTCGCTCTCTTTTCCTCCCCCCCAGCTTGCTCTCTTTTCCTCCCCCCCAGCTCGCTCTCTTTCCTCCCCCTCTCCTGGCATGGTCAGTACAGAAATCTCTCCATCGTGGAGGGGTGAGAGGGAGTAATAAACATGGAGTCCCTACTGTGTCTGTGTATTTATTTCTAATAAAGTATTTTTCTCTGTGTGATGTCTTTTTTTTTTTTTTTTTTTAAACCCTTTGTTGTAGATTCTTAATGGCCAGGTTAAACTTGGCCTGACATTAAGAATCTCGGGCTTTATACCAGCTGGTAAAACATAGCTGGTATTAACCCCTTATTACCCAGCGTGCCACCTGCCACCAGGGCCACTGGAAGAGTTGGATACAGCGCCTGAAGATGGCGCTTCTATGAAAGCGCCATTTTCTGGGGCAGCTGTGGACTGCAATTCGCAGTGGGGGGCCCAGAAAGTTTGGGCACCCTGCACTGTGGATTCCAATCCCCAGCTGCCTAGTTGTACCTGGCTGGACTCAAAAATTTGGCGAAGCCCACATCATTTTTTTTTTTTTTTTAATTATTTCATGAAATTCATGAAAAAAAAGGGCTTCTCTATATTTTTGGTTCCCAGCCGGGTACAACTAGGCAGCTGGGGGTTGGGGGCAGCCCGTAGCTGCCTGCTGTACCTGGCTAGCATACAAAAATATGGCGAAGCCCACGTTATTTTCTTAAAAAAGTTTTCAGGGAAAAACCTTTATAAAAAAAAATGCTTCCCTGCATTTCTATTGCCAGTGAAAGTAACACCAAGCAGCGGGGGCTAGCAGCCAGTAGCTGCTTTGGTTACCCTTAGCAATAGAAAATGCAGCGGGAGCCCACAAACAATGATATTTTTTTTTTTTTATTTTTAATGAATTTTTTTTAAAAAAAAATCGGCATGGGCTTCGCCCATCGAGCACCAGAGCATTTTACTTCTCATTCATCCCAAGTAATCAGATGACTCCAGTGTCGGCCGATTACTTGTTTTGTGTCCTCCTGCATCCATCGCAGCGTGTACGGGCTGTGAGGTCAGCGGAGTGGAGACAGTGACATGCTCTGCTCTGACACATAGTGTGCTGCATGTCACTATCTTTCTCCACTCTGGTACTTGTTGTGCAGGTGACCGGATGCTTCATGTCACTAACTGTCTCCACTATGGGACTTGTTGTGCAGGTGAGAGTGTATACAGTTGGTACTATGCAGCAGAAATCACAGAGTGGGGCAGTTAGTGACATGTATCATCCGGTCACCTGCACAACAAGTCCCAGAGTGGAGACAGTAACATGCTCTGCTCTGACACATAGTGTGCTGCATGTCACTATCTTTCACCACTCTGGGACTTGTTGTGCAGGTGACCGGATGATACATGTCACTAACTGCCCCACTCTGAGACTTGTTCATGTGAGAGTGTATACAGTTGGAACAATGCAGCAGAAGTCACAGTGGAGCAAGTTAGTGACATGTATCATCCGGTCACCTGCACAACAAGTCCCAGAGTGGATACAGTGATATGCAGCACACTGTGTCAGAGCAGAGCATGTCACCAACTTGCTCTGCTCTGTCATCTGTGGTGCTGCATGTCACGTTTTTGCCGCGATTTGGTGCGTTTTTTGCTGCGTTTTGCTCACTGCGTTTTTAATCAGTGCACAATGCCATTAAAGATTGTTGATGAAAAAAAAAAGGTCTGATGTCATTTCCTTATTCAAAATGTTCATTGTATGCAGGAGAGCAGCCAGCAGCTGCAGAACTACAAGGCTCAGCATCCTCCATTCACTAGTGTATGCAGGAGAGCAGACAGCAGCTGCAGAACTACAAGGCTCAGCATCCTCCATTCACTAGTGTATGCAGGAGAGCAGACAGCAGCTGCAGAACTAAAAGGCTCAGCATCCTCCATTCACTAGTGTATGCAGGAGAGCAGACAGCAGCTGCAGGACTACAAGGCTCAGCATCCTCCATTCACTAGTGTATGCAGGAGAGCAGACAGAAGCTGCAGAACTACAAGGCTCAGCATCCTCCATCCAGGACTGTATGCAGTTTTTTACCCAAAAAGAAAAAAAAATGACATGGGCTTCGCCATATTTTTGTATGCTAGCCGGGTACAGCAGGCAGGTACGGGCTGCCCCCAACCCCCAGCTACCTATTTGTACCCGGCTGGGAACCAAAAATATAGAGAAGCCCTTTTTTTTTTTAATTATTTCATGAATTTCATGAAATAATTTAAAAAAAAAATGACGTAAGCTTCGCCTAATTTTGGTGTCCAGCCGGGTACAACTAGGCAGCTGGGGATTGGAATCCACAGTGAAGGGTGCCTAAGCTTTCTGGGCACCCCCACTGCGAATTGCAGTCCGCAGCCACCCCAGAAAATGGCGCTTTCATAGAAGCGCCATCTTCTGGCGCTGTATCCAACTCTTCCAGCTGCCCTGATGCCGGGTGGCTAGCTGGGTAATAATGGAGTTAGGGCTAGCTGTATATTATCAGCTAGCCCTAAGCCCGAAATTCATGGTGTCACGCCAATATTAGACATGGCCACCATGAATTTCTAGTAATGATAAAAAAAACACAACACACAAAAAAATATTTTTATTAGAAATAAAACACAACACAATTAGTGACTCCATCTTTATTGAAATAAACCCCCCTGGGAGGTGCCGTCGGGCTGGTAATGGTTAATTGCATACTCACTCAGTCCAGTAACGCTGACGCTAACAACCGTGGTAAACCAAAATTTTTGATCCCACTGCAGCAGGGAGGGAGCACGCCTGGATCCCGTGCCCGTTGGTGTTGCTTGTTAGCCTGTGACCTTGACACCTCTTTTCTGTAGTTGGTCCCTTTCAGCTTAAAACTAAACGGTTCCTGCTCACCCGTACGGTTAACGGAGTGAGCTTGCTTTTAGGGTTCACGCTTGGGATTTTCTGGACTAGGCAGTGGGAAAGTCCTATCCCCTCGCTGCGCTAGTATCCCGATTTTGGAGAGGGTGGAGAACGGATCTTGAAGGCTCCGTCCTCGTCGGGTGAATTACCAGGACGCCTGAAACTACTTCCTGGCCTGGGGTCCATGTACCCCGTTGTGCCCTGGCCCCTGCCCGGTGATTGCACAGGCTGTCCTCCTTGATAGTCCATGCCACTTGTCATGATCCCCTGCGACAGGGGTCCAGCTTCTACCAGGCCCACACCAATGTCTGCCACCTAGTAAATGAGGAGCCCAGCTCCTGACCTCTCCACTTGAGTGTCACCACTCAACACTAACTTGTGACCTCTCCTCTTGAGAGTCACTCCTCAACTAACTGTCTCCTAACACTCCTGACCTCCCCTTAATCCCCCCCAAGTGACCAGCCCTATTCCCTTCAGGCTGTCCATTGGTGTGTCTAGTGGGTGTGGTGTAGAGTGTTCCTAGGGTTTTGATTAGCTTGTTCTTAGCAACACAAAAGGCCAGGGACCGTAACCAAGGAGGAGGTGGATATCATGCAGAAGGGCAGATTGCACAATACCCTGTGACGACCTGATAGGCCAGGGCGTCACATTCCCTCTTGGTTAAATGTAGCTCGTCCTCGAGCTACAGGACACCAGAGCTTTATTTTTTTTTCAAAACTGTGAAAAAGGTAGAAAAGGATTAACATTTTTATTAACATTTTCATCCCACGCAGGGGAGGCACTTTTATTAACCCCTTAACGACCGCGGGCAGTAAAATTACGTCCTAAATGTCATAATGTTACTGCCCGCGGTCCTCCGGCGGCAGCATGCCGCGATCGGCGCACATCTCAGCTGATTTTCACAGCTGAGATGTGTGCCTGCTAGGCACGAGCAGAATCGTTATCTGCTCGTGCCGATTAACCCCTTATATGGCACTGTCAATATGTGACAGCGCCATTATAAGCGCGATCGTGGTAAAGTTTTACTTACCGCCCGATACCGGAAGTCACGTGATGCGACTACGTGACTTCCGATAGTTGTCATGGTAGCACAGGGTCATGTGATGACTCCTGTACTACACCTCACTTGCTTTCACTTTCGCTGTGCCCGGGGCACAGCAAAAGAGAAAGAGAGCGTATCTGCTGTTTACAGCCCTGTAGCTGTGATCAACAGATACTGCAGAGCGATCGGAATGCTGATCGCAATAGCCCCCTAGGGGGACTAGTAAAATAAAAAAAAAAGTTACAAAAAAGTTTTAATAAAATTTAAAAAAAAACAAAAAAACCTAAAAGTTCAAATCACCCCCCATTCGCCCCATTGAAAATTAAAGGGTTAAAAAAATAAAAAATATACACACATTTGGTATCGCCACGTTCAGAAACGTCCGATCTATCAAAATATAAAATCAATTAATCTGATCAGTATACGGCGTAGCGGCAAAAAAATTTCAAACGCCAAAATGACGTTTTTTTGTCGCCACAACTTTTGCGCAAAATGCAATAAGAGGCGATCAAAACGTAGCATCTGCGCAAAAATGGTACCGTTAAAAACGTCAGCTCGAGACGCAAAAACTAAGCCATCACAGAGCCATAGATCCTGAAAAATGAGAACGCTACGGGTCACGTAATATGGCGTAAAACGTGCACCACTTTTTCGGACAAACTTCCGATTTTTTTTTAACCCCTTATATAAAAGTAAACCTATACATGTTTGGTGTCTACGAACTCGCACTGACCTGAGGCATCACACCCACACATCAGTTTTACCATATAGTGAACACAGTGAATAAAATATCTCAAAAACCATAGTGCTATCGCACCTTTTTTGCAATTTTTCTGCATTTGGAATTTTTTTGCCGTTTTCCAGTACACTATATGGTAAAACTGATGGTTTCATTTAAAAGTACAGCTCGTTCCACAAAAAATGAGCCCTTACATGACCATATTGACTGAAAAATAAAAAAGTTACGTCTCTCAGAAAAAGAATGGCGGAAAAAAAAACGGAAAGCGAAAAATCGGCCGGTCGTGAAATTAAACATGACTAAACCTTTTATGAGTTCATCTCTCAACGATGGGACACTACCGGTTTCAATGGTATCGAAGAATCAACCTTCTCCGTTGCAGCCTCTACCCGTGACAGTCCAGTCCCAATGTCCCAATGATCCCGTTAACCCGCCACCCAAACAACCTGAACCCCTGCAAACCTATGGTGGGTCCGTGGCCAGGATAAGGTCCCGGGTGTTGTTTTAGACGACTCTGGTGGGCACAGGAGGTGCAACTATATACAAAACACGAGTTCGTGTTGGTCACGCCAGTCCTGTGACTGTGGTCCATGTTTACTTATATATAAAAACGTAACGGAGTCTATGTACCGGGTGTACACATTTTAGCAATTTTCTAGCAAATCTGGTTATTTTCACTCTGTTCATTAAAACTGGTTAATTAGGCACTTATTTACTATTATTTCTATATGGAAAATAACAAACTGTGGACAATGACAAACGAAAACACCGATACCTGACAATTCTATAGCATCGTTAAACTACTGGCATTTAAATTTTTCAATCTACTGGTACCACTCACTGGGAGGCTGGTAGTTGACCACGGCAGCTGGCACAACTTGCTCATTCACCATAGTGAGCCATTTCACATCGAGGGCGTACAAGCCCCCCTTGATCTAGTGCCGTGTATAAGCGATTACCTCACCTGGCTCCAGATATCTTCCCTGGTGATCCCTTGGGAAATGCTGCTCGATATCTCTTCGAGCCACAAACACCTCATCAGGGACACTTGCTTCCCAGAGGAAACCCCACCCCTTCTCAGGGTTAAAGCGCCTCACGAAGCCCCTTCGTTGCGGCCCTCGAACTCGAAAGGTGGCTTTCCTCAGATTTTCTTTTTCCCTCTGAGTACGGGCAATGATCTTCTGCTGCTGCTGGTCTGGAATTGTCATTGCTGGTGTCTGTTGTTGCTGATTTCGGATGGTGATCTCAGCTTGTTATTGTTGGTAATGTCGTTCCCAGTAGGGGGTGTCAGCATCCGGCCTCAGCTCCCTAACTGGCTCTGGTTTGATGTGGACTCTTGCGGCCCAACAGCCGTCGGGATGCCGCGCGGCAGTGGAACCGGTGGATCTTCAGGCTCCACTTCCGCATCTGCAGGTAGAAAGACCGACTGCTCCGCAGCCGGGGTTGCGGGGTCTGGGTGCTCCGCCTCTGAGGATGGGCCCGGTGATGCAGGCGGGTCTGGTCTGGCCAGAATCCGGATGACTGCTGTCATGACAGGGGTGAGGGACAGCACTGTGGTTTCTGCAGCTGGAGCTTCCTATGAAGATACTGAAGGTTCCGCTGCCGGGATTGGTGTGGGCAGCTCGGCGTCCACCGAGGACGTGGTAGGTGACGGTGTAGGGCTCACCATGAGTGGAGGTTGTCCGGATCCCTCAGCCGCTGTGGCCGGACTTGGGCAATCAATAGGGACTGGGTAACCGCTCACCATCTCTTCACGTGGGATCTCAATCTCACGGGCTCGCACCGCCATCGCCAGGCTCCTCATCTCTTCCCTCCAGTGGTTTAGGATGAACAAGAACTGCGTCCACATTCTTATGCACAGCTGCTCTGTCTCTTCCTCTATCCATGTCGCGGTCCCGGGAACAGCACGTTCCGGTGACCAGTCTCGCTCCGCCATCTTTCCTCTGCGTTGTCCAGGAATGTTATGTCAGAGTACTGGCATCCCTGCTTCACTTCCGCTATTGTTACATTCTGGCACGCCCCCTTGGTTTTCACTCAGCAGTTTTTCACACGCTGTGGCCGTCTGGGAACTTCTGGTTCTGGCCTCACATGCAGGACGAAGGGCGGGGCTTCTGCTTCATGTGCTTTCACGGGGAAGATGACGTTTTGGCGCGAAAAGATGGCGGAAAATTGGTGGGAAGAGGAATTTTGACTCGCGGTTTTCGGCTTCAACGATCACGTCACCCAGGTAAGTGGGTCCTGCTTGGATCCTGTTTGTGACGCCAGGAAATATGAGGTGTGCCGCCCTCGTGTCAGCAGCCGGGCTGCTCAGATCCGAATCCGCTCGAGGGACGTCTGGACCCGGGGGTCGTGCAGCCACTCAAATAAAGGTGGGCTATGTACAGGGGATGGTGTGGAAAGTTCGTGACGCCACCCGTGATGTATGGTAAGGGTAAAGTACCACCACTGCGGCTGGGAGTACCCAGTGGCCATGGTGTAGGCAGCCCGGTGTTTAACCCCTCCACGGGTACGAGGGATGCCCTGGGACTCGGTGATGGTGGCTGGGAGGTGCCGTCGGGCCAGTAAGGGTTAATTGCATACTCACTCAGTCCAATAATGCTGACGCTAACAACCATGGTAAACCAAAGTTCTTGATGCCACTGCAGCAGGGAGGGAGCACGCCTGGATCCCGTGCCCATTGGTGTTGCTTGTTAGCCTGTGACCTTGACACCTCTTTTCTGTAGTTGGTCCCTTTCAGCTTAAAACTAAACGGTTCCTGCTCACCCGTACGGTTAACAGAGTGAGCTTGCTTTTAGGGTTCACGCTTGGGATTTTCTGGACTAGGCAGTGGGAAAGTCCTATCGCCCTTGTTGTGCTAGTACCCCGATTTTGGAGAGGGTGGGGAACGAATCTTGAAGGCTCCATCCTCGTCAGGTGAATTACCAGGACGCCTGAAGCTACTTCATGGCCTGGGGTCCACGTAGCCCGCTGTGCCCTGGCCCCTGCCCGGTGATGGCACAAGGCCGCCAGCTGTCCTCCTCGACAGTCCGTGCCCTTTGTCATGATCCCCTGCGACCGGGGTCCAGCTCCTACCAGGCCCACACCAACGTCTGACACCTAGTAAACGAGGAGCCCAGCTCCTGACCTCTCCACTTGAGAGTCACCACTCAACACTAACTTGTGACCTCTCCTCTTGAGAGTCACTCCTCAACTAACTGTCTCCTAACACTCCTGACCTCCCCTTAACCAATCCCCAAGTGGCTAGCCCTATTCCCTTCAGGCTGTCCACTGGTGTGTCTGGTGGGTGTGGTGCAGAGTGTTCCTAGGGTTTTGATTCGCTTGTTCTTAGCAACACCAAAGGTCAGGGACCCGTAACCAAGGAGGAGGTGGATATCATGCAGAAGGGCAGATTGCACAATACCCTGTGACGACCTGATAAGCCAGGGCATCACACCAACAACACACTTCACCCTGGCAAGAAGGAAGCTGGGAGGCAGGAGAGCTGTGCTCTCCTGTAGACAAGTTGAGAGCAATCATTTAAACAGCAGTGCTGAGCAGTGTTGATGTGATTCCAGTTTTGAGGTGACATATACACAGACTCAAGATGGTTTCTAGTAAGTGTCTGTGTCCCTACCTTTCTCACTCAACTTCTCACCCCCTTCCCCATAGTGAGCTGGTAGTCTGCCTTGACCAATATAGATTTTATCTATTTTTCAGAGTGAATCATGAATTCCAGCTACTCTAAACTCCCCTTATTTGTGCTGCTAGTGAACAATGATTTTGGGTTGGTTTTCCTAACAGTGTTGTTGTCACGATGACTACTAGATAGCAGGAACCGAGGCTCCTAAGCTGACCCTCAAACAAGGGGGGTCCTATGCTATGCCTAATCTTAGGGATACTCCTAATGGCTTGAGTATCCTTCCTTGCCCTGCTCATGACGGGAGAGGAGTGTGTTTTATAACCACAGAAATAGACAAATAGGAGAAATCAGAAATCAAAACTCTGTCACACAGCACACACACAGAATAATACTAGAAGAGATTCAGGAGGAAAACAAGAGAAGGAAGGAAGCAACAAGACAACAAGGGTAAACTCCAAGAAAAAGAAACACTCTCACCAGAAAGTCTGGGACGCCAAAGCTCACAGACCAACACAGAATAACCTATAGCTGGTAAGGGTAGAAGATTTCATCCAACATAAATAGGAGGGGAGCAGTTGTGATTGCCTTCCTCACCACATGTGATCACAGTAGCCTAACAAGCAAACTAGAGGAGATAAACTCTTGCTAACCTGTCTATGAATCAGCACACAGCAGATCGATGGCCGTATCTTCCAGTGTTGATCCCAGAAACCAGAGAAACCATTGGGTGGAATGTTAGAACCTGCAATGTGAACAGAGCCCGCCACCGCCATGACTGTCAGCAAAGTTTGTGCAAAACTTATTGTGACAGTTATATGAGAAAATTACATTTTTTTCCAGTGTTTGGCTGAGTTTTTCTTTTTTTTTTTTTATAAAATATTGCCTTGTTAACTGTGAACAAGAATCAACAGATAAATATTAAGCACAAAGTTATGTGGGTATGCTTCCAATTTTTCAGGGTGCTATTTTTTTTTTTTTTACAAACTCAGTATTTTGGGGTTTTTTTTTCCGATTTTATTCCACAGAGTTCACTACAGGAAAAAAAAAGTATATGACATGTGGATAAAAATGTGTATAAAAGTAAAATGATATAAATAAAATAGTAAATAAAATAATAAAATAAATATTTGGATAAAATTGGGTATAAAACTGCTTATAAAATACTTGAAAGTCATCATGTTTGTTTGTGTTTATACTAGCGTATACTGCAGAACTATAGTCATCACTAAACCTTGGCAAGACGTCTGTAAGACAGACGTGAATGATTGGCTCCAAAGCCAAGGCTCAACAGCAAAGTGTCCTTCAAATGCACTTTAAATCTTTGGCAACTACTTCACGTGCTTTCAGCTTTGCATATAATGTACCGTATATAAAAAGTGTGGTATAAATTGAGTCATAAATATGTGAAATAGAAGTGCTGGCTACTAATAATGCAAATGTGAACAATGCATTCGCTTTTCACCACGGAACTTGAGAGAAATGATTCAGTATCTGTATTCTGAGCTGTTGTCAGGGTTTCATCTGAATAAATGCCCATTAAAATCACTCAGGACTAAAAAAACATTATAACAATAGGTCAGAGTATTCTGCATAATGTAATGCATGAGATTCATTCAGAAAATCAACCTTCCTCATTAATAGAGACACAACAGATAGAGACACAGTAAGGAAAGAAATGACGCAGTGAAGTTCCTTAGTGTTATTAGATAAATGACAAGTGTGTGAAGAATAGGATGAAGAACTTTCTTATTATGATTCTAAAGGAATAATTAAGTAAGATCCATTAGTGTCACATTTGTAAATAAATGATTTTAAAGTGAACCTGACCGGTCCCCTGTGGCACCAGAACCACCAGCAGTTGTCTACCTATCTAAATTCCCTGCTTTACAGTCCTTTTATTACTTTGCACACATATACAGATCTTTAGAAATAGTATTTCTAAAGTATGTTTACGATATGCAAATTTGACTAATTGATGGAGCGTTAGTTTCCCCAGACTAGTCAGCCCAAGTAACATTTTGTCATGCAAGGCACGCTGGAGAGACTGCACTGTTTATTATAGAAATAATGATATGGTATAAATGGTAAAATTGTTTAGGTTATATACAGATACCAGATCAATGTATACAGTCTCTCAAGCGTGCCTCACGCTCTGACGTGCGTTTCGATATGTCACTTCCTCAATGCAGGATTATCGTTAAATCTATTGGATATTTCACTGCCTTAGCTCTGCAGCACCTTGTATTGGACTAATTGATTATATGGACTCAGTAGCACCTTGCATCTACTAAATCCCTTTCTCTTGGCACCTTTTTTACTGTGGCAAGTTGCAAATAATTGAATTTGAGTGGGGCATGTGGCAATAGCCGATTTGTCATTATTGTTAATTATATATTATATGGGCCACTGCAATAGGTATGTTGGGGCATGATATAACAAGTGATTGCTTATCTTGATGAATTGTTTTTAACTATCATTTTTGATATGGTGAAACTATAAACATTCCTTCCCTGTATTAATTGGGCTGTACTGGCTGCTGCAATAGACAGCAATTACTCCCTATACTAACTGGGCTACATGGGCTGGTGCAATAGGCATTAATGAGTAATATACTCCTGTTAGTAGTTATGCCCGGAGGATATAGCATAATCTCTTGGTTGTACATTGAACATATTAAAGCACACTATTAGATGTTTGTAAAAGCACCCTGTGAGTCTCATATATATATATATATATAGATTTTTTTTTTTTTTTTGTGAATTTATATGGTTTTTTTGAGACAATAAAAAAGAAGATTTTAATAATTATAAAAACTTTGTCATTTTTTTCCTTTGATTTTATCAGGGGAATTTTTTGGTTGTATATACACATATTAGTATATAACATACATACGCTCATCAGTATATAACATACACACGCACATCAGTATATACCATACATGCATCTGTTTTTATATAGCTTTCAACTTTCATAGAAGAGAAAGCGGTACAAACTTTGCATCACACAAAATGAGCTGTGGCAAAATTTTGGCCACCTCCTTAACCACACCCCTAGCCACACCCATTTACCATGCCTTTTTACCATGGCAGGAGGAGATGTCAGAGAAGGCATGGTGACAATATGAGACATTCAGCAGACCACCTGGGACAGCAGAGCATATACACAGTCAGTGACTGTCATGCTATATCTGGAACGGTAGATAGCTATGAATTTATTTTTTTGTTCATTCATTCATAGTTGTAACAGCCATAATATTTAAATCCTTACATAAGCCTAATTATACAAGGTCTTCCTTTTTTGCAAGATGAGCTTTAGTTTTCTTAAAGTGTAATTGTTGGTTTAATTTTTATTTCATAAATCAATAGTGCACATGGAAATAAGTAACTTTGTAATATATCTTATCAGAAATATTTGCTTCTATCTCTGCCAGAATTGATCAGTCATTATCAAAATTCTCAATTCTGATGTAAAATCTGTATTCAGTGAAGACTTTCCCATTACTGAGATAGGAGGTGGTAATTGCTATGAATACCATTCTATGATGACGGGAAGAGGGAGGAGCTGGAGGCACAAGGAGGAGCTAGATTCAGAGGGGCACTAGAGGCAGAGGGAGGAGCTACAGAGAGAAGAGCTAGAGGCAGAAGGAGGGGCTAGAGGTAGAGGGAGAGGAGAGAAGCAGAGGATGGAGCTAGATGCAGAAGGAGGGGCTAGAGACAGAGGGAGAAGTTAGAGGCAGAGAGAAGAGCTAGAGGCAGAGGGACGTGCTAGAGGCAGAGGCAGGAGCTAGAGGCAGAGGGAGGAGCTACAGGCAGAGAGAAGAGCTAGAGGCAGAAAGAGGAGCTAGAGGTAGAGGGATGGGCTAGATGCAGAGGGAGGAGCTAGAAGCAGAAGGAGGGGCTAGAGACAGAGGGAGACGTTAGAGGCAGAGGGAGGAGCTACAGTCAGAGAAAAGAGCTAGAGGCAGAAGGAGGGGCTAGAGACAGAGCTCCTCTCTCCTCCTCTCCTGTCTATCATCAGTAGCAGCTTTAATTTTCTAATGGGAAAGTCTTCCCTGAATACAGATTTTACTCAGAATTGAGAATTTTGATAATGACTGATCAATTCTGGCAGAGAAAGAAGATTTCTTTGATAAGATATATTACAAAGTTGCTTATTTCATGTGTCCTAATGATTTATCAAATAAAATGACGGCTACTTTTTAAGTGCCTTTTTGCCAAATATGTCTGAAAGGCCATGTTCACACCTATTACAAATATTGCATTTCCCCCACATTTTTTGCATAGACAGCATTTAACTGTAGAAGTAAAGTGGATGAATCTCATGCCCACTGTGTGTCTAAAGATGAACTGCAAAAAACTGGAGCAGGACGCAGACAGCATCAGTAAAAGACTAAAGAGAGCATTTTTAGCAGACAAAAAACTTTATTACCAAAAGATATGTATAGAGTTAGAAAATGAACATCAGAAGACCAGGAAGGCACCAAAAGAGAAAAAAAAAACGACTAAAGTTACAACCAAGAATAGGAATGTTGAAAGACACCAATGAAAACAAACTAACTGAGCCAGAACAGATCAAGGAAAACTGAAAAGAGTACACAGAGCATCTGCATAAGAACAACTCAGTGATACTGGAAGAAACTGAGACTGGAAATTATAGCGAGCAAAGATCTGGAGAGACAAACTCGTTGCGGCGATAAAGCTTCTATCAAAAAAACAAAGCAACTAGATGTCACAATATTGCAATATAGCTAATAAAGTCTTTTGAAGCAGCAGTTGATTTCATCACATGCCTGTGTCAACAGATATGGACGACTGGAAAATGGCACAAAGACTGGACAAAATCTGTGTTTATTCCTATTCTGAAGAATGGAGATGCTACCGACTGTGGAAACTATTTGACTATTGCGCTCATACCTCATGCCGGCAAAATACTACTGGAGATCCTACAGAGATGGCTACAGCATTACTTTGATAAAGAGCTGCCGGAGAAACAAGCAGGATTCAGAAAAGGAGAGCACAAGAGATGTACGCGGCACGGTGGCTCAGTGGTTAGCACTGTAGTCTTGCAGCACTGGGGTCCTGGGTTCAAATCCCACTGAGGACACCATCTGCAAGGAGTTTGTATGTTGTCCCCGTGTTTGCGTGGGTTTTCTACGGGTACTCCGGTTTCCTCCCACACTCCAAAAAAAAACATACAGATAGGGACTTTAGATGAGCCCCAATGGAGACAGTGTTCCTGATGTATGTAAAGCGTTGCGGAATATGTTAGCGCTATATAAAAATAAAGATTTGATTTAAAGATTTTTGATTTGATGTAATTGGTAACATTAGATGGATTTTGCCACTTGGCCTCCACACTTTTTATTCTGTCACATTGCAACTCTCATCATGGGAGATTTCAACATCCCTATTGACGCCCCACTCTCCCCATCTGCAACCCATTTTCTTTCTTTAACCTTCTCCTTCGGCTTCTCATAGCTCACTAAAGCGGGCTTTACACGCTGCGATATCGGTATCGATATCGCTAGCGAGCAAACCCGCCCCTGTCGGTTGTGTGTCACGGGTAAATCGCTGCCTATGGTGAACAACATCGCTTACACCCGTCACACGGACTTGCCTTCCCTGTGACGTCGCTGTGGCCGGCGAACCTCCTCCTTTCTAAGGGGACGGTTCATGCGGCGTCACAACGACATCACACGGCAGCCGTCCAATAGCAGGGTAGGGGCGGAGATGAGCGGCCGTAACATGCCGCCCACCTCCTTCCTTCCTCATTGCCGGTGGACGCAGGTAAGGAGATGTTCGTCGTTCCTGCGGTGTCACACATAGCGATGCGTGATGCCGCAGAAACGAGGAACAACCAGCGGCATGCCCCACCAACGATATTATGAAAAGGAGAGATGTGTCAATGATCAACGATTTGACGTTTTTGCGATCGTTGATCGTCGCTCCTTGGTGTCAAACGCTGCAATATCGCTAACAACGCCGGATGTGCGTCACTAACGACGGTACCCCCGACGATATATCGTTAGCGAGATCGCAGCGTGTAAAGCACCATTAAGTCTCCTACACATGAGGATGGGAATACGCTGGATCTGGTTTTCTCCCGCCTCTGCACTCTTCATGACTTCACCAATTCCCCTCTCCTACTCTGACCACAACCTTCTCTCCTTTTCCATCACAAACTGTCTTCAAACCCAGGACGCCCCCACTTATGGCCATACAGAAATCTAAGCGCCATCAATACCCAGCTGCTAATGAACAATTTGCAGTCATTCTTGGCTCCCATCTCCTCCCTCTCCTGTGCAGACTCCGCAGTGTCACACTATAATAAGACATTGCAGAGTGCCCTGGATGAAGCTGCACCAGCTACATGCAGAAAAAAACACACAGGCAGCGGCAGCCCTGGCACACGCTTCAAACACGTTTCCTACAGCGCTGTTCTAGGTGTGCTGAGCGTCTTTGGAGAAAATCCTTTTCAGCTGAAGACTTTTTCGACTATAAGTTCATGCTCAAAACCTATAACTCTGCTCTCCATCTGGCTAAACAAGTATACTTTACCAATCTCATCACTTCACTAGCCAACAATCCTAAACGACTCTTTGAAACCTTCCACTCCTTCCTGAGCCCTAAGCACAGACCCCGGTCACCAACCTAAGCTCTGATGATCTGGCCACTTTCTTCTTACAAAAGATCAACGACATCCGCAAAGAAATCTTTGAAAAATCCCCTCAGAGCCTGGATCCCCTCCTCTCCCGCACCTCAAGCTCACTATCAATACTTGAGCCTGTCACAGAAGAAGTAGTGACGCGTCTCCTCGCCTCTTCCCGCCCAACAACGTGCACCAGATACCCTATTTCCTCACATCTCCTTCAGGCTCTCTCCCCAGCTGTCACTACCTATCTAACCAAAATGTTTAATCTCTCTCTATCATCAGGTATCTTTCCTTCATCATTTAAACATGCCATCATAACCCCTCTACTTAAAAAACCTTCCCTCAATCATAATTGTGCCGCTAACTACAGACCAGTCTCTAACCTTCCCTTTATCTCTAAGCTCCTGGAACGCTTGGACCACTCTTGGCTAATCCACTATTTATCTGAAAACTCACTTCTTGATCCCTCTCAATCTGGTTTCCGCTCTTTACACTCCACCAAAACGGCCCTCACCAAAGTCTCAAATGATCTATTAACAGCAAAATCTAATGGCCACTATTCCATATTGTTTCTCTTGGATCTCTCAGCTGCTTTTGACACTGTGGATCACCAACTTCTCCTCACCATGTTTCGCTCTATTGGCGGACACCGCTCCCGCCTCGTTCTCCTCCTATTTCTCCGACCGCTCCTTCACTGTTTCCTTTGCCGGCTCTTACGCCAATCCTCTCCCCCTCACCTTCAGGGTTCCTCAAGGCTCAGTCTTGGGCCCTCTCCTCTTCTCTCTATACACCGCCCATATTGGACAATCCATCAGCAGATTCGGTTTCCAATACCATTTCTATGCTGATGACACCCAATTATACACATCATCTCTAATCATCACCCCTGCTCTGTTACAAAATACCAGGGATTGTCTGTCTGCTGTCTCTCAAAGCATATCCTCCCTCTATCTGAAACTGAATCTCTCCAAAACTGAGTTTCTTGTGTTTCCTCCCTCTACTAACCAACCTACACCCAACATCTCAATTACCTTCGATGACTTAATCATTACTCCCAAGCAGCATGCTCGCTGTCTTGAGGTCATATTTGACTCAGAACTTTCCTTCATTCCCCATATACAATCACTCACTCGCACATGTCACCTGCATCTTAAAAACATCTCTAGAATCAGACCATTTCTCACTTTCGAAACTGCACAAACCCTTACTGTCGCTCTTATTCATTCCCGCCTGGATTACTGCAAATCTTTATTGATTGGTCTCCCTCAGATCAAACTCGCCCGTCTCCAATCCATTTTGAATGCAGCAGCCAGGGTCATATTCCTGTCTGGTCGCTTCACCGATGCCTCCACCTTGTGCCAGTCACTACACTGGCTACCTATCAGCTACAGAATACAATACCAACTCATATTCCTCACCCTCAAAGCTCTCCACAGCTCTGCACCACCATATATCTCATCCCTCATCTTTGTCTATCATCCCATCCACCCTCTTCGTTCCGCAAATGATCTAAAGCCTGCTTTACACGCTGCAATGTATCTTACAATGTGTCGGTGGGGTCACGTCATAAGTGACGCACATCCGGCATCGTAAGGTACATTGCAGTGTGTGACAGGTACGCGCGATTGCGATTGAACGTTAAAACATTCATCGCATACACATCGTACCTTTCTCTAGAATTGCACGTCAGATTGTTCATTGTACCCGGGGTAGCACACATTGCAGTGTGTGACACCCCGGGAACGATGAACAGATCTTATTTGCATCCTGCGGCTCCCTGCCCACAATGCGGAAGGAAGGAGGTGGGCGGGATGTTTACGTTCCGCTCAGCTTCGCCCCTCCGCTTCTATTGGCCGGCTGCCGCGTGACGTCGAACGTCCCTCCCACTCCAGGAAGTGGACGTTCGCCGCCCACATCGAGGTCGTATGCACTGGTAAGTGCGTGTGACGGGGGTTACTCATATGTGCAGCATATTCAACAAATTGAACGTGCCGCACATACGATGGGGCTTGCAAATCGCATACGATATCGTATGCGAAATTGCAATGTGTAAAGCAGACTTTAGACTGACATCCTCCATAATACGAACCTCACACCTCCGTCTCCAAGACTTTTCTCGTGCCGCGCCAGTTTTCTGGAATGCACTACCTCAAAGAATGCGACTAATATCCAGCCCCCAAGTTTTTAAGCGTACATTAAAAACAGATCTCTTCATACAAGCTTATCATAATAACTTACTAAACTAACTCTCCCTTGTCCGACCTTCTAAATGCTACTCGTAACCTTCTCTCTCCTATTTCTGTCCTCAGATTCTACATACAACAAATAGCACGTAAGGGCACCCAAAAGGTTACTGTCTAAAGACCAGATCATTCATCTATATGTAACCAATAAACTAGCATAACGATGGCCAGCCAGATCTACAAGTGTGCTTCACCTTTTGTGTCCCCCTTCTTCCCCATAGATTGTAAGCTTTTGAGCAGTCCCTCATTCCTACTGTTGCTGTTGAATTATGCACTATTTTGTTTTCTTTTTGTCTATACAAGCACCCAACTGATTTTAAAGTGCTGCGGAATATGTTGGCGCTCTATAAATAAACTTTATTATTATTATTATTGATGGATGATGGAAAAGGCAAAAGTATACAGCAAAGAGCTCTATTTCTGCTTCATCAACTACAGAAAAGTCTTTGACTGTGTTGATCACCAGAAACTTTGGAATACCGTGAAGTATATGGATGTGCCAAACCATCTGATCAGCCTCATCAGGAACCTTTACATTGACCAAGAAGCAGCAGTCAGAAGAGAACACGATGATACGGTATGGTTCAAAGTAGAGTGAGGCATCAGACAAGGCTGCATCTTGTCACCATTTCTCTTCAGCTTATATGTGAAGCTATTTTTAGGAAGGCTTCTGAAAAAGAAGGCGGAATCAAAATTGCTGGGCAAATCATCAACAATCTTAACTCCACAGACGATATAACATTGATAGTAACAAGCGTAGATGGAATGAAGGATTTATTACGGAGTGTCAACATGGAAAGCTTAAACTTGGGACTCCTACTCAATACAAATGAGACAAAGATATTGACTATGGCCAAGTATGACCAGGACACATTCGAGATGGATGGCAAAAAAATGGAATTTATAAATGACTTCAACCTACTCGGATCAACGATTTCTCAAGATGCAGACAACACCGGAAGTTAATAGAAGAATAGTTATGGGTAAATCAACAATGAAGTCACTGGACAATGACTTCAAATTGAGGAATATTTCATTGGCAACAAAGACACAGTTCATACATAGTCTGTTTTTTTTGTGGTAACATATGGATGCAAACCTGGAAGATGTAGAAATAAGACAGAAGAAGAATCATCGCCTTCTAAATGTGGTTCTGGAAAAGGATATTATCAATACATGTGACTCGAAACAAGTATCATCAAGCTATGACATCTACTTTGGACCCATCATACGAAGAGAGCCATCACTGAAGAAGAACATAATGGTCAGAAGAATAGAAGAAACAAAGCGAAGAGGAAGACTAGCCACCTAATGGCTTGATGCAATTAAGATAACAACAGAGAAGACCCTGGTGGACCAATCTAGGCTGCACAAGATCAATCTTCCTACAGAGCATTCATCCATCAAGTCACCATGGCTCGAGATTGAGGTGATGGCTGTTAAATAATAAAAATAATAAATGGAGAAAAAAACAAATTAGGCCATTTTATTCGCCACTTACCAATCACCGTAAATAATCTGTATGCTGTATTGTAGGAGTTTTTACAATTACAGGGATACCATATATGTCTGGATTATTTGCTGATTTGTGATATTTAAGCTTAAAAAATTTGTAAAAAAAAATATTTTTTGTAATTGATTTTTTTTTAACTAACTGTTTAGTAACAAAAAAAATATGAAGAAAACTATGGATTTTAAAAACTGGATCACCAGGATCAGCTGGTCCCGGTTATCTGCGAGTCCTCTCATCACTAGTTATAAGCCTATATATATGTGACTACTATTTGCAGCTATTTATTTCATTTTTTCCTTTCCTCTGGAGGTTGAAGTAGGGGGGATTGCTTTATTATATGCAACCCACCAGCATTTCTTACACTTTTCATAGTGTTTTTTAAAATGTTTTCAATTGTATGCTTATGGGTCTTGTCTTCAATAAAACTTATTTTCTGATATTTTACTGGTGATCCCAAAATCTCTTTGGACGTCACCTTTCCCTTTGTTTTGCTTGTAAATTTAGAAATCTGTGATATGCGCTCTATGTACAGTCGCAATGCACGAATGGTTCTCCTAGCTAAAACTTGACAGACTGAAAGGCATTTACGAGGCTGCAGCGTTCAGGTTGGAAGACTCACGGTCAGTACGTGCATCATGGTTTGTACACAGACCTTGTTTTATGGACATCTTGAATTCAGTCTTAGGCCATGTGCGCACTAGAAAATGACTTTTTCTTAAGGAAAAAACGGATCCTCTGAAAGAATCCCGCACCTGCGGTATAAAACCGCAGCAAAACCGCAACGAAATCCGCATGCGGTTTTGCCACAGTTTAGTGTGGTTTTGGTGCAGTTTTGCCGCAGATTTGCCACGGTTTTGCCGCAGGTTGGTCCCTGCGGGTTTTTACCAATAATTAATGGAAAAACCGCAGGGACCTGCAGAAAAGAAGTGACATTCACATTAATTCCGCAGTGGAAATTCCGCGAGTAAATCCGCAGGTATAAAAAAAACGCACTGTGCGCACAGCATTTTTTTATACCCATACGTTTTACTGGGAATGACTGGACAAATGTTAGAAACATTTTCTGCAGCAAATCCGCAATAAAATCCGCTATAAATCCGCGGCAAATCCGCAGCGTGCACACAAAGCCTTAAACTTAAATTTCAAGGATGCAAGAAGAAAGTGGGTGGTGTGGCGTTTGCCTACAAAAGAGCTGTGGTTTCAGGTCATGGGAAAAAAGAACAGCTTTATTTATGATTGGGCTAAAGGCACACTAAGGGGTACTTTGCACGCTGCGACATTGCTAGCCGATTGTAGCGATGCCGAGCACAATAGTCCCTGCCCCCGTTGCAGATGCGATATCTTGTGATAGCTGCCGTAGAAAACATTATCGCTATAGCAGCTTCACACGGACTTACCTGCCCTGCGACGTCGCTCTGGCCAGCGAACCGCCTCCTTCCTAAGGGGGCGGGTTGTACAGCGTCACAGCGACGTCACACGGCAGGCGGCCAATAGAGCGGAAGGGCGGAGATGAGTGGGACGTAAACATCCCGCCCACCTCCTTTCTTCCTTCCTCATTGCAGGCGGGACGCAGGTAAGGAGATGTTCCTCGCTCCTGCGGCTTCATACACAGCAATGTGTGCTTCCGCAGGAACGAGGAACAACATTGTACCTGTCGCTGCAGCGAAATTATGGAAGTGACCGACACTACACAGATCACCGATTTTCGACGCTTTTGCGATCGTTTATCGGTGCTTCTAGGCTTTACACGTTGTGACGTCGTTACCGGCGCCGGATGTGCGTCATTTTCGATTTGACCCCGACGAGATCGCAGTAGCGATGTCGCAACGTGCAAAGTACCCCTTAGACCTGCTGATAATCTGGGAACAAGTATTTGTAAGAGCGCTTATCCCCTATTGTCGGGCCATCTAAACAGGTTGGTAATCAACCAACCAACCAACAAACAAACACAGTGCTCATTCATGGGTGCAATGATTATTAAGCTAGCCTAATTAGTCTCAGCAGCACATCGCCACATATAAACAGGACATGTGCTACCAATAATGAGCCCTGAACATTTATGTTAGGCCCCCCTTCACACATCAGTGAATCCGGTATGTAGGACGCTGTTTTCATACGTACCAAAATTACGGACATATGCAGACCCATTAAAATCAATGTGTCTGCGCAGACATCAGTGTTTTCACAAGGACCGTGTGTCCATGTGGAGCACATGCGTGTCTGTGTGTTTCACACGGAGACATGTCAGTTTTTCTCCAGCAGCACTGATGTCACACAAACCACACACACGGATTTGATCCGTGTGCCACGTACTGGAGAAAACATGTGTCTGTGGAATAAAATGAATTTGTATACTCACCTGTCTTTAGCGCTACTGTCACTTGCTTCAGGGCCTGTTCATTATGCTCATGAATATTCACTGCACCGTGGATCCAGAAGCAAGTGTGCCAAAGACAGCAGCACCAGGGACAGCAGCTCCGGGGACAGGTGAGTAAAAAGTTCCTGATCTCCACATGCTATCACGGATAGCACACGGAGAAAATACATGTGCTAAAATTACGGAGGGCCATACGCACCTTCGACACGTCCATGAGAAACGTGTATGTTTTCCACGGACATGTGAAAGAGGTCTTAGAAGTCATTCTTGCTGAGTTGTGATCAGCTTTTCCAATCAGGCTAATAAATGACCACTGATTGTCTTAAGGCCACTTTACACGCAGCGATATCGGTATCGATATCGCTAGCGTGCGTACCCGCCCCCGTCGGTTGTGCGTCATGGGCAAATCGCTGCCCGTGGTGCACAACATCGTTAACACCCGCACATGGACTTACCTTCCCTGTGACGTCACTGTGGCCGGCGAACCGCCTCCTTTGTAAGGGGACGGTTCATGCGGCGTCACAGCGACGTCACACGGCAGCCGTCCAATAGAAACAGAGGGCACAGAGATGAGCGAGCGGAATATCCTGCCCACCTCCTTCCTTCCTCATTGCTGGCGGCCGCAGGTACGACGAACAACCTGCGTCCTGTAACAGCAACGATATTCGGGAAAGGAACGATGCGTCAACGATCAACAATAAGGTGGGTAATGTTGATTGTTAACGGTCGTTCCTGCATGTGAAATGAGCAATGACGTTGCTAACGAGGCCGGATGTGCGTCACGAATTCCGTGACCCCAACAACATCTCGTTAGCGATGTCGTTGCGTGTAAAGCGGCCTTTACAGTTATGAAATTGACCTTTGTTCAATGGCCTGTATTGGTAGGTGACGTAAATTCACTGAGTCCAAAAAAAATCACAAAACTGTCTAGATGTCCAAGATATAAAACATACCAGTTTAGTGTTTTGAAGTTATACGATTTCAAGGGTGTGAATAGGTCCATGCTGCCGAGTTAATCTTCAGTAAATCCCACTTACCAGATTAATGCAGATCACTCAGTGGTGTAAAGTCCACTAATTACTAGTTACAAAAATGTCCCTTTGTGGTTACAGTGTGGCTATTTATTCACAATGTGGTTCAACAATCCCTGTGTGATCCTCTCATGTGAACCTCACGAGACTCCAGCCCGATGTGAGGCGGCTACAGAAATTTCTGCTGCATCATAAGGAAATTATTAGACAGAAAAGACAACAACCTGCCCCGAGGAAACATAAGGCTGATAATGATTTATGGAATCATAATAGCGCTCTATAGTACACAGTGTGCTGCTTCTGTGTATACTCTGTTAATTATGTGCTAAGGAAGAAAGCCATTTACTCAATATTGGCAGTGACACTAAGACATTCCTCAGCGCTGTGCACAATCTTCATTTTGATTTTTGCTGGTCCAGATCAATAATGGTGGAGTTTGGAGGCCCCTGATTCCAAAATTTGGGGTAGCCACCCTGGACCAGAAGTGAGTATAGGGCCTCTGTTCCACTTGCATTTTGCAGGGACGAGTGCAATCCGATAAACATTGGATTGCACTCGCACCAATGCAAAACTATGGTGTAGTGTCCATCTGCGATTTATTTCTCATGCCATAGCGGCATGAGAAATGAATCGCAGCATAATGCGTTTGGCAGCGAATCTCAGCTCACACGCACCCATACTAGTCTATGGGAGCGTGTGAAACATCTCACTGCACTCGCATGTAATTCGATTGTGGTGCCCTTAAGGCTTCAGTCGCCACAGGGTAATGCACCTCATTTAAGGTGCAGTATCCATCGCGGGTAAGGAGGGGGTTAATCACCGGTGTTTTCGCATTCCACCTTACATACAGCTTAGGAGTCTTCTCAATGGGCAGCTGAACTAGGGTAGACAGGGGGTGGCCATCACGAAGCATGGGACTTTCCGGGTCACTAAGACAAACACCTGGGGGGCGGGCACCACTTGGGGTAGAAGTTGGAGCAACCTTTACACAATCTTCAGTCAAGCCGGGACTACAGTTCTGGCGACACGACACCACTTTATTCTCTTTTATTTTTTCACGGGGCCTGCGGCTTGGAGCGGGAAGCTCAGCCCGAGTTCCTCACTCCTTAAGGGGCATCTCTTGGAAAGGACACTATTAAATACCGGTGTCTACCTCTAACTTAAAAAGGATTGGCTGGGGCCCAGCACAGCGGGGACGGTACCTCCCTGGCAATCTAAAGACAGTGAGTAAAACACCTGGAACCGCAGCAGCTGACTCAGTCTCTGATTGCCCCGTGCTTCAGAGCCAACGGCCATTAATACTCCCCTCATCATTCTCCCCGGGCCTGCTCCACCTGTAGGGAGCAGAACCATCTTTGCTGCTACAACTATCCGCCTCGGAGGACAGCGACAGCAGCGGCAGTTAATCCCTGGCCGCGTACCGCAGGTGGCGTCACGAGACTCATCATCCTCACCCTCATCCACTGCTACCCTCATTCTCTCCATCCTATCCTCCTGTCCTTCTGTGGACACCTCGGGGTCACAAAACCGGGCAGGCCACCCGTGACATCCCCCGATCCTTTACCGGCCCGGCGATGCGTATCCCCCCAGGCCACGACAACAGCGCAATGTACACAGAAACAGGCCGGGGGGGGGGGGAGAGGAGAGATGGGGGGAAAGTGCTCCCTCCCTCCTCTCTGCAGCTGAGATATGATTGCAAAATCACATCACAGTCGCATGACCCTCTGCTGACGCTCGCAGCAAAGGGTCATTAACATATCGCTCCCGATGCTCTTGCATCACAAGCTATGCGCAAGTGGAACCGAGGCCTTGGTGTCATAATTTTATAAGTAGAAACATGGTAATTCACAAGGGGTTGTCTGAGTAATGGAAAACCCCTTTAATGATAGCCTAAGGGCTAAGAGCTGTCACTAGATTTTACAATACAAACTTCATATACTAAAAAGATATTTTACACCTAATGGAACCAGTGTACTTATTATAAAAATTCTTGTCAGGGTGACTTTTTAAGCCTGATATTAAAATGAATGCTTTATGAGTCCAGCTATAGATTGAGGGCGATCATGAGTCTAAGGGGTACTTTGCACGTTGCGACATCGCTACTGCGATCTCTTTGGGGTCAAATCGAAAGTGACGCACATCCGGTGCCGGTAACGACGTCGCAACGTGTAAAGCCTAGATGCGCTGATAAACGATCGCAAAAGCGTCGTAAATCGGTGATCTGTGTAGTGTCGGTCATTTTCATAATGTCGCTCCAATAGGAGATACGATGTTGTTCCTCGTTCCTGCGGCAGCACACATCGCTGTGTATGAAGCCGCAGGAGCGAGGAACATCTCCTTACCTGCCTCCACCGCCAATGCGGAAGGAAGGAGATGGGCGGGATGCTTACGTCCCGCTCATCTCCGCCCCTCCGCTTCTATTGGCCGCCTGCCGTGTGACGTCGCTGTGACGCCACACGACCCGCCCCTTAGGAAGGAGGTGGGTCACCGGCCAGAGCAACGTCGCAGGGCAGGTAAGTGCGTGTGAACCTGCCGTAGCGATAATGTTCGCTACGGCAGCTATCACAAGATATCACATGTGCGACGGGGGCGGGTACTATCACGCTCGGCATCGGTTTGCATCAGTGTGCAAAGTACCCCTAAGGGTATTCAGTCTTCATCTACCTTGCCTGACTGAGAACTGAACCTTGTACTGAGCAGTGTGAGATCTCAGGGAGGAGGGACATTGAGGAGCTGTGGAGTTTGCGTTATACTTTCATAAAGGATTATACAGCCACACTGACATGGAGTATCAAAATTAAATTCAACATCTTTTCAGGTCTAAGGGATCTATTAACCCCTTTCTGCGCAAGCCAATTTCCGTTTTTTGGCACTTTTGTTTTCTCCTCCCTTTCTTCCTAGAGCCATAGCTTTTCTTTTTTTTCTGTTCACACAGACGTATGATGGCTTTTTTTTGCGGGACAAGTTGTGTGTTTTGACCCTTTCACGACCCAGGTTGTGTTGTTCCCTTTGATGCGAGCTCACACGCTGACCCTGCATCACACGCTGATCAGCCAACATGTGCCTCTAACAGCGGCGAGCAGATTAGAGATCTACCTGCCGGTGTTAACCAGTTAATTTCCGCTGTCAATTTCTGACTGTCAATCCGCTGTCACTTCGCTGTGCTGCCAGTGTGAGCCGAGTGTCATGCGAGGGGATCACAGTAATCCCTGTGTGGCCACAGTGTAAAGGCTTTGAAATGTGTTGAATAAAAACCACTATGTGCACTGGTGTATCTTCAGAAAGACTTCAGCAGCAGCACAGAGTGAACATGTCTTCTTAAATTATTTAGGTGCATCTTTTAACTAGTGTGCATCTCCGGTAGAACTATCCTCTGCTCTGGAGCACATTTCTGGAGCAAGTTACACCTCTAAAGTGGCATAACTTTACATTAATTTGACACGTGTAGCCATGCCCTGTCCTGCCTATGCTCTACCTGTGCTATAGCTGGCACAGGACTGACGAGAAAATGCAAAAGTTGCAATGTTTTTGCATATTTTCCATGTTCTACAATAACATTGTGACTTATTAAGGTGTTACCATAATTCTGGCATAAACACCTTAATGAATCAGCCCTTCAGTATATGCTTACTACTTTACGCCCTTTCCATGACCTGGTGACATCACCAATGTAGCTTGCTGATCAAGCAGTTTTTCTAGCTACATGTTCCAAAGACTTGCTAGCCCTACCGAGACACAGCTAGAAGATCCGCCAGAGATAGAAGATCCAAGCAGAAGTGCTCAATCATTCATTAAACTCTTCACAGACAGTTATTTCTCTCCCTGCTGGCACTTAATAGCCACATCTGTGTTACACATTTCGAATGGGAAGCCAACTGAAGCCCCAGATGCTAAATGATCCTGTCAAGTAAAACGTCTGAAATATCAATAACTAAAAATGCTTTGGAATCAGAAAGCAAATTACAAGGAATCTCCAACAGTAGTGAATAATATAACATGTGCCTACTTTGCTATATATTTAGATTTGTGGCAAGGGTGGAAAAGTTGAGGCCACTAAATCCTCGGGAAGTCTAAAATAAAGATCATTGGACGTTTTCTAATCTAAGTGGACTATAACGGAATTTTAATGTGCTCATCGATTGACATTGACAGGGTATGTAAATATGTGGAGGGTGTCCTTTTATAGCGTATAAATTACAATAGTAAAAGTTGGACCTTCCTCTCAGTGATGCCGATGTAGACAGCATGAGCTGCTGAGCCCAGTGACTGGCTGCAGAGGTCACATACACTGTAGTTATAAGCTCACCAATTCAGCCTATTAAAAAAGACTAAATCTGCGGCGGAGAGGCAGTGATGGACTCATGGCCAATTTTAGCGATGGACCCATGGAGGGCAAGAAACAACTATGACTGGTATTTTATAGCTCTGCAACCTTATGGTTATATAAATTTGAATTCGGACAACAGCTTACAATTGTCATGACTGGGGATAGAAGCTATATCGGTTGTAAAGGACAACACACAGGAAGGGGGAAGGAATGCCTTATAGCTAGGGAATGGGGGCGGTGGTGACCCCTGATAACAACCTGCAGCTCACCCTCACTGCCCTCACAGACCCTATACAGGTTCCACACTTGTCGCTGAGCTGGAATAGCTGGGGCCCTATTTCACCCTAGCAAATGGGCCCTAAGTAAAGGCCCCCAACAGTAGTAAGAAAAAGGACCGGATGCACAGCTCGACTATTACTATGCGTAAAGCAAAATATGGGTGCAGCGTCCTGCATGAAGAGCAAACAATAATGAAGGAGAGGAAAGCTCATGCATAATGGACGCACAATCCACTATATAATAATAAACAGTAACTGTGGTCCATATAAATAACAAATTTGTATTAGGTCCAAAAGACACACACACACAAGTGAACATTAAAAACAATTAAAATGTGCAAAAAAATACACAAGTGCAAAACACGTTCCCCCTTAAAGATGGAAAGGTATCACCATGCATAAGAGATTAATGCAAATAGTATTGACAATTCAAGTTATTAGTAATGATTCTCTATACCTCCTGAAATTCTCAATATGGTTAGTATAACCAGTCTGGGCTCATATCATTACAAAGTATATAAGGGTCGAAAAGTACAGTACATAACCTAATATCCGTATGCAATATGCTCCCAGCCTGGAGCTAGTGTAGTAATTATACGACGCAGTTGACCAATTAGAATCAGATAATAATATCAGACCAGAGACCACAAGGTTGTGTGTCAGTGGTATGTACAAATTATATGTAAAATGCTATGCCGCTAATATAGTATTACTGGCAACGAAACAGTGCTAATTCTAAATCTAAGTAAAGGCCCCGTCACACACAACGAGATCGCTAACGAGATCGTTGCTGAGTCACAGTTTCTGTGACGCAGCAACGATCTCGCCAGCGATCTCGTTATGTGTGACACCTACCAGCGATCAGGCCCCTGCTGTGAGATCGCTAGTTGTTGCCGAATGGTCCGGACCATTTTCTTCAAAAGGTGATATCCTGCTGGGCAGGACGCATCGCTATGTTTGACACCTACCAACAACCTCCTAACACGGTCCCACCGCCGGCCAAGATCGTTATACAGGTCGCTGATCGGTACTGCGTCATTGGTAAGTTCTGATTGTGTGACATCTCACCAGCGACCTCCCAGCGACTTACCAGCGATCCTTACCAGGTCACATCGTTGTCGGGATCGCTGGTAAGTCGTTGTGTGTGACTGGGCCTTAAGGATGGAGGATATGAGCTCTTCATCAACACCACTATCACAAAAAGAGGACACAAGGGAACAAATATACATGGAAAACACAACAGCAATCACCAGGGCCCTGGTAGATAGCAAAGACAAACAGTTATCTGAGCTGCAGCAACCACAGAAGTCTGTAGCAACAGAACAATACGACTTCTCCACAGCTGAGTCAGGAACAAACTATAAACCGCACCCAAATACCCCTAGGGTGAGGTTTATAAAGGGAGTCAGAGGCTGGCAACTGATTGAAAGGAACTGACAGATTCCTATAGTCCGCTGCTGCAGAAGCAGGGAACTGTCAAATAACAACATGTGCTGCCAATCTCTGGGATTTTCTTACACTTGCTGCCACAGAATTGTCAGCCAGCTCTGACACATACGTGACAACAATCCTATCTAGTCTATGAAATACTCTCTGAACTAAACAGCCTGGACTAAAAACAAATATAAGTAGTATTTCATCGGTTTGGCTAATGGTTGATTGTCAGCGGGAAAAATACCCATTCTCAAATTACATCCACTGTGTAGAGTTTTTTGGGCCAACAATACAATAAGTGCTTAGGTTAGAAAAATCCAACACACCCGATTGATCTTATTAAAAATATTGAACATTCTGTGGCCATTAGTCAAAACGAAGAGTCATTCATTTACCCGAGTTAGCTGACAATCAACCACTGCGGCCAATATTGGTGAATGTGCATGGGGTCCTCTCATACAGCCAGATCAGATCTCATACTTTGCATTGACGAGAGACAACCATCTCGAAACACCAGGTCTGTAAATTGAGTTTTTGATCTGGCATAAATCCTAAGTACGACAAGGCTGGTTAAAGGGTCACTTTGGACTTTTATGATTGTTACCTCCAATAGGTTACACTAGAGGTCGTCTACTTCCTCACTGAAGAGACGATTTGTATATGGGGTCCTTATTACTTTGCTACAAACTATCAACGTTCTTGTACAACCGATAGTTATATAGTTTACGGAGTGGCTATAGCTCTACTTACTTCTCTGCTGACAAAGAAAAGAGAATATGTTTGTTATTTTCATCCTGTTGTGACTGTAGTTTGCGTTTATGAGTAAAGTATGGGTGTAGACTCACTTTTTTGTTTGTTTTATTGCGTTGTGCCAGTTTGTGGTTGCGAAACTGCATAGACTTTATGACATACTTTAGATGAAAGCTGTTCCATCTAAATAGGCCAGCCTGTGGGGTTTTGATAAATCCATGTTTATTTGTTGTTATTTTTTTATTGTAGATAGTAAAAATGGAATAGCTCTTTCATTGTCTGTCCAGATTATTAGCAGATCACTTTATAAACTGGACGTGTTAATGTGCATTTGAATGGCCTCCCGGGTTTCCCTAGAAATTTTGGCAGAAAATTGCTCTACACAACAAAATAGCACTGTTTGTAAAAATCATGCCACTTGCATATTCAGATAATACCACTAAACACTATATATATATACAGTTAGGTCCAGAAATATTTGGACAGTGACACAAGTTTTGTTATTTTAGCTGTTTACAAAAACATGTTCAGAAATACAATTATATATATAATATGGGCTGAAAGTGCACACTCCCAGCTACAATATGAGAGTTTTCACATCCAAATCGGAGAAAGGGTTTAGGAATCATAGCTCTGTAATGCATAGCCTCCTCTTTTTAAAGGGACCAAAAGTAATTGGACAAGGGACTCTAAGGGCTGCAATTAACTCTGAAGGAGTCTCCCTCGTTAACCTGTAATCAATGAAGTAGTTAAAAGGTCTGGGGTTGATTACAGGTGTGTGGTTTTGCATTTGGAAGCTGTTGCTGTGACCAGACAACATGCGGTCTAAGGAACTCTCAATTGAGGTGAAGCAGAACATCCTGAGGCTGAAAAAAAAGAAAAAATCCATCAGAGAGATAGCAGACATGCTTGGAGTAGCAAAATCAACAGTCGGGTACATTCTGAGAAAAAAGGAATTGACTGGTGAGCTTGGGAACTCAAAAAGGCCTGGGCGTCCACGGATGACAACAGTGGTGGATGATCGCCGCATACTTTCTTTGGTGAAGAAGAACCCGTTCACAACATCAACTGAAGTCCAGAACACTCTCAGTGAAGTAGGTGTATCTGTCTCTAAGTCAACAGTAAAGAGAAGACTCCATGAAAGTAAATACAAAGGGTTCACATCTAGATGCAAACCATTCATCAATTCCAAAAATAGACAGGCCAGAGTTAAATTTGCTGAAAAACACCTCATGAAGCCAGCTCAGTTCTGGAAAAGTATTCTATGGACAGATGAGACAAAGATCAACCTGTACCAGAATGATGGGAAGAAAAAAGTTTGGAGAAGAAAGGGAACGGCACATGATCCAAGGCACACCACATCCTCTGTAAAACATGGTGGAGGCAACGTGATGGCATGGGCATGCATGGCTTTCAATGGCACTGGGTCACTTGTGTTTATTGATGACATAACAGCAGACAAGAGTAGCCGGATGAATTCTGAAGTGTACCGGGATATACTTTCAGCCCAGATTCAGCCAAATGCCGCAAAGTTGATCGGTCGGCGCTTCATAGTACAGATGGACAATGACCCCAAGCATACAGCCAAAGCTACCCAGGAGTTCATGAGTGCAAAAAAGTGGAACATTCTGCAATGGCCAAGTCAATCACCAGATCTTAACCCAATTGAGCATGCATTTCACTTGCTCAAATCCAGACTTAAGACGGAAAGACCCACAAACAAGCAAGACCTGAAGGCTGCGGCTGTAAAGGCCTGGAAAAGCATAAAGAAGGAGGAAACCCAGCGTTTGGTGATGTCCATGGGTTCCAGACTTAAGGCAGTGATTGCCTCCAAAGGATTCGCAACAAAATATTGAAAATAAAAATATTTTGTTTGGGTTTGGTTTATTTGTCCAATTACTTTTGACCTCCTAAAATGTGGAGTGTTTGTAAAGAAATGTGTACAATTCCTACAATTTCTATCAGATATTTTTGTTCAAACCTTCAAATTAAACGTTACAATCTGCACTTGAATTCTGTTGTAGAGGTTTCATTTCAAATCCAATGTGGTGGCATGCAGAGCCCAACTCGCGAAAATTGTGTCACTGTCCAAATATTTCTGGACCTAACTGTATATATATATATATATACTAGCTGTACTACCCGGCTTCGCCCGGGTTAATAACTGCTGTTAACAAAATAGAATGTATTAACAAAAATGTATTCTGCACACAAAAAACACAAAACAAATAGAAATGTAATTATTTAAAGGCAAAAACTAAGCTAATAGAAGCATTTCACAACATAAATTTCAAAACCACAGATATTCCACACAGATTTAACTAAATTGGCCAAGTAATGTGCTCCATCTGTCTCTTTCCCCGCCTGTCTCTTTCCCCGTCTGTCTCTATCCCCGTCTGCCTGTCTCTGTCTGTCTCTTTCTTTGTCTGTCTCTATCTCTCTGTTTCTTTCCCCATCTGTCTCTTTCTAGGTCTGTCTCTTTCCCAGGTCTGTCTCTTTCCCTGTCTGTCTCCCAGTCTCTTTGTCTGTGTCTTTTCTTGTCTGTCTCTTTCCCTGTCTGCCTGTCTCTGTCTGTCTCTGTCCTTGTCTGTCTCTATTTCTCTGTCTCTTTCCCCGTCTGTCTCTATCAAGGTCTGTGTCTTTCCCCATCTATCTTTCTCTGTCTCTCTGGCTGTCTCCTCCTTCCCTGTCTGCCTGTCTCTGTCCCTATCTGCGTCTCTGACTGTCTCTGTCTCTTTCTTCGTCTGTCTCAATCTCTTTCCCTGTCTATCTATCTCTGTCACTTTTCCTGTCTGTCTCTTTCCCTGTCTGTCTCTTTCCCTTTCTTTCCCTCTCTTTCCCTGTTTGTCTTTCCCTCTTTCCCTCTGTCTCTTTCCCTGTGTCTGTCTCTTTGTCTGTCTCTTTACCTGTCTGTGTCTGTCTCTTAACCTGTCTCTCTCTTTCCCTCTCTTTCCCTGTCTGTCTCTTTCCCTGTCAGTCTGTCTCTTTGTCTGTGTCTGTCTCTTTGTGTCTGTCTCTTACACTGTCTATGTCTGTTTCTTACCCTGTCTGTGTCTGCCTCTTTCCCTGTCTGTGTCTGTCTCTTTCCCTGGCTGCATTGTGACACGCCAACATTCCATTTAAGGGCGTGGCTGCGCATTCTTCTGAAGTTCTGGCTGCATTGTGGCTCCCAGCTCCATTTGCTTTAATGGAGGCAGGTTTTTTGGTGAATAACTGTAAAGTGCGGGGTTAAAATTTCCCCTCAAAACATAACCTATGACGCTCTCGGGGTCCAGAAATGTGAGTGTGCAAAATTTTGTGGCTGTAGCTGCGAAGGTGCAGATGCCAATCCCGGACACACACACACACGCAAACACAAACACACACACACACACACACACACATTCAGCTTTATATAATATATATATATATCTTGCAACAAAGTGGATGCAACCAAAGCCTAGAAAAATATATATCCATATCTATATCTATGTTTATTTATCTATCTATCTATCTATCTATCTATATACACACACACACACACTCACACACACAGACACACACATTTTGTTTCATATTAATCTAACAATGACCTTATTTTATATTCAATGTGAACATTTCAACAGCATTAACAATTTGGTATTAGCCCTGGGACACTTGCAATTCTACCCCTGTATATTGAATCAGACTCACTGATATATGCAGTACTATTACAATCAGACAGAATATCTCAAAAGTGAGTACACACTGCACATTATTATATCTGAGACCTTGTAATGCTAATGAACCACATGACGCCGGAGAGGGAACATGGCTAATTGGACACAAATTAGCCAATTTCACATAGGCGTGCACTCACTTTTGTTGCCAGTGGTTTAGACATTAATGGTTGTGAGTTATTGAGAGGATACCAGATTTACACTGTTATACAAGCCATACACTGACTACTTTACATTGTATCAAAGTGTCAGATCTTCAGTGTTGTCCCATGAAAAGATATAACAAAATGTTCACAAAAATGTTGGGGGTGTACTCACGTTTGGGACATACTGTATATCATACAAGAAATAATTTATGGAAAAGCTCACCACAGTAGTCTTCATCTGCCCCATTTTCACAGTCCTTTACACCATCACAGTGGAAAGCCCGAGGAAGGCATATGGTGAGGTTTCCACATGGAAAGTAGCCCACTTTACACACAGTCTCAGAAATGGAATCTGTAATTATCAAGAAAAATGATACAGTTATTAATACAGTTTTCACACATCGTGGACAGAGCTAAACTTAAAACTTTTAAAACTTTGGATAAATAAAAAGTAATACTCTCCGCATCACTGAAATTGCAACATTAAGAAGGAAAAGTCAATATTTTTGGAAATTAAAGGATCGATATACACGATAAATGGAAAGAATATGGCATTTTTCCCCCAAACATCTTGATGCATGCAGAAACAGCTATGAGCACCGCAAACAAAAATATACCGTATTTTTTGTTTTATAAGACGCACCGGATTATAAGACACACCCAAATTTAGAGGAGGAAAGTAAGAAAAAATAATTTTTAATGTTAAAATGAGGGTCCGTCTTATAACCCTAGTGTGTCTTAATCCTAATGCTCACCAGGGGGGAGTGGCAGTGGTGGAGCTGCTCAGGAAGGTCACAGGAGGCAGCGTTAGCAATGCTGCGAGCTCAGATGAGGGGGTGTTGCTGCTCAGGAGGGTCAGCAATACTGCAGGCTCAGGTGTGTCACATCAGTGGGTGCCATTATTCTGCCGACGCGCTGCGAGGGTGTCATGGCGGGTGCCATTGATCTGTCAGCGTGCTGCAGGGGTGTCACTGCAGTGGGTGCCATTATTCTACCGGCGCGCTGTGAGGGTGTCATGGCGGGTGCCATTGATCTGTCAGCGTGCTGCAGGGGTGTCACTGCAGTGGAGCGACTCAGGAGGGTCACAGGATGGGGTGTCTGGGTGGTGGGTGCAATTGATCTGACTGTGGGCTCCGTTGAATCGCCCGTGATTGATGAGATGGACTTCAAGAAAATGCTGCGGAGGCAGCGCGTGCACAGATAGGATTCCGTGGACACTTTCTTGAAGTCTATTGCGTCAATCTGCACTCACACAGCCTCCGTGGCCATTTTCTTGAAGTCCAGCACATCAACCACGGGCGATTCAACGGAGCCCGCAGTCAGATCAATGGCACCCGCCACCGAGACATCCCATCCTATGACCCTGCTGAGCCGCTCCACTGCTCCTCCGAGCCCTCAGTATCGCCGACCCTGCCTCCTATGACCGCACTCCACCACTGCCGCCTCAGTAAGCCATATCCGGATTGTACGACGCACCCCCCATGTTACCCCCACTTTTGGGAAAAAAGTGCGTCTTATAATCCAGAAAGTACAGTACACAGGGCCGTATTTGCCACTAGGCACCCGTGGTCCCGTGCCTAGGGCGGCACGTTGCGGGGGGCGGCACTTTCTGGCAGCAAAAAAAAAAAAAAAATATAATTTTTTTTTTTACATCCCCGCCCCCCGTCCCTCCCTCCGTTACACTCGGCTGTGTTCGGGGGGGGGGGGTTGAGAGGGAGGAGAGGCGCACTTCTGTCTATTTGAATACATGGCGGGCGCCAGGCATAGTGAGCTGATTAACCCCGGAAGTTCCATCGCCTGCACTTCCGGGGTCAGAGGCGCGCGGGCGCGACAATCAGCTGACTGCCCCGTGCTGCAGCGTCCAATGCTGCAGACGACACACGCCGTGGAGGAGGACGCGTCTGAAGCTGGAGCCAGCCAGAAGAGGAGCCAGCCAGAGCAGGGCGGCGGGCACCGGAGCAGGAAAGGCAGAGGCAGAGCCTAGAATGTATGGGCTCCTTACAGGTTAGTTGATGATCGTTGCGATGCCTCTTTTTGTCCACTATAATCATGCAAGGGGAGGCTGGGGGGGGAGAGGCTGAGGCTGGGGGAGGCTGGGAAGAGAGAGAGGCTGGGAAAAGAAAGAGGCTGAGGCTGGGGGGAGGCTGGGAAGAGAGAGAGGCTTAGGCTGGGGGGAGGCTGGGAAGAGAGAGAGGCTGAGGCTGGGGGGAGGCTGGGAAGAGAGGCTGAGGCTGGGGGGAGAGAGGCTGAGGCTGGGGGAGAGGGAGGCTGGGGGGGAAAGAGACGCTGAGGCTGGGGGGAGAGGCTGAGGCTGGGGGGAGAGAGGCTGAGGCTGGGGGGGAGGCTGGGGGGAGAGAGAGGCTAAGGCTGGGGGGAGGCTGGGGGGAGAGAGAGACTGGGGGGAGAGAGGCTGAGGCTGGGGGGAGAGAGGCTGAAGCTGGGGGGGAGGCTGGGGGGAGAGAGAGGCTGAGAGGAGAGAGGCTGATGCTGGGGGAGGCTGGGGGGAGAGGGAGGCTGGGGGGGAGGCTGGGGGGAGAGAGAGGCTGGGGGGAGGCTGGGGAGAGAGAGAGGCTGAGGCTGGGGGGGAGAGTGAGAGGCTGAGGCTGGGAGGAGAGAGGCAGATGCTGGGGGAGGCTGGGAGGAGAGAGGCTGATTCTGGGGGAGGCTGATGCTGAGGGAGGCTGATGCTGAGGGAGGCTGATGCTGGGGGAGGCTGGGAGGGGGAGGGGGAGGGTTGGAGGAGGGAAGCTGATGCTGAGGGAGACTTGGAGGAGGGAGGCTGAGGGAGGAGGGAGGCTGATGCTGGGGGAGGCTAGGAGGAGGGAGGCTGATGCTGGAGGAGGCTGGGAGGAGGGAGGCTGATGCTGGGGGAGGTTGGGAGGAGGGAGGCTGATGCTGAGGGAGGTTGGGGGGAGGGAGGCTGGGAGGAGGGAGGCTGAGGCTGGGGGAGGCTGGGAGGAGGGAGGCTGAGGCTGGGGGAGGCTGATGCTAGGGGAGGCTGGGAGGAGAGAGGCTGATGCTGGGGGAGGCTGGGAGGGGGAGGTGAGGCTTGGAGGAGGGAGGCTGATGCTGAGGGAGGCTGGGAGGGTGAGGCTTGGAGGAGGGAGGCTGATGCTGAGGGAGGCTGATGCTGAGGGAAGCTGATGCTGGGGGAAGCTGGGAGGAAGGAGGCTGATGCTGGGGGAGCCTGGGAGGAAGGAGGCTGATGCTGGGGGAGCCTGGGAGGAGGGAGGCTGATGCTGGGGGAGGCTGATGCTGGGGGAGGCTGATGCTGAGGGAGGCTGATGCTGGGGGAGGCTGGGAGGGGGAGGGTGAGGCTTGGAGGAGGGAAGCTGATGCTGAGGGAGACTTGGAGGAGGGAGGCTGAGGGAGGCTGATGCTGGGAGGAGGGAGGCTGATGCTGGGGGAGGCTAGGAGGAGAGAGGCTGATGCTGGGAGGAGGGAGGCTGATGCTGGGGGAGGCTGGGAGGAGGGAGGCTAATGCTGGGGGAGGCTGGGAGGAGGGAGGCTGATGCTGAGGGAGGCTGGGAGGAGGGAGGCTGATGCTGGGGGAGGCTGATGCTGAGGGAGGCTGATGCTGAGGGAGGCTGATGCTGGGGGAGGCTGGGAGGGGGAGGGTGAGGCTTGGAGGAGGGAAGCTGATGCTGAGGGAGACTTGGGAGGAGGGAGGCTGAGGGAGGAGGGAGGCTGAGGCTGGGAGGAGGGAGGCTGATGCTGGGGGAGGCTAGGAGGAGGGAGGCTGAAGCTGGGAGGAGGGAGGCTGATGCTGGGGGAGGCTGGGAGGAGGGAGGCTGAGGCTGGGGGAGGCTGGGAGGAGGGAGGCTGAGGCTGGGGGAGGCTGATGCTGGGGGAGGCTGGGAGGAGAGAGGCTGATGCTGGGGGAGGCTGGGAGGGGGAAGGTGAGGCTTTGAGGAGGGAGGCTGATGCTGAGGGAGGCTGGGAGGAGGGAAGCTGATGCTGGGGGAAGCTGGGAGGGTGAGGCTTGGAGGAGGGAGGCTGATGCTGAGGGAGGCTGATGCTGAGGGAGGCTGATGCTGGGGGAGCCTGAAAGGAGGGAGGCTGATGCTGGGGGAGGCTGGGAGGAGGGAGGCTGAGGCTGGGGGAGGCTGGGAGGAGGGAGGCTGAGGCTGGGAGGAGAGAGGCTGATGCTGGGGGACGCTGGGAGGCTGATGCTGGTGGAGGCTGGGAGGAGAGAGGCTGATGCTGGGGGAGGCTTGGAGGCTGATGCTGGGGGAGGCTGGGAGGAGGGTGGTTGATGCTGGGGGAGGCTAGGAGGAGGGTAGCTGATGCTGAGGGAGGCTGGGAAGAGGGTAGCTGATGCTGGGGGAGGCTGGGAAGAGGGTGGCTGATGCTGGGGGAGGCTGGGAAGAGGGAGGCTGATGCTGGGGGAGGCTGGGAAGAGGGAGGCTGATGCTGGGGGAGGCTGGGAGGAGGGAGGCTGATACTGGGGGAAGCTGGGAGCAGGGAGGCTGATGCTGGGGGAGGCTGGGAGGAGAGAGGCTGATGCTGGGGGAGGCTGGGAGGGGGACTAGGGAGGCTGATGCTCTGGGAGGCTGATGCTGGGGGAGGCTTGGAGGAGGGGGGCTGGGAGGAGGGAGGCTGATGCTGGGGGAGGCTGGGAGGAGGGAGGCTGATGCTGGGGGAGGCTGGGAGGGGGGAGGCTGATGCTGGGGGAGGCTGGGAGGAGGGAGGCTGATGCTGGGGGGAAGCTGGGAGCAGGGAGGCTGATGCTGGGGGAGGCTGGGAGGAGAGAGGCTGATGCTGGAGGAGGCTCATGCTGGGGGAGGCTGGGAGGAGAGAGGCTGATGCTGGAGGAGGCTCATGCTGGGGGAGGATGGGAGGAGAGAGGCTGATGCTGGGGTAAGCTGGGAGCAGGGAGGCTGATGCTGAGGGAGGCTGGGGGGAGAGAGGCTGATGCTGGGGGAGGCTGGGGGGAGAGAGGCTGATGCTGGGGGAGAGGCTGCTGCTGGAGGCGGGGGGAGAGAGGCTGCTGCTGGGGGAATGGAAGAGAGGGGCCAATGCTAGAGACAGAAAACAAGGGTTGAGGGATAGAGCAATGACAAAATCGATGGGGGGGGAGTGTAAGGACTCAGAATAAGAGGGAGGCAGCATTGGGAGCTCATTATGGAGAAGGGGCAGCATGTGTGGGCTCAGTATGGAGTGGAACAATGTAGGGGAGTCAATATCAAGAGTGGGGTAGTGTGTGTGTGTGTGTGTGTGTGTGTGTGTGTGTGTCTCAGCATAAGCGCTAGTGTGGTGGTCTTAGTATGATGAGTGGGGCAGCATGGAGATGTCATTATGGAAAAGAGGAAGGCAGCATTAGGAGCTCATGGAGAGGGGCAGCATGCACGGGACACTGTGAGGAGGGGGCAGCATGCATGGGACATTGTGAGGAGGGGGCAGCATGCATGGGACATTGTGAGGAGGGGGCAGCATGCATGGGACACTGTCAGGAGGGGGCAGCATGCATGGGACACTGTCAGGAGGGGGCAGCATGCATGGGACACTGTCAGGAGGGGGCAGCATGCATGGGACACTGTGAGGAGGGGGCAGCATGCATGGGACACTGTCAGGAGGGGGCAGCATGCATGGGACACTGTCAGGAGGGGGCAGCATGCATGGGACACTGTCAGGAGGGGCAGCATGCATGGGACACTGTCAGGAGGGGGCAGCATGCATGGGACATTGTGAGGAGGGGGCAGCATGCACGGGACATTGTGAGGAGGGGGCAGCATGCATTGGACATTGTGAGGAGGGGCTATCATGCATGGGACATTGTGAGGAGGGGGCAGCATGCATGGGACATTGTGAGGAGGGGGCAGTATGCATGGGACACTTTGAGGAGGGGGCAGCATGCATGGGACACTGTGAGGAGGGGGCAGCATGCATGGGACACTGTGAGGAGGGGGCAGCATGCATGGGACATTGTGAGGAGGGGGCAGCATGCATGGGACATTGTGAGGAGGGGGCAGCATGCATGGGACATTGTGAGGAGGGGACAGCATGCATGGGACATTGTGAGGAGGGGGCAGCATGCATGGGACACTGTCAGGAGGGGGCAGCATGCATGGGACACTGTGAGGAGGGGGCAGCATGCATGGGACACTGTGAGGAGGGGGCAGCATGCATGGGACACTGTCAGGAGGGGGCAGCATGCATGGGACACTGTCAGGAGGGGGCAGCATGCATGGGACACTGTCAGGAGGGGGCAGCATGCATGGGACACTGTCAGGAGGGGGCAGCATGCATGGGACATTGTGAGGAGGGGGCAGCATGCACGGGACATTGTGAGGAGGGGGCAGCATGCATGGGACATTGTGAGGAGGGGCCATCATGCATGGGACATTGTGAGGAGGGGGCAGCATGCATGGGACATTGTGAGGAGGGGGCAGTATGCATGGGACACTTTGAGGAGGGGGCAGCATGCATGGGACACTGTGAGGAGGGGGCAGCATGCATGGGACACTGTGAGGAGGGGGCAGCATGCATGGGACATTGTGAGGAGGGGGCAGCATGCATGGGACATTGTGAGGAGGGGGCAGCATGCATGGGACATTGTGAGGAGGGGGCAGCATGCATGGGACATTGTGAGGAGGGGGCAGCATGCATGGGACATTGTGAGGAGGGGGCAGCATGCATGGGACACTGAGGAGGGGGAAGCATGCATGGGACATTGTGAGGAGTGGGCAGCATGCATGGGACATTGTGAGGAGGGGGCAGCATGCATGGGACATTGTGAGGAGTGGGCAGCATGCATGGGACATTGTGAGGAGGGGGCAGCATGCATGGGAAACTGAGGAGGGGGAAGCATGCATGGGACATTGTGAGGAGTGGGCAGCATGCATGGGACATTGTGAGGAGTGGGCAGCATGCATGGGACATTGGGAGGAGGGGGCAGCATGCATGGGACATTGTGAGGAGGGGACAGCATGCATGGGACATTGTGAGGAGGGGGCAGCATGCATGGGACATTGTGAGAAGGGGGCAGCATGATGTGAGGAGAATGTGCAGATCATATTTCATAATTGAGGAAGGTGTGGTGGGTATAATTTATAAGGGAGGGCAGTGTGTAGTTTATTAGGGGCAGTGTGACAGTCACAGTATATAAGTGGGGACGGTGTGGTGGGAATATTTTATACTCATGCTATGTTTTGATGTGCCCGTGGTGATCCCCATTGGGGGGGGGGGGGTTAGTGCCCTTCGTTTCTCATTGATATTTTTTCAAGTGTTTTACAAAGTAGATCTGCCTTAAACAGATGTCGTGTGCGAAAACTCAGTGTTACGTTGTCACTAAGGGGCACGACCACTTAAAGTGCCTAGGGCAGCACGAAGGCAAAATACAGCCCTGACAGTACATACACCTTGGCTGCTATTAATGAGGTTATTAAGATCTGCTGCTGGCAGCTCCCTACTGATAAAAGCTGTCCCAGAGGTGCTTGATGGGAGACAAGTCCAGAGACACTGCAGGCCATGGTGCCATACAGTTAGCTCTAAGTAGCATGAGCAACGTGTGGCCTGGCATTGTTGTGTTAAAAAAAAGGCTCTTAGGACACTTTAGAGAAACTACCATATGAATGCTTCCATAATTGATCTATGGTGTATTGCAAATAAAATTGGACATCTCATACTAGTCTCAAATATTGTCTACACAAACCATGAAAAGACATCTGCATTACAATGTGCTACGAATAAGACGTCTAGCTGTAGGTGTTCTTTGTCCTTACGCCACCGCTCCTAATGGCTATCATAGGGCAGAGCAAGACGATACTGAAGGCTAGGATTTGTCTTTGATAAAAAGACCTGTGAAGGGTATTTCAATATTTTTAGTTTTTTATTTTCATATTATTTCCCTTGACACTGGGGCTGGTATATTAGCCCCATTAACAGGGTAAGTGCAGACTGCTGGCTGTATAGCAGAGCTGTCCAGGACTCCTATGACCCAGCAGCTCTTTCTCCCTCCTTGTACTCTGCGATCACATGACTGTTGTGTATGGAGGTGGAGGTACCATTAGCATTTGTTATTACTGCATACATAGCGCCTCTTTAGGCTGTGTACATGGCAATCAAGATGGCAAAGATGGTAATAAACCGTCTGTGCCTTCTCTATGGGGATGTCGGCTGTCTCTGACTGCCGGATCTCTGCTCCTGCAGCTACATGTTCGAGTGTTAGCTGTGCTACTATGCAAAGACTTTTTAGGATATTTATACAGTATTTTTATTAAAAATTGTTTCCATAATCTATGTTTTTTCTTGACGTATAAGGACATTTTGTCCAGATTATTTTTTTCTTCAGAATTTTTTTTAAAAATAATGCTTAACTATTTTTTTTTTAACTTTTCCACCAATAGTCATATGAAAGGGTTTATTTTTCTTCAGGATGCATTGTAATTTTTAATGACAACATTCACTGTACAATATAATATACAGAAATAACATGTAAGAAAATAATTTACCTAAATTAAATATAAAGACATATAATATGGGTAAAGTATATGTGAATAGGACAATAGATTAAATTTTCACCTGCAATACTGCTATATAGACTATACTTAACTTATCAAATTGAGGCCTTAAGTGCACATTTTGCTCATATTGGATTTGCCCATCTGCAAACATCAAGGCCACCCCTGTTGATGGGAACCAACACTAACATATATTTCATCTTTGCTTAGTTCTACAAATTTAAAGGGCAATTTGGGATTCAAACTACTTTTGGATCTAGTTGGTTCCCACCTGCTCTTTAACTTTGTAGGCCTAAGAATAAGAGAGGTAAGTCTCATCCTGTAGGTTCGCAACTACAGCATGGCCCACCTTGTCATTGGCAGAAGTATTGTCTTTATAACAGTAATTAAGATCTAAATTCATATACAGAAAAGCAAAAGGTTAACAATTTTGAACTTTTGAATTTCAGGCTCCATACCTCACCATCCACTACAGCTTTGAGTATGAGACTACCTTCATTTTATAGACAATCATCTTGGCTATGTCATAGATAAATTTGACTTACAACTATTTAGCATATGATTAGTTATGCAGATTCTTGTCATGTTACTGCATTATTACTATTTTTCTCCTGAGGTTTGACTTGTTTATACAGTATTTCTGTATACTACAAATTACTACCTTTTTCACATTCCCTAATAGCTCAGTGTTTTCTTAAGTTAATTCACAACGCGAAAGGTGACTGGTTCAAATCGAAGAACAGCCATGAAGAAGATTTCCAAAGAAAAAAGAAACCATATTATGCAGTTCAGCGATAGCAGTCTTTCGACCAAGAAAATAGCTATACTGCATCATTTGAGTGCCATGATAGTTGGAAAAATACAAAATGAAATCCATTCAAAAATCAAGAAGCTGACATCCAGGCAAAATATCGGAGTCAACAAGTCACTTCATCAAAAGGTCTATCAGTTTCCTTATGGTGAACTCTCCCCGGTGTTATGTTTCCTTCTGGTGTACTGTCTCCTCCCAGTGTTATGCTCCTTTCTGGTGAACTTTCTCTCCCCGGTGTTATGTTCCCTTTCAGCTATACCTTTCAACTGTATGGAATCTCTTGCATGCTCTCTTATACTTTGCTGCTGAACTCTTTCTCCCAAGTCTCCTTTTCCATTATACTGAAATCTCTCTGCCCAGTGTAATGTTCTCTTCTGGTGAGCTCTCTCTTGCAGATGTCCTATTCCCTTCCAGTGAACTCTCTCTCTCCCCAGTCTCCTGTTCTGTTTTGGTAAACTCATTCTCCCTGGTGTCATTTTTCTTTCTGAACGTTCTCTCCCAGTCTCTTTTTCCCTTCTGTTGAACTCTCTCTTCCATACCTCATGTTCTCTTCTGGTGAACTCTCCGTGGTGTAATTTTCCCTTCTGGTGAACAATCTCACTCTGGTGTCATGTTCCCTTTTGGTGAACTCTCTCTCCCCGGTGTCATGTTCCTTTCTCGTGAACTCTTTCCCTGGTGTCATGTTCCCTTCTGGTGAACTCTCCATCCCTATTCTCCTGTTCCCTCCTAGTGTATTCTCTCTCCCCAGTGTCATGTTCCTTACTGGTGAACTCTCTCTTCCTGTGTCATGTTCTCTTCTGGTGAACTCTCTAACCCCAGTCTCCTGTTCCCTTCTAGTGAACGCTCTCCCCTTAATGTCATGTTCCCTTCTTGTGAATGCTCTCTCCCTGGTGTCATGTTTAGTGTTGAGCGGACCCGGACTGGAAAAATCCGGATCCACGGGGTTTCAGTGGTAGATCCGGGTCCGGCCCGGACGCGGGATTCCCGGTGCACGATCCTGATTCTCTCTCTCTCTCTCTCTCTTCCTGCTGTCATGTTCACTTCTGGTGAACTCTCTCTCCCCACTTTCCTGTTCCCTTTTTGGTGAACCCTCTCTCCCCAGTATCATATTCCTTTCTGGTGAACTCTTTTCCCGGTGTAATGTTCCCTTTTGATGCACTCTCCATCCCTATTCTCATGTTCCCTTCTGGTGAACTCTCTATCCCAAGTCCCCTGCTCCCTTCTGGTGAACTCTCTCCACCTGGTGTCATTTTACCTTCTGGTGAACTCTCTCCCCAGTGTAATGTTTGCTTCTTTTAAACTTTCTCTTCCCGGTGTCATGCTCCCTTCTGGTGAACTCTCTCCCCTGTGTTATGTTCCCTTTCAGCTGGATAGAATCTCTTGCATACTGTCTTGTACATTGCTGCTGAACTCTCTCTTCCCAGTCTCCTGTTCCCATTTTGGTGAACTCATTCTCCCTCATGTCATCTTCCTTTTTTGCGAACACTCTCTCCCCAGTCTCCTGTTCTATTCTGGTGAACTCCCTCTTCCTGGTGTCATGTTCCTTTCTAGTGAATTCTTTCCTTGGTGTCATGTTCCCTTCTGGTGAACTCTCCATCCCTAGTCTCCTGTTCCCTTGTGGTGAACTCATTCTCCCTTGTGTCATGTTCCCTTTTATTGAACTCTCTATCCCCAGTCTCCTGTTCTATTCTGGTGAACTCCCTCTTCCTGGTGTCATGTTCCTTTCTAGTGAATTCTTTCCCTGGTGTCATGTTCCTTTCTAGTGAATTCTTTCCCTGGTGTCATGTTCCTTTCTAGTGAATTCTTTCTCTGGTGTCATGTTCCTTTCTAGTGAATTCTTTCCCTGGTGTCATGTTCCTTTCTAGTGAATTCTTTCCCTGGTGTCATGTTCCTTTCTAGTGAATTCTTTCCCTGGTGTCATGTTCCCTTCTGGTGAACTCTCTATCCCCAGTCTCCTGTTCCCTCATGGTGAACTCTTTCCTAGGTGTCATGTTCCCTTCTGGTGAACTCTATCCCCCTGGTGTCATGTTCCGTCTGGTGAACTCTCTCCTCCTGGTGTCATGTCCCCTTCTAGTAAAATTATCTGTCCCCTTCATCATGTCCCCTTCTGGTGAATTCTCTATCCTCTGTGTCATGCCTCTTTCTAGTGAAGTCTCTCTCCCCGTTATCTTGTTCTCTGCTGCTGATCTCTATTTCTCCATAATCTTATGCTCACTGCCAAGCATTAGCTATCATTGCTCAGATCACCCAGAGAAGGCCAATCCTACGTAATGACTGCACAGAATGAACAAAGTATTCACATGACGATATAGTGCTACATAACTACTGCTGATTAACCTGAACCCGAAGTGTTCCTGTCTTTCTCAAATTTCACTTCCAAATTGCTCAGGACCATTAAACACATAAAAAAGCAATATACACTAATAGAATAAAGCAGCATGTTATCCACATCATTTCAAGAAAACCTTGCGGCAAATTGATTAGCTGCAAATCAAATTTTGGGGAAAAATGAACTGAACTTGGCATATCTGAATTACAAAAGGTTAGATAATCTTTAAAAATAAGGAGATCTAAAGGCCCCGTTACATGCAACGACATCGCTAACGAGATATCGCTGGGGTCACGGAATTCGTGACGCACATCCGGCCTCGTTAGCAACTTCTAAACCCCTAATCACTATAAAACTTACAGTATGTGTCTGGTTTAGTTGACATGATATTTTACTTAATTAACGCTCTATCTGGATTTTGTCATTACCTGGTGACATAATATCCTGACCGATAGTGAAAGAACTTATGCCAAAAACTAAATAAATATTTACAAGGTTCCTTTCTGGGGCCATTTCCAGTAAAGTTTTGATATACTGCACTTGTTACAAATTTTAATTATGAGCTACAAATGAAGAAAACAAGATGATAGTAAATCATTAGATCTTTCTCTTGGTTTCTCCTGAAATGATGAGGTCTAAAGCAAAAGTGACACACAACATAAATTATTGACAGCGGGATGTATACTTTGGCTAGTAGCCGACATCCGAAAGGGGATAATATGGTCTTTTCTACTAATTAAATATTTATACACTATCTGGAACTTTCAAAGATATATTGATTTTGCCTGTTTACTGTCATCTTTAGTTTCTGACGTTCTCCATAGTCTACAAATTTATAGACTACCGGTATATATTTAATACCAGTATCTAAATGTCCTAGGAAAATTAAATACTGTGCATGCAGATAATAACTTTTTAATTTGATAGGGCTTTACTTTCACTATAGCAGTGGCTTTTTTACCTGCTGCCACATAGGTTTCACAAGTGGCACGTGCATCATAGTTACAGTCATATGAAAAAGTTTGGGCACCCTTATTAATGTTAACCTTTTTTCTTTATAACACTTTGGGTTTTTGCAACAGTTATTTCAGTTTCATATATCTAATAACTGATGGACTGAGTAATATTTCTGGATTGAAATGAGGTTTATTGTACTAACAGAAAATGTGCAATCCGCATTTAAACAAAATTTGACCGGTGCAAAAGTATAGGCACCCTTATCAATTTCTTGATTTGAACACTCCTAACTACTTTTTACTGACTTACTAAAGCACTAAATTGGTTTTGTAACCTCATTGAGCTTTGAATTTCATAGGGAGGTGTATCCAATCATGAGAAAAGGTATTTAAGGTGGCCACTTGCAAGTTGTTCTCCTTTTTGAATATCCTATGAAGAGTGGCATCATGGGCTCCTCAAAACAGCTCTCAAATGATCTGAAAACAAAGATTATGCAACATAGTTGTTCAGGGGAAGGATACAAAAAGTTGTCTCAGAGATTTAAACTGTCAGTTTCCACTGTGAGGAACATAGTAAGGAAATGGAAGAACACAGGTACAGTTCTTGTTACACCCAGAAGTGGCAGGCCAAGAAAAATATCAGAAAGGCAGAGAAGAAGAGTGGTGAGAACTGTCAAGGACAATCCACAGACCACCTCCAAAGATCTGCAGCATCATCTTGCTGCAGATGGTGTCAATGTGCATCGGTCAACAATACAGCACACTTTGCACAAGGGGAAGCTGTATGGGAGAGTGATGCAAAAGAAGCCGTTTCTGCAAGCACGCCCCAAACAGAGTCGCCTGAGGTATGCAAAAGCACATTTGGACAAGCCGGTTACATTTTGGAAGAGGGTCCTGTGGACTGATGAAACAAAGATTCAGTTGTTTGGTTATACAAAAAGGCGTTATGCATGGAGGCAAAAAACCACGGCATTCCAAAAAAAGCACTTGCTACCCACAGTAAAATTTGGTGGAGGTTCCATCATTCTTTGGGGCTGTGTGGCCAATGCCGGCACCGGGAATCTTGTTAAAGTTGAGGGTCGCATTGATTCAACTCAGTATCAGCAGATTCTTGACAATAATGTGCAAGAATCAGTGACGAAGTTGAAGTTATGCAGGGGATGGATATTTCAGCAAGACAATGATCCAAAACACCGCTCCAAATCTACTCAGGCATTCATGCAGAGGAACAATTACAATGTTCTGGAATGGCCATCCCAGTCCCCAGACCTGAATATCATTGAAAATCTGTGGGATGATTTGAAGCGTGCTGTCCATGCTCAGCGACCATCAAACTTAACTAAACTGGAATTGTATTGTAAACGGGAATGGTCAAATATACCTTCATCCAGGATCCAGGAACTCATTAAAAGCTACAGGAAGTGACTAGAGGCTGTTATTTTTGCAAAAGGGGATCTACAAAATATTAATGTCACTTTTATGTTGAGGTGCCCATACTTTTGCACCGGTCGAATTTTGTTTAAATGCGGATTGCACATTTTCTGTTAGTACAATAAACCTCATTTCAATCCAGAAATATTACTGAGTCCATCAGTTATTAGATATATGTAACTGAAGTAGCTGTTGCAAAAACCCAAATTGTTATAAAGAAAAAAGGTTAACATTAATAGGGGTGCCCAAACTTTTTCATATGACTGTACATATTAGTTACATAGGTTGAAAAAAGGCCTAGGTCCAGCTAGTTCAATCTTCCTCCACCAATTATACATTTTTTTTATACATGACTGTAGGCAGTGTCAAAACATCTCAAAACCACATAGGCTTTAAAGAGGATGTCCACTACTTGGACAACTCATTTCCCTTGTTCGCCTCTGTAAAAACAAATAGGCCTATACTCAACTCAACAAGCCGTAGTTCCAGCAATGTCTGAAGTCATGTTCCCAGAGCCCACGTGTGAAGGTAAACCTGGTACAGTTAGAGGTTAAACCACCAGGTGTTACCAAAGCAAAAACAGTCAGGAACTGTTGGGAAGAAACACTAGGTGGTGCAGAACCTAGGGGAGAGTAGTCAAACAGGCCGAGGTCGATGCACAGAGAGGTAACATCAGGACAATAAGGAAAACCGAGACAAAGTCAGAGCGCAAGCCGAAGTCGGTACATAGAGGGAGTCAGTCAGTAAGTAGGGATGAGATTAGTCCACAGGGATGGGAAGGAGTGGAAAAGGTGGGTTAGATGGAGGAACATGAAGGGAATAGGACAGAACACCGAGACAGAATCAGGGGATGAGACGGAGTGGGTCACAGAGAGGTCAGGGAATGCAGACAAGGGCAGAGGGAGGAAGTCGGGCGAGATGGAGGAAGGGAGCGGTAGTGGGACAGGTTCAGGGAAGACACAAGCAAACCAGAGCCGAGTACTTGCCGAAAACGGAAATATCACTGGCGGCGCTGAAGCAGGATCGGCTCTGTAATAAAGCGGAGGGGGGTCCAAATCGAGGCCCAGACTAACCCTTCCCTCAAGGTCAGGGAGAGGCCGAAAACCTGGGGGTGGGCAAAAGGGTAAACTAGCTCTGCAGGAAGCCGGCCTGCAGAGCAAAGGTGAGAAACTGGCTCTGCAGGATGACAGGCCTGCAGAGCGTGGTCATGATACCACATGTAATTGTTATGACACGCAAGGCCCGCAACCATTCAGCACCTGGTGTCCATCTCCCTGCCCTCAAACATTTGAGCAGGTTGCGAGTTCTGTGCTGACTTCCTGCTCAAAAGTCCAAAGGCAGGTTGAAGGAAGCCAGCTCGCGTCTCATAACAATGTCACGTGGGTCCCAGGAACGTGACTTCAGACATCGCTAGAAGCACGGCTGCAGAAGAAGTGGACAACCCTTTTAATCAACTATTCACATATATTCTTTATAGAACAAGATTCTGCTTCAATCTATTATCAAAACTTAATAGTTCTTTATTTTTGCACTAAGCACTTATCTCCATTTGTGATATTATTAATTTTCGCACTCTGTGGATGAGTTCAGAATGTATAAAATATCACACAAAATGAGGATAAAGGTGCTGGAGTGGCCAATCATGTCTCCAGACCTAGACCCTATTGAGCATGTATGGGGCCTCCTCAAATGGAGGGTGGTGGAGTTCAAGGTTTCCAACATCCACCAGCTCCGTGATGTCGTCATTGAGGATGGAAGAGGATCCCTGTGAAGCTCTAGTGACCTCCATGTCCACGAGAGTTAAGGCAGTGCTTGAAAATAATGGTGGCCACACAAAATATTGACACTTTGGGGACAATTTAGCCATTTTTACTTAGGGATGTGCTCACTTCTGTTGCCAGCAGATTTAACATTAATGGCTGTGTGTTGAGTTATTTAGAGGGTATCAAATTTGCCCAGTTATACAAGCCGTACACTGACTACTGTACATTATATCACAGGGTCAGATCTTCAGTGTTGTCCCATGAAAAGATAATAAAATATTTACAAAAATGTGAGGGTTGTACTCACTTTTGAGAAATACTCTACATGCAACCTATTCACTTGGCCCGTGGCATAATATACATATTTGTTATTATTTTATGGAGAAACACATGACTTATTCTGCTCATGGAATTATGCATACACTTGTAATTACTTGAAAATATTGCCACGCACCAGCTGATCTTGTTTTCCGCATTATGTGTTTTTTCCATGAATTTTAAATGGTTTTATTAAAATTGTGTACTGACATTATGAATTGTCAAATAATTATTATTTTAGATTAATAGATTGAAGCAGAGTCTTGTACTACAGTTGTGCTTAATAGTTTACATACCCCGGCAGATTTTTTGCTTTCTTGGCCTTTTTTCAGATAATATGAATGATAACACAATCTTTTTTTTCCACTCATGGTTAATGGTTGGGTAAAGCCATTTAATATCACACTAATGTGTTTTCTCTTTTTAAATCAAAATGACAACCAACAACATCCAAATGACCCTGATCAAAAGTTCACATATCCTGGTGATTTTGACATGATAATAAAGGCAACATCCTCACCTGTGACCTGTTTGCTTGTAATCAGTGTGTGTGCATATAAGCTGAGTGAGTTTCTGGGATCCAGACAAACTCTTGCATCTTTCATCCAGCCACTGACGTTTCTGGATTGTGAGTCATGGGGAAAGTAAAAGAATTGTCAACAGATCTACGGGAAAAGATAGTTCAGTTGTATAAAACAGGAAAGGGATACAAAAAGATATCCAAGGAATTGATAATGCCAGTCAGCAGTATGCAAACTGTGATTAACAAATGGAAAATCAGGGCCTCTGTAAAAACCAACCACAATCAGGTAGACCAACAAAAATTTTGGCCAAATTTGTCAACTTCCAGAAAAATTGATCGGGATGCAAAGAAAAACCCACAAAGACCAGATGTAACACAGGACTCACTGAAAACAAGCGGTGTGGCTGTTTCAAGATGCACAATAAGGAGGCTCTTGAAGAAAAATGGGCTATATGGTCGAGTCACCAGAAGTAAGACATTACTACACAAATGCCACAAAGTATCTCGCCAACAATACACCAAACAGCACAGACACAAGCCTCCAAACTTCTGCAACAAGTTAATTTGGAGTGATGAGATCAAAATCAAACTTTTTGCCACAGCCATAAACGTTACATTTGGGGAGGTGTCATAAGGCCTATGATGAAAAGAACACCATTCCTACTGTAAAGCATGGAGGTGAATCACTGATGATGTGGGGATGTGTGAGCTACAAAAGCACAGGAAACTTGGTCAAAGTTGAAGGAAATATGAATGCAGCAAGTTGAATCAAACGTGGGCCTGACCATGGTCCTGACTCCTGACTCTTTGTGCTGCTGTGCTCCGGGATCTTTGGTGGCCAGAGAGACATGAAATCCCCCTGTCCTGCAGAATCTGGTGGCGCAACGTGGACTGTACACCACCCTAGGGCTCTGCACCCTGAACTGCGCCGCTTCTGAGGGAGCTATTGAGCTCTACCTCCAGCTACCCTGTTGCTCCTGTGTCCCACAGCTCCACTGGTCGTCTCCTGCTCCTTCCAGTTTGCCTGGTCCTAACTGTGGAAGCTCTGAAGCACTCTCCACAGCAACTGTGTTGTTCTGAGTCTCAGACTATTGGGTGGTAAAAACTGTGGGTTCTCTCATTTCCCCTGTGCTGCTCCCACCTTCCTGATGACTAACTGATGGCTAGGAAAATCCCGTTGTTATGGTGACCACCTTTAGCCCAGTTCCAGTGGGAAAGCACCTCAGCTGTGTGTGTTGTGTAAGTGAAAACCAGTAGTTAACCTCTTCCTTACCCGGGATAAGTATTGCACCTTATGTCAGATGGAATACCCTGTGGTGACTGAGCCTCAGGGGCACCACACATACATGGACCAAAGTAATGTTAATAGCAGATATCCACAGGAGCTATTAAGACTTAAGACTCACCATGATGACTTGGGTTACTGAGCTATGGAAAGCCTCACACACCATGCTGTATGCATAGTATGTGAGGCGACATGCTGCAATATAATCCCCTGTAGTGATAAAGCATTGCAGGGTATTATAGAAAGGCAGGAAATAAACACAGAAACAATTGACATGCTGATTCTTTTTTCAACAACAAAATCTGCAAGGAAAAAGAAGCAGCGTGTGCACAGCAAGTCAGGATTCTCATGGACTTTACTGGGATGCATTTTCCTTAGACCCGCAACACACATCCGTTTTTTTTGTACGTGTGCGGTACGTATTTGCACGTACCAGAGACACGGAGACCCATGTTATTCAATGGTAGATGGCACACACACGTAAAATCACACAGAACGTGTGTCCGTGTGGTAAGTACGTGTGTGCGCTTTTCTACACGGACGACATGTCCGTTTTTGGCCGGCAGCACGCGGTCACGGACCCGCTTTAGTCTATGGGTCCGTGCCTGCACGGACCGCACACGGAGTATGTCCGTGTTCAGCACGTATCGTCCGTGTCCATTTTTAATCACAAAATCCGAAACACTTGTTACCAATCTATCAGGTCAATTGATGGCAAACAACAACACCAGGATCTCATGATGAATGATTAACAACATTAATTGGGTAAGAATGCGGGCCTTTAAAAACGGACAGCACACGGACAGCACACGTACGTATTTTATGTCAATACGGACATTCCACACGCACACACGGCTCGCATACACCATCACACAAATGCCATACGTACCGGAGAAACGCCCCTAAAAAACGGAACACGGACACGAAAAACGGACCGTGTGACAGGTACTTTTTTTTGCGGAAGTGTGTTTTAGGCCTTAAGCACGGAAAAACGCTAGAAAAAAAACACAAAAAAATGCCACATGGACACAAGGCCTAATTCATTTTTTTAGGACAAGTGACAGGTCCTGTTTATATCCATTCATTCACAAGTGACACAGCAGTAAACAGATAAAAAAATTCTACATTGAAACGCTCTTGTCACAATAGCAATAGTGTCCTCTACTCACTAATGAGAGCTTCACCTTGAACTAGCTAAAAACATTTTGTAGATGTCAGTATTGATCATGGCTGATGCTATTTTAAATCTACAAAATGATTCATTATGTAATGTAATACTTGATTTGAAAGATTAATAAGAGCAATAAACACTGTAAAAAAAAAAATCTGATCTGACCTCTGGTTAAATCAGTGGCTTTGAAAACAGTTCAAGAACATAAAACTAATTGGGATTTAGGATTACATTTTTGATACTGACAAAACTCAGTATAAATTTTCTTCACTTTTTGGATTAAAACTCAGATATGGCCTAAAGAAAAATGTGCAAATGAGCACAATGGTTACAATGAACTGTGGATTGGTATTGGATACACATTTTGGCTTAAATAATTGTTTTGGTTAATGAACAGATACAATTACTGTATTACCATATTTTTTTGGACTATAAGACGCACCGGATCACAAAATTGCACCTAGGTTTTAGAGGAGGAAAATAGGAAAAAAATTACAGTAAAAAATGTGGTCATGACGCACTGTTATGGAGAAAATCTGCTGTTGACACTATTATAATGTCCTCAAATTCTTTACTAATGTCCCCCATCCAGGGCCCCTTCCAAATATATGTGCCCCCCATTATGGTGAATATGTCCTCCTTCCTGGTACATATGTCTCCCCATCCTGGTATATATGATCCCCATTCTGCTATATATGGCCCTCATCCTGGTGTAAATGTCCCCATCCTGGTTTGCATGGCCATCATCCTGGACCTATTATGGTGTATATGTCACTCTTCATGATATATATGATCCCTATCAGGGGCCCATCCTGGTGTATATGTCTCTCATTATGCCACATATATAAAAAATCTATCCTCTCCCTCAGTGCGCGGTCTCCTTTTCTGAAGTGACTTTAGCATGTAAGCGGTGCAGCACATTATATCAATGCCATGCGTCCCTAGTTACACTCTGACGTCATCTGCTGAAATTTTCACAGCTCCCCACACTGTACCCACTGGAATTATGGGCGTGGGGGGCAGTGAATATTTAGTCTCTTTAACAGCAGGCACGGCATATGTAATTGCCCTGCTGCTTCAGGAAACCGATCATGTGTGCCCACTATTAATGAGAATGAATATTCACTGCTCAACACACCCATAATCCCACCCATCTCTTGGCCCTGGCTTCAGGGCCAAGAGGATGGTGAAATTTTGGGCATGGAGAGCAGTGAATATTAATTTTCTTTATTAGCGGACACACTGTTAGCCCCAGCGTTTGCTCCTACCTCCGGTGACCCTGGTCATGTAACCCACTCTTCAACCGCTGCCTCCTCCTGTTCCGAGCCACAGCCAGGTACATCCCGATTATAAACCCTCCCCCTTCCCACTTTCCTCCAAAATTTTTGGGGAAAAAAAATATGTCTTATAGGGTCTTATAGTCAGAAAAATACGGTATCGTCCTCAGATATCTTATGGTAACTAGTATCAGCAATGTATTTACAGTAATTAGAGTGAATTAACATAATTTGCAGAAAAAAACCTGCGTGGGAAATTCAAGGCTGAAATCATGGATTTACTTTATTGAAGTTTGATAGAGCTAATCTGCAGCCTTTGAGTTATGACTCGGCATGGATAATGAACATGCTGTTCTCTTTAGTAAAAAATAATCTTCAAACATTTCTTACTATTATCTATTTTTACAGGACTTTTGACTACAAATGTAATTAGATATGCATCAGTATAGGAGCAGGAATCCATTGAGGGAGCTTGTACAGTAATGTGACAATCCTTGTAAGAAATACCTTGCGCTGTAATGAAAGGTGCATATAAGATAGGGGAAGCCTATGAAGTATTTGCCTGCAAATGAGCCATTTTTAGGCACATAATGTGAGAACTTCAATGAACTTTTGATTTGCAGGAATTTCAATTTGTAAACTGTAACATAACCTGTGACTTATAAAAAATGATAGTAATATTTTTTCTAGGACTTATTAATATAATGACTCATCCGTATCATTATTTTGACTATTCTCAGGGGTCTGGGCACAGTGGAAGTGGAACGGCTCAGCACATAGTGAATACAAGAAAATCAGATTGTTCGACCGGTTGGTCAGTGGTGGAGTCAGGAATGGGATACCCACTGAGTTGATGTTAATGACAAAAAATAGGATAACAATGTCAAAGTCAAGGAAAAATCTAGTTATAACCTTATGTCACTGACTAGGTTACTATACTTTACAGTCTATGAAGATAAAACTATTTTGTCTTATACAGAAAGGAGGTGGATATTTTCTTTAAATTTTTGAAATTAGCTGATAAAATTTTATCTTTTGGAAAATACAGTGAATATTATTAATAAAGACATTTTTCTGGAAGATCTTCCATTATACTTGTTACTTGAGTTGCGCTTGTCCAAGCGTTCCACTGCTTGTTATGAGTACCGAGCACCCGAGCATGGGAGTGCTCACTCATCACTAGTGTCATTGCATTTACAGTTTGTTCCTAGGTCTGTTGATGTTATAAAACTGTTGACTAGTGATGAGCAAGCACTACCAGGGGGTGATGCTTGGTACTAATAGCGATTAGTGATGAGCGAGCACTACCATGGTCGGGTGCTTGGTACTCAAAGAATTGTGATGATCAAGTACGCTGGCCACTGCTCGATACTTTATTGAGCATCGGGGTGCTCAGGTACTCGCGGTGCTTGGCCAGGTATCGCGGGTGCTCGGATGTGTCATACATGATACAAGAACACAGAGCCAGCTCCCTTCACTGAATGATGGGTGCCGGTACCCTAGTGCGAGCCATTTGCAGTCTCTGAACAGTTGAAAAAAATGGAAAAATTAAAAAACAAACAAACAACGCTCTCCCTCCCTCCCAGAAATGCTCTGTTTATGGTTGGCTGTAAGTAGGCGGAGAGCCAAAACTGTCCAATCATTGACTCGAGTTGAGCCCTTTCAGTGCATCTGACCCTCTTGACTTGAGTAACGAGCACCAGAGTATTTTAGTTCTCTTCCATCAATAGTAATGAATAGTCGGACGCCCAGATGGGCTCGATTCGCGTAATGAGTATAATGGAAGTCAATGGGGAACTCAAGCATTTTTCCAGAAGAGATCTTCTGGAAAAATGCTTAAGTTCCCCATTGACTTCCATTACACTCGGTATACAAGTCGTCTGGGCATCCAACTGCTCATTACGAGTGCCAAGTACCTGAGCGTGATAGTTCACGCTCATCACTACTGTTGAATCACTCTTTGTAGACAAAAAGATATTTCTACATGTTAACATTATGACCAATTAAATTGAACCTTGTAGCTGATACATGCTGCCTAATCCACAGATATTATGTATCAGGAATTGGCTGCATGATTTCAGCCATATATGTTTCACTCTGAAACGCCACATACTTTGAAGACCAAATTGGACAGGTGGTTCCCCAGCGGCTAAACCCTTCCTATTACCAATGATCTCTCCCTGTGTACATGGATAGGGTGATAGTCAAAATTACAACATTGCACTCTCAAAAAAAGAAGAACAAGGTTTATTCTTTGCAAAATTCTTGTATTTTTATTTATATTGAAATGTGACAGGGGAACGTTTCGGCCCAATAAGGCCTTTCTCACGCCTAGTCACTAGGATGAAGAGAGAAATGGTAATCAGTTTTACACAATAATGTACAATATTTACATATATACAAATAAATAACAAAAACCATAAGAGGTATGGTCTTGATGCATTTGAAACAACGACAAGAGATAAAAGAGAAAAGATACATATAGAAAGTCAAAAGTTATTAAGAGAGCAAGATAGTAGCTTAGTATGAGAGAGGAAGAAAAAAGGGGGGGGGGAGAAAGATGAAAAGATGAATAGTACGGGGCCTAGGCATACCTTCAAGTAGGAGATTTGACTTATGTAGAGCAGATTCTGCTAAATGCAGGGATAAGTGAAATAGAGGAGGTCCACCAAAATATAGCAGGGTTGAGCTCACTGTAAACAATTTCTGTAAATAAATGTAATATGGACATATGATTGGTCGTGTACAAAACTCATGTATGTAATCTTCAGTATTTGTTTCAGATACCTGTTTTGTTGCTCATAAGGGGTTTATGTGTCCCAAGAGCTTTAAAAGGATATAACCTATGTAGTGCCTAAAGAATACAGAGTATATTAATGCCATATGTAATATACATTTATTTAAGCACACCTCTGGTCAATTACCTTAGGTCTCTTGAGAATAGAGGAATTAGTTTCTAATGTGATTCTAGCTATATAGCAGAAAGAATTTCCATCTGTAAAATATTAACATAGATGACCAGATTTCAGCAGTGAGGTATATATGACTTAGTATAGGGGTATGGAGGAGTGAAACATCATAGTTACCAGGAACAGCACATAGTATGAGCTTAAAAGACTGCTATTCAGTCTATTTGTCTATAGCAAAGAAGTTTGCAATACCTGTGAAATAAGCAGTGATGAAATATAACAAAATGGAATTATATGCAAATTAATTGAGCATTTTTTACAGCTCCGACTCTCCTTCCAGGTCCTCTTTGAATAAGAAAGAAGTCTATTTTTAACATGCAACTCATTTACTGTTTGGTGTTTATCTTGGTAACCCGAGATGTATATATACTGCATTACTCCTCTGAGCCCTGGCTCTGCAATATTCCTTTAGGAATATAATAATGTAATAATCATGTTGTCCAGTTGTTATTTTCCTGCTGATTGTTTATATACATCTGTAATTCCCACCATAGTGATATGAATATTGCGCTTCCCTCTACCCTCTCTCTACTTGCCTTCCTTCTACGACGGGGCTTAATTACAGATATATGTGGTTAACACATCTCCAGCGTTGCGTTTCTACTCTATGTCCGCAATACAACGCAATGCGCATGCGCAGGCACCTCTCTTCTAGACTTAGTGGTACCACATACAACTTAATACTGACACATGTTCCTACCGCGCATGCGCGGTGGGTGTCAGGTACTTCCGGTTAACGGAGTTAAATAGCTGTCTAACCCTGACATACACTGCATTCGGCCACATCCTGGGAAGGAGGCAACAAGGTATGTCTACAACGCTTTGGGTAATAATCATTAGATTGCAGCACAGACTTCTAATATAAACTCCGATCTTTACTTTAGAGGGCTCAGTCCACCACAGCATTATAACATCTGATGTACAAGCCACAGGTATGGCAAACTTCTTTGCTATAGACAAATAGACTGAATAGCAGTCTTTTAAGCTCATACTATGTGCTGTTCCTGGTAACTATGATGTTTCACTCCTCCATACCCCTATACTAAGTCATATATACCTCACTGCTGAAATCTGGTCATCTATGTTAATATTTTACAGATGGAAATTCTTTCTGCTATATAGCTAGAATCACATTAGAAACTAATTCCTCTATTCTCAAGAGACCTAAGGTAATTGACCAGAGGTGTGCTTAAATAAATGTATATTACATATGGCATTAATATACTCTGTATTCTTTAGGCACTACATAGGTTATATCCTTTTAAAACTCTTGGGACACATAAACCCCTTATGAGCAACAAAACAGGTATCTGAAACAAATACTGAAGATTACATACATGAGTTTTGTACACGACCAATCATATGTCCATATTACATTTATTTACAGAAATTGTTTACAGTGAGCTCAACCTTGCTATATTTTGGTGGACCTCCTCTATTTCACTTATCCCTGCATTTAGCAGAATCTGCTCTACATAAGCCAAATCTCCTACTTGAAGGTATGCCTAGGCCCCGTACTATTCATCTTTCTCCCCCCCCCCCTTTTTTCTTCCTCTCTCATACTAAGCTACTATCTTGCTCTCTTAATAACTTTTGACTTTCTATATGTATCTTTTCTCTTTTATCTCTTGTCGTTGTTTCAAATGCATCAAGACCATACCTCTTATGGTTTTTATGTTATTTATTTGTATATATGTAAATATTGTACATTATTGTGTAAAACTGATTACCATTTCTCTCTTCATCCTAGTGACTAGGCGTGAGAAAGGCCTTATTGGGCCGAAACGTTCCCCTGTGACATTTCAATATAAATAAAAATACAAGAATTTTGCAAAGAATAAACCTTGTTCTTCTTTTTTTGAGAGTGCAATGTTGTAATTTTGACTGGAATACTGGACTTTGGTCCTTACATTTGCACCTCAACCTCTTTGACTGGCCGTGTGCACACCATACTTCTCTCACATGGATAGGGTGAGACCTGTCAGTCATTAGCAGGAGGTGGGGCGAAGCTGCAGAGGACCCACCAGTCTGACTAGTTTTCCATACAGCTTGTGTCATGATTCATGCATGCATGGCCATCCCTGAGCTCGTGCATTTATCCTGCCTCCAGGGTTTAGATCTCTTGAGAGGGGCCTGTTTTTTCTGGACTCATTCCGAGGGTAGTGCCACCATATATTGGTGCTGCTACCTCCGAGGCGCCACCAGTAATATTTACAGTGCTGCGCGCAGTGTTCTTAAGAGGAGTTCTCGGTTTCTTGTCCTGCTACCCGATACTGTTCGTCCTGACCTCATTCCCTCCTGCCTGACCTGACCTCCGTTTCCCCGACCTGTCCTGACCTCTGTCCCTCCTTCCCGACCTTACCTCTGTTCTTCCCTGTCCTCTGGACTCTGGTCCTGTTCAGTGTCTTCCACTCCCTCCCCTGTGCTTACTTGCTCACCTGGTATCAGACCTCAGCTCTGTTCTTTGACTTTGGCTTGTTTTCTCCTTCAGACGTGACATCCTGGCATAGACCCAGACTGATCGACTATCCCTGTTCTTGTGTTAGCGATCTCTAGTCGGCTTCTGTCTTACTGCACTCAGGAGTTCTCTTTCTACCTAAGTCCCAGTGGCCCCTAGCGGTAGCTTGACAGCTTGGTCACTGGTGGCTTCTCCATGCCTGCTGCCAATAACTGATAGGTCTCACCCTATACATGTACACAGAGAGAGTGACTATTCCTGCCAGGAACCCACCTATTTGACTAGGTTTTTAAACTATGCTATTCACTGGAATGTCTCATTGTTTCATTTCAGAGTCCAACATACCAGCCAGTGTCTGCTATACGCCAGTTTATCGGATTACATGGAATAGCTGTTGGCCATCTGACCCAAGCATGACAGCAGCATATATGTTTGTGAAGCTTTTGAGTTAAGGTCAGGAGACGCCCGGCCATGTCACGGTCTATTCTTGGACCATGAAAGTCGGATGTCTGATGCCAGCCTGATAGGGACTGTTCGTGTCCAGATTTACTGACTGCTTCATGAGCCGTAATAAAACTTATGTTATAATACTTATGCCAGGAACTAATTACCAAGGAAATTAATATTGTATGCACAGTGCAGCGGAAACTGTTTTAATTATTTCCGTTAATATAATCTATTGGCGGATAATGTAATAACTTACTATTTGGTTGTACATTATTCCTAATTCTCTCCTCACTTTATATGATGTACAACTACATTCAGATCCATTGTAGAATATTGTTGAATTTGGCATGCCCTTGTCTCTGAATTAATGATTTACAAATAGGACAAATCCCACTCCCAATAGATATAATACAGCCTGTAATAATGCATCAACCACCTTCCAAACTACTTTCAACGCACAGTTAAATGAACTTGAAATATTACTACTGTCACGGGACCAACTACAAGTGGCAACGAAGAACCCCCTCCGGGTATATACAATGTATTATTCATTCTGCTAGACTAACAAAAGCAGAAATATAAAGACAATATATAAATATATGCAAACAATGTGGAACACTTGCCAAGGGTAAAAAAAACAAAGTTAATCTGATTAATTCAGAGGATTTGACTCCTATAACAAAAAATTGTTAAATTGTTATTCCCAACACTACGATATGCGATTACCTTTTGACTGGAGGGGCATTACAGATCCTAATAATAAAGTTACTGCGGGGCTACAGGTAATCCAGCACTCTGAAGGCCAAAATCTATTCTTAATCTTTATGTATTACAACACATCACAAGAGAATACAAATCATTGAATTTTTGAATATCATAGTCTACTAGCTATTTTATTCTCTCATTTTTTGTAGCAGTATATTGACATACATATCACAAGCGTGATGTGAACTGAGCCTAAAGGGGGCTTTACACGCTACGATATCGCTAATGCGAAGTCGTTGGGGTCACGGAATTTGTGACGCACATCCGGCCGCATTAGCGATGCCGTTGCGTGGGACACCTATGAGCGATTTTGCATCATTGCAAAAACGTACAAAATCGCTCATCGGTGACATGGGGGTCCATTCTCAAATATCGTTACTGCAGCAGTAACGAAGTTGTTCCTTGTTCCTGCGGCAGCACGCATCGCTCCGTGTGACGCCGCAGGAACGAGGAAGCTCTCCTTACCTGCCTCCTGGCCGCAATGCAAGGGAAGGAGGTGGGCGGGATGTTAGGTCCCGCTCATCTCCGCCCCTCCGCTTCTATTGGGTGGTGGTTCAGTGACGCTGCTGTGACGTCGCTGTGACGCTGAACGAACCGCCCCCTTAGAAAAGAGGCGGTTCGCCAGTCACAGTGATGTCGCCGGGCAGGTAAGTATGTGTGACAGGTCTGGGCGATGTTGTGCGGCACGGGCAGCGATTTGCCCGTGTCGCACAACAGATGGGGGCAGGTACCCACGCTAGCGATATCGGTACCGATATCGCAGCGTGTAAAGCGGCCTTTAGTCATCAAATTAAGTTATCCACTAAGGCTAAGTTAAGGGTCCACTGGGCCGAAGGTACTGTTCACTTGCCTGGGGGAGCAAACTGGACTGGCTACCGAGTTTTCACTAGTAGGTACACACACTGGTAAGCAGCTGGCAGAGGGAAGCCCCAGAGGATCCACAGTGCCCCGGCAGTTGGAGCTACGGACACAGCACAGTCTCTGGAAGAAGTGGCCGCAGAAGCAGGCAGAGTTGTGGATTTGTCCAGGATGGGTGGATGGATGCGGCAGCAGCAGCCGGTGTGGATTCTTGCGGCAGCTTGTATCGTGGCAGACAGCCAGTAGAGTTAGTTGTAGCAGCAGCAGATAAGAAATACACTTTAATGCCTTTTTCACACAAAACATTGCTGTTTTTCATTGACATATAAAAAACGCATATGTCCCTCCATGTGCCGTGATTCATAACACACGTGGGTTGTCTGTGTGCAATCCGTGATCCGTTATCCGTGATTGCATATGGCGATAAACTCACCTGTCCCCGCTCCTGGTGCCCGTGGTGGTGAACTCTCCCGGATGCTGCCTCTGGTGGCCACTGTGTCACTTCTGCAGCTACTTCCGGGTCGGCTGTGGTGTGCATAAATGAATATGGATGACAGCAATTAGCCGGGCAGGAAGCAGCAGCATGCAGAGGCCGGAGAGAGAGTCGCTGCAGAAGGTGAGTTAAAAATGCTTTTTATTTTTAATGTTCGTGTTTTTCTGGTACGTTTTCATGGATCACACCACTGTATGGTCCGTGGGGACATCAGTGATGCCAGAGGAAAACGGACATGTCTCCGTGCGGAGCACATGAACACGTGTGTACCCCGCATGGAGATATGGTCAGTGAAAAATCACTGATGTGTGCGCAGACCAATTGATTTTAATGGGTCTGCATATTTTTGGGATTCTGGTATGTGTAAAAACTGTCACATACATACCAGAACAACTGACGTGTGAAAGAGGCCTTACAGAGGTAGAAGTCAGCAGCCGGAAGAAACACAATATCAGCAGCAGCACTGAGGACCTGAGATCTTCAAATGTAAATAACTCATTGCCCTGGCACTTCCCATAGGGGACAGGTGCTTTAAGTACCTGCAACTTCTCAGCTGACCTGAGAGGCACTACCGGGTCAGGGTACACTGGCCCTTTAAGGAAAGGGGCATGGCTGCGCCTGAACCCTTTGGGCAGAACCAGGAAGCCTGCGATGTGCACACAGGCTCTGGGAGGCAGCGACATGCACCTCAGCCGTGGCAGCCACTGCAGAACATTTGGGTGGGTGAGGGAACCAATATCCCTGCTAGGGGAGGGAGGCAGGAAAGCGTGGGGATGCTGGTATGGGTGTTACAGGAATCATTTCATAGGGAAACACCATTAAGGGATAGGTGGGCATATAGTGTCAACTCTTGACCCCATAAATTTGCCAGGTCAACTTGTTGGTTGGATAGAACATAAAACAAGTCTATGCACTTTTCCTCCCAAATTTATGGGAGGAAAAGTGCGTCTTATAATCTGAAAAATACGGTAAATAGTGTGACACTTTTATACAGTCAGATGCGGTAATACCAAATACGTGCATTGTTTTTGTTTATTTTTGTTTTTATATAAATAAATGTATTTTTGGGTATAATTTTTTTGTGATTTTGTTTTTCATTTTGCAAGTTTTGTTTATCTTTTAATTTTCTTAACTTTTTTAGCTAATCCCTATATGGGACTTTAGCTTTTCCTAGTCTGATAGCTCGTATAATGCATTGCCACACAGCAGCAGCACAGCAATGCATTATACTGGCAATGTTAGACTGCAGATCGCCTGTCAGATCCTGCTGCTGGCTGAGTTTGACAGACCACCGTATATGGCAGGCAAGGAGGTCATCATGTGACCTTCTGTTGGCATGACAATGTGCTCTGGAAACCCAGGGGTGGCAGCATGCAGGGGGTCGCAAACCCCTCCTGACCACAGACCGTTGATAAACATCAGCTTTGCACAAAGCCCAGCAGACGCCGACATTTATATATAGTCGGCGGTCCTAAAGTGGTTAAAATAAAGGATTTGTGTGTGTTTTTTCCTTTTAACTTACTGAGTTAGTAATAGGGGTGTTTGATATATGCCTCTCCATTACTAACACCAGGGCTTGATGCCCACAGCTGACATCAACCTCAACTACCATTACCCCATTGGTAATCGGGAATAGCCGAGGCAAAGCACCAGAATTTCCACAGGTGATGCACCACTTTTGGGGCAGCTTCTATTCTTAGGCTGGGAAGGACCAAATAACTATGGACCTTCCCAACCTGATAATACTAGCAACCCAGCCGTCAGCTTTACCTTTGCTGGCTATCAAAAATTTGGCAGATCCCATGCCATTTTTTCATTTATTTATTTATACAAAAAAATCTGTCAAATAAGCTCCACAGGTACAATTTTATTATACAGTGCCTTGCGAAAGTATTTGGCCCCCTTGATTTTTTCAACATTTTCTCACATTTCAGGCTTTAAACATAAAGATAAAAATTTTAATTTTATGGTGAAGAATCAACAATAAGTGTGACACAATTGTGAAGTTGAATGAAATGTATTGCTTATTTTAAACTTTTTTAAAAAATAAAAAACTGAAAATTGGGGGGTGAAATATTATTCGTCCCCTTTACTTTTAGTGCAGCAAACTCACTCCAGAAGTTCATTGAAGATCTCTGAATGATCCAATGTTGTCCTAAATTACTGATGATGATAAATATAAGCCACCTGTGTGTAATCAAGTCTCCGTATAAATGCACCTGCTCTGTGATAGTCTCAGTGTTCTGTTTAAAGCGCAAATAGCATCATGAAAACCAAGGAACACAACAGGCAGGTCCATGATACTGTTCAGGAGAAGCTTAAAGCCGGATTTGGTTACAAAAAAATTTCCACAACTTTAAACATCCCAAGAAGCACTGTGCAAGCGATCATATTGAAGTGGAAAGAGTATCATACCGCTGCAAATCTACCAAGACCCGGCCGTCCATCCAAACTTTCATCTCAAAGAAGGAGAAGACTGATCAGAGATGCAGCCAAGAGGCCCATGATCACTCTGGATGAACTGCAGAGCTCTACAGCTGAAGTGGGAGAGTCTGTCCATAGGACAACAATCAGTCGTACACTGCACAAATCTGGCCTTTATGGAAGAGTGGCAAGAAGAAAGCCATTTCTCAAAGATATCCATAAAAAGTGTCATTTAAAGTTTGCCACAAGCCACCTGGGAGACACACCAAACATGTGGAAGAAGATGCTCTGGTCAGATGATAAAAAAAAATATCAAACTTTTTGGGCACAATGCCAAACGATATGTTTGACGTAAAAGCAACACAGCTCATCCCCCTGAACACATCATCCCCACTGTCAAAATAGTGGTGGCAGCATCATGGTTTGGGCCTGCTTTTCTTCAGCAGGGACATGGGAAGATGGATATGTGGCGCCCCTGACCTGGTCAGGCACCACTGAGTACTGCACCCATGCTGGGGACAGTACAATACAGGTAATCCAGAAGGCTGACCGAGGTGTGACTACACAGGCGCATAGTGATCAGGTCTCACACATGTACCTTTGAGGGGACCCCTGGGGATCCCAGGAGGGGGAAAAGCCTTCACCTCCACTGGAATAGTGGAGGGGGCCAAAAGCCTCCATCTCCTCTCAAGGGGTGTGGTAAGAGAGCCTGGTTGCTAGGTGGCGTAGGCAGGCACAAGGGGAAAAGGGAAGGAGGAGTAAACAGTCTGCAGCAGAGGGTGGAGGAGTGAGGAGCATGAAGTGAAGCTCAGACAGGAGCAGCAGTGAAGGTCCCAGGAGTGAGCCGGTTCAGTGCAGAGTCCAGGGAGCTCAGAGAGGAGCAGACCCCTAGGGCTGTTGCAGTCTGACAGCGTCCGCGCAGTGGCTACCGACTGGGGAGAACGGTCACCTAGGAGTGCTACCCGAAACCCATCTCCAGCTAGAGAGAGAGCACAGAGTGGGAAGTAAGGAGACTGCTAGGGAGAACCAGGCCCAAACGGGCGGCAGATCCCGGAGCGGGGATAGATCCACCTTTCCCTGCTAAACCTGCCGGTGTGGGGCCCTCAAAGCCCACACCACAACACCTAAAAGCCGCAGCCACGTAGCCACAGTTAGGGCCCATAGTTCACAGGAGGCAAACAGCTGGAGTGTCCTGGCCCAGGCTACAAGCAAACGGCAAACGAAGGGGAGAGAGGCTTCAGCAACTTCCCTGGGTGACCCCCATAGGGACTAAAAGTCGGGGTTACCCCAAACCACCAAGGGCTAAGGAAGGCGAGTTGGTAGTCACCATCAGAAGTCAGCCTGAAGGATACCTGGTTCCAGCCTGGTTCATCCCAGCTACGCCCGGGTTACTCACCCTGCCATCTGAAGTGAGTAAAACCCCTGAAAGACATTCTGCGTGTGTGGAGTTATTCTGCGCCTTGTGGTACTACGCACCTACACAGGGCCCTGGGGCTTGCCTCACTCTCAGGAGGCTATTCCAACTAACTGCACTCACCATCAGCCCCAGGCATCCCTTAATCTGCAGTGGCGGTCCCCACTGACCGCAATACTGAGAGTGGCGTCACGACAAATAGAAGATCTCCTACCGGTGACAAGATCCAGACTGACAGTGGAGTCCCTGAAGGTAATGCACCGACACAACACCTGTGGGGCTTCACAGATACAATTGATGGGAAGATGGATGGAGGCAAATACAGGACCATTCTTGAAGTAAACCTGTTGGAGTTTGCAAAAGACCTGAGACTGGGACAGAGATTTGTCTTCCAACAAGACAATGATCCAAAACATAAAGCAAAATCTACAATGTAATGCTTCACAAATAAACGTATCCAGGTGTTAGAATGGCCAAGTCACAGTCCAGACCTGAATCCAATTGAGAATCTGTGGAAAGAGCTGAAAAGCTGTTGACCGTTCTCAAAAGGAATATATTATACTGTACTCTACCTTTAGCAAGTTATATTCAAGACTTTAAATAATCCACCGTTACTTATTCTACGCATTAATATTTAGCACGACTTATCCAAGAACTGAATTATAATGTAATTGTAGATGTTTAGATGCTTGTCATTTTTCCCTTTTTAAGGGATTTCCCTTTCCTTTCTGCTCTTTACCTCTTACCTAATAAAGATTTCCTTCCCTACCTTTCTCTTTCCCTTCCTATCCTCCCTTATGTTTCAGATTCCTATTTGTTAAATGTTTATGTGTGGCGCCCTGGACAAGCCAGGGGCCACAGGTAACAACACACACACACCCCCACCCCCAGCAGTTCACAGCAGACATCCCCAGTGAAACTTGATTCCTTTCCTCGGGGTCAGACAGACACACCAGGTGGGCGGAGTCAGGAGATGGAGACGCCCACCCAGGAGTTTAGCTGGCCTGAGGCAGGAAACAAGCCCAGTCAAGTCCTAGGAGAGGAAGAGAGAGGAAGTCTGAAGAGAGGAAGACGCAGACTGGGGCCTAGGTTGGAGCCTAGGGCCCTCGTGCAGAGTGAGGCAGACGGTAGTGGCCGTCTGCAGAGAGCCGGGCAGACAGTTGGTGGAACCGTAGGTAGCCGGGGCTGGGCGATGGCCCACCGGTACTGAATCGGGGAGCCAGCTGGAAACCGGAGCGCAGGAGGAGCGTACGGAAGGTGCAGGAAAGGACTTACATTACCGACCTGGGGTCAGGGGAAAAACACCGCAGCCGCCTGTGGGACCCGTCCATCAAGCCGTTTGTTTCAGCAGAGACTCTGTGTGCATCATTGGGCTGAGTGAGTACCACCGTGCCGTGCGGCACAGCGCTGCCCCTGCGACCCTGCACCTCATCAGGCCCCGTAACCCGCCTGCCATCCATCCCTACCCCATCACCGGGCCCCGGGACAACCAACCCCCTACCCACGGAGAGGAGAACTAACATCAAAGCTGCTCCCTGTCACCGCTCCCGGGATTCCCGTCCAGAGCAGCGGTGGTGTCACCAAAATCACCACAACCGTGGGTGGCGTCACGGACAATCTCCCTTACCTAAACCCCTTTTTACTGTGGAGCCTGGGATCACAGACCGAGTCACGCCACCGTGATACCCACAGAAGTGACCTCGTGGCCCGGATCTGAGTACCCCTTATCCACGGGCGACACATTTGGCGTTACGAACAGGATCCTACCGCTCTGCCGTTTGGTAGAGGTGCGCCTTGTTACCGCCGGAGGTGTCCGGCCAAAAATTTTGCAAAGCTGCCATCTTGGGCGCGAAAAATTTCCCGCTCGAGCGTCTTCCCCGAGCGGGAAAGGCGCGAAAGCGGAGCCCCGCCCCCTGAAGAAGGAAGTGCCAAAAAGAGACTAAGGGGGATGGGATGGCGTCCGGCCGCATGTGAACCGCGGCTGTGGAAGCAGGGACGCCAGGACTCTGCCAGTGTTTGGTTCCTGGAACACCGCTGCACGACATGTCCCGTCCGTCCGGCACCGCTGAAACCTCAGTGCCCGTGCCCGCGGCCAACACCCCGACCGACCCGTTACCTCTGTCACCGGTAGCGGAGCTCGCAGCGTCTGTGAGGGAGGGCCCAGGTCTTACCTTTGTCACCGCCCTGTCACCGGTCCCGGCTTCCATCCCAGCCGCACCGCCGATGACGACGGCCCTGGCAGTCCACCCGGCCGCGACGGAGATGACGACGGCTCCGGCAGTCCGCCCGGCCGCAACGGCAGCAAAGCACCCATCCCGTTAACTATCTGGGCAGCCTGGTTCTGGACTGGGGTCAAGGGGTGCTGTCCATTTCTTAGGGGCAGCATCAGGGCCAGGTTGTTTGGGTGGGTGACTAAAGGACCCGTTCCGTTGCCATTATTAAAAGTGTTTGATTGTTGTTGCAACGTTAAAGTGATATGCATCCCGTGATGGGAATTTAAAAAGTAATGCTTGTGTTTTAATGTTTGATATGCCTTTCTACTTTTTGCAGTTAAAAGAAAAATAAAACAGGTGATGGACGGGCAGCCTGCGGACGGTCTGCATTTTGCTAAGGGGGAATGTGGTGCCCTGGACAAGCCAGGGGCCACAGGTAACAACACACACACACCCCCACCCCCAGCAGTTCACAGCAGACATCCCCAGTGAAACTTGATTCCTTTCCTCGGGGTCAGACAGACACACCAGGTGGGCGGAGTCAGGAGATGGAGACGCCCACCCAGGAGTTTAGCTGGCCTGAGGCAGGAAACAAGCCCAGTCAAGTCCTAGGAGAGGAAGAGAGAGGAGGTCTGCAGAGAGGAAGACGCAGACTGGGGCCTAGGTTGGAGCCTAGGGCCCTCGTGCAGAGTGAGGCAGACGGTAGTGGCCGTCTGCAGAGAGCCGGGCAGACAGTTGGTGGAACCGTAGGTAGACTGGGCTGGGCGGTGGCCCACTGGTACTGAATCGGGGAGCCAGCTGGAAACCGGAGCGCAGGAGGAGCGTACGGAAGGTGCAGGAAAGGACTTACATTACCGACCTGGGGTCAGGGGAAAAACACCGCAGCTGCCTGTGGGACCCGTCCATCAAGCCGTTTGTTTCAGCAGAGACTCTGTGTGCATCATTGGGCTGAGTGAGTACCACCGTGCCGTGCGGCACAGCGCTGCCCCTGCGACCCTGCACCTCATCAGGCCCCGTAACCCGCCTGCCATCCATCTCTACCCCATCACCAGGCCCCAGGACAACCAACCCCCTACCCACGGAGGGGAGAACTAACATCAAAGCTGCTCCTTGTCACCGCTCCCGGGATCCCCGTCCAGAGCAGCGGTGGTGTCACCAAAATCACCACAACCGTGGGTGGCGTCACGGACAATCTCCCTTACCTAAACCCCTTTTTACTGTGGAGCCTGGGATCACAGACTGGGTCACGCCACCGTGATACCCACAGAAGTGACCTCGTGGCCCGGATCTGAGTACCCCTTATCCACGGGCCACACATATGTACAATATGAGTAAGTAACTAGGTTATGGCAAGCTTTTAATTATTTATGGCAATGTGCCGTATTGTACTGTATTGTATTGTATATACCCTTATGTTCAAATTATCCTATAAAAATATTTTAAACACAAAAGGTGGAGCTACAAAGTATTAACTTAAAGGGGATGAATAATATTGCACGCTCCACTCTTCAGTTATTTATTTTTTAAAAAAGTTTAAAATAAGCAATAAATTTCATTTAACTTCACAATTGTGTACCACTTGTTGTTGATTCTTCACCATAACATTAAAATTTTTATCTCTATGTTTGAAGCCTGAAATGTGGTTAAGAAACATTTTCCAAGTGTCCAAAAATGCTAACCCTTAAGCGGGCTTCACACGGTACGATCTATTGTGCGATTGCACAAGCGATTGTACCCGTCCCCGTCGTTTGTGCATCACGGGCAAATCGCTGCCCGTGTCGCACAAAGTCGTTAAACCGCCGTCACACATACTTACCTGATGAGTGAACTCGCTGTGGGCGGCGAACATCCTCTTCCTGAAGGGGGAGGGATGTTCGGCGTCACAGCAACGTCACACAGCCGCCGGCCAATAGAAGCGGAGGGGCGGAGATGAGCGGGACGTAAACATCCCGTCCACCTCCTTCCTTCCGCATAGCCGGCGGGTGCCGCGGGATTAAGGTAAGCTGTGTTCATCGTTCCCGGGGTGTCACACGGAGTGACGTGTGCTGCCACGGGAACGATGAACAACCTGCGCTATTAAGAATAAACGATTTTTTCAAAATAAACGACGAGTACACGATCGACGATTTTTTACCGATTTGCGATCGCACGTAGGTGTCACACGAGATGACGTCGTGAACGATGCCGGATGTGCGTTACGAAAACCCCGACGATGCATCGCACGATAGATCGTCTCGTGTCGTGTGACGCCCGCATTAGCTTCCTTGGTGTGGAATTTTGCGCTCTAAATAATGCAAAGTATAAATTACTTAATTCTTTAATATGAAATTTATTGAATCCAAAAAATGTTTTGTTCAGGTAAGATGAAGCCTTAAGGCCCTGTCACATACAGAGATAAATCTTTGGCAGATCTGAGGTTGCAGTGAAATCATGGACATATTGTTCTATTTGTACACAGCCACAAACCTGGCACTAATTGTCCACAGTTTCACTGCAACCACAGATCTACCACAGATCTACCACAGATCTACCACAGATCTACCACAGATCTACCACAGATCTACCACAGATCTACCACAGATCTACCACAGATCTGTCACAGATCTGCCACAGATCTGCCACAGATCTGCCACAGATCTGCCACAGATCTGCCACAGATTTATCTCTGTGTGTGACAGGGCCTTTAGACCCCAATCGATCAAGGGCGAATATTTTCTCATCGATCTTCATGAGGAGGCTTGGTGGAGTGAATCACTCCTGATTTATCTGATTTATCACTCTCTTTATGAAACTGAAGTCTCTTATGAGTGGCGTGCGCCTCTGTGTGCCACGCCAGAAATCCTACACTAACTCGTGACTGGTGTAAGGTTACACCACCGCTTGTCATGAATTAGAAGAGCTGCGGTGTCACTCCCCTGCTGTGCCCTGTAATGCCACAACCCACTTAGCCAATTTTGCCATAGCTTGAAAAACGGGCTTAAAAATGGCAAAAATTGTCAAATGTTTGCACAATTCTGAGTAGTAACAAAATTTTTGCGACTTTTCAAAGCACATTACAAGAGAATTCTGGTGAAATTGCTATAATGAATTGGTATCTTAGGGTTTAGAGTTGTGTATGTACCATACGGTAATACATTTTCCACAGTGGAGGGTCTTTCTATAACAACAAATAGAATGGATGACTACAGCATACCCTGAACTCCCCCTGACGCACTTCTGATCCTCATCCTTACTCGTATGCCCATGAGTAAGGATGGGGGTCTGAAACGCGCCAGGTGGGGGCTCAGGACTTGTAGAATGTTTTTATAATTCTGCATTTTAATGAATTGAATGAATAAAGACAAGATTTTAAGAAAAATGGTATGCTGGATTCATCCATTCTGTTTGCTGTAATCAGTGGACGCTAGCCACATTGATCCGGACATCCGTGGATCCCATGGAAGGAGCAATAAGCCGCATTGGACTTTAAAGTGTCTGTTTTATACTGGCTGACATTCATTCTAAAACACTTGGTGTATTTAATCATTCTCTAAAATGAGGAGGCACCTATTAAAATTTCATCTAATTAGGAATGGGCTGATAATCAGCATGACATTAGCAATGATGCCCCATCAACAGGGCAGAAAGGAGGAGGAAGGTAATCGAGATCATCCTCATGCCTGTTAGTTCTTTGCCCAGTAGACAAAAATAATAAAAATACCTGGTTAACCCCTTTAAAGCAATAAGCAATTTTATAGAAAGTACATTAGTAAAGGTAATAACTTTTATTAAAAAAAAATATTTTGCAGGACCTGACATGCCCCTTTAAGTAGCAAGGTCACTCAAAACTTGGCCTGGAAATTTTATTCAACTTAAAAAAGAAAATTATACTCACCCAGCCCTCTAAGGCTGTGACCCCTGCACTGTTCTTTATCTCAAATGTAGGCTTGATGGTAACCAGGTTCGAGCCCCCAGCTTGGCCCTGTCTCCTGTGTGAGCCCTGATGCTACTCTCTTCCACCCTGGGAGTGGGCCGGCAACCCAGAAACCAAAACCCCACAAATAGGCACAGACAAGGGTAAACGAAAACTCACATGCACTGCACTTAGACATGAAGGGGGAACAGTATGTGAACTGGGGAATAAAGCAAAGGGGTAGGGAATTAATGCACAACTAGAGGACTAACACAACACGCGAAACCGTAACTTGTAGATCACCATATAACAGGATAGCCACAGGAACCAAGGAGCAAAGCTATATCTGGCACTCAGCCCCAGTATCCAGAGCCTTATAAACGGTGAAGGCAGCGAGTGATCAGCAGCCTGAGCTCCCAGCAGATGATTACACTCCAGCAGGAACTCATTGGAGAACAGTGAAGCCAGAACCAGCTGATGCCCATGGCAGGCTGTGCAACTAAGTGATCCTAGGCTGTTTGTTAGACTCAGCAGTGTGAACTGAGTCCGACTCTGCCATGACGCCCAACGAGTGAAACACTGAACGCTGCACGACACTTAGACAGTTGTCACTCTGCCGTCTTTATAAACTTCCGGCGCCCAGTATATTCGCCATCTTCTGCACTGACTAGGATGATTCAGTACAAGAGTATAATAACTTCGGCACACCAAATGCTATTCTACTCTTGTATTGACTTTTTTGCTTCTTGGCACCCGACATGTTAAAGTTGAGCCTGGTTTTACATAAGTATTAGGATGATTCAGTGACTGGACTGAAGAAGGCAGGTGAAGACCAGATGAGTATTATTATTTTTTTGTTATCTCCTTCTTGACCCTGTTGAATCCAAAACTTTGTGAATTTAATGGGTTTGGTAAAAAAAAATTCAGGTTCTGTAAATTGTTTTGATCTGTCTCAAAATAATTCACTCAATAGAATTTACAATAACATAAGTTAAATACTTATGATCATAAGCAAGAAATGAATTGCAAAACTGTTTTGTTTTTGTATCAACATACCCCATTTGTTTATTTAAGATATTTTTGAAAACTAAGTGTTAGGCTATGTGCGCACGTTGCGTTTTTTTCCGCGTTTCTGCAGCGTTTTTGGCTGCTGCGTTTTTGCGCTAAAACGCATGCGTTTTTGATTTCCTGCAAAGTCAATGGGAAAAGCAGAAATCCTGTCTGCACTTTGCTTTTTTTTCTGCAGCGTTTAATTTGCATATTTGTGGTCAAAAACCATGCTGAAAAAGAAGCAGCATGTCAGTTGTTTTTGCCATTTCTGCAGCGTTTCCTTAACATTGGAGTCAATGAGAAATGGCAAAAAGCAACCAAAATCACAATTCCTGCGTTTTTCATGCTTTTTCCCTGCTTTTCAACTGCGTTTTTGGCTCCAAAAACGCATGCTTTTCTGGCATAAAATTAATGGGTTCTAATGTTCCTTTACACACACACAATAACCGAAAATTTCAATGCTAAAAAATAATAAACTTTAGCTATTTTTCTGTTAAAATGTGCATAACCGCTATTATTACATTTAAATTGATAATTTCCCATTTAATTTTATTAAAAGTTAATTTTATAATTTTTTTCTCTTTTTTCAATCTTTTTGACTATTTCAACTTTATTTCTCAGTGTCTTGATCTCAAAAACGCATCTGCAGAAACGCAGGTGAAAACGCAGGTAAAAAGCGCTAAAAACGCACTAAAAACGCGGTAAAAACGCATGCGTTTTTAGCGCTAAAAAATTGTCAAAAGCCATTTGGTCAAAAACCAAGGGAAGGAAAACGTGCAGAATAAACTGCAGGTACTCCGACGCAACGTGCGCACATAGCCTTAATGGTTTATTTCTATAAATTAAGAAAATGCAAACTGAATGCACAAACCAGAAATCTAAATCAGATTGATATTTGTTGTTGGACCACCATTTTGCCTTTAAACTAGCATCAATTTGTCTAGATAGACTTGTACATAGTTTTTGAAGGGATTGGTCAAGGTAGTGATTCCAAACATCTTGGAGAACTAACCGCAGACCTTTTGTGGATGTCGGCTTGGGAAAATCCTGCTATCTCTTCATGTAGTCACAGACAGACTTGATGATATTGAGATCAGGGCTCTGTGGGGCCAAATCTTCACTGGCAGGACTCCTTCTTAATAAGGCCTAAGACACACGGCATGAAAATCGGAACAAGTGAAATGCGATAAAATATCGCATTCCACTCGGACCAATATTAGTGTCGCGGGCGGGGAGGAGGGTGTCAGCACACCGCGCTCACCCCTTCTGCTCGGGTCCGGCAGCTGCTCAGTGGTGGCTCGAGCGGTGGGCCGGATCCCGGGGTGTCTCGAGCGACACTCCTCGCCCGTGAGTGAAAGGGGGGTTTGTGTTTGGGTGTGGGGATTGTTATAGTTCGTGACGCCGCCCACGGTTGTGGTGATTTCACCACCGCTGCTCAATGTGGGGATCCCGGGGATGGTGATGTGGAGCAGCCAGTTGTTGTGTTGCCCCTCCGTGGGTAGGGGTTGGTGATCCCGGGGGCCCAGTGGGGTGCAGGGGCGCAGGGGCAGCGCTGTGCCTTGCGGCACTGAGGTACTCACTCAGCCAGTAAACACGACACAGTTCTCGGTAAACAAACGGCTGGTTGGACGGGTCCCTCGGACGGTTCACGGTGCTGCAGTTCCCTGCAGTTAGCGGTGACGGTCTCTTCCCTGCACCTTTGAAATGTCTGTTTGGTAGCGGTGGATTCCCACCGGTTACCCGCTCCCCGACTGCAATCTGTGCCGGAGGAGCTCCACACTTTGCCCGCAGGCGCCGGCCCTGGGAAACTGGTGCCTTGGCGGTGGCGGTGTTTCCCCGTTGTGGTTGGACCTTTGCCGTCAATCAGGACTTGCTTGTTGGGGGATCTACGTCCCCTTCACTAACGGATTTAGCAATTTACAGCGACTCAAAGCCTTGCTGGGATCCGAAAGCCCCTGCTCTGGTGCTGACTGCCCTTTGTATACTGCTCCAGACCCCCGGATACACACAGCCTCCGTGGCCCTTCCAGCAACCTCCAGACAGTCCCACTGCAGATCTTCACCACCGTCTGCTGACCTTGCTGACTCCGTCTGGGCACACAGCCACAGACCAACTTCAGGCTTTCTTTCTTTACTGCTTTCTTCCTTCACTTTCACTTAGCTGTTTACTCTAACCCTGTCTAGACTACTCCTTCACTCTTGCCCTGCCTGGGCTCAACTCCTTCCACTTCCTCCTCCCTGACTCAACTGCCTGGTTTCTTCCTGCCTCCAGAGTTGTGAGCTCCTCGGTGGGCGGAGCCAACCGCCTGGCCCACCCCCTGGTGTGCATCATCAACCCCTGGAGGAAGGCAACAAGGATTTGTGGGTTAGCTGGTGTACCTGCAGGGAATGTGGGGTGCGTGTGTGTTGTTATCTGTGTCCCCTGGCTTGCCCAGGGCGACACATTAGCCTATGTGCCAGCACCCATGAGCGATTGTTTTCTAAGCCCTAATTGGACTGAGAAAATAGTCACAGCATGCTGCGGGTGCAATGTGATCCTCTTTCTCTCACACCCATTCAAGTCTATGAAGCGAGTGAAACATCACACTACATTCGCATTACACCGGTGTACCGCGAGTGCAGGGAGAGAATGGCAATAGCCGGTAACGGAAGAAAGAGGAAGATAAATCCCTCCCTCCCTTCCTCAGAGCCGTCCCGCCCCTCCTAAGAGATGGCCCGCCCCTTCTCAGAGCCATCTGACTCGCCCACCCCAGGGCTATGGGACACCCAATGCCGGGCCGGACTAGTCCGGGGGACGTCAGTGGTGGCGGGGCCCGACTCCGTGGCCCTGGTGGGTGTCAGTTAAATATGGCTGATGACTTGGGGTTTGTATAAAGTTTGTGTTTGTGACGCCACCTGTGGTTTGCGGCTATTAAGCCGCCGCTGCTGTGTGAGGCCTCCGGGGTGATGATATGGCAGCAATGGTGGTACTGCTCCCCACAGGTGGAGCGGTGCCCCGGGGACAATGTTGGTGCTTATTAGTGTCTATGCAGAGAAATAACTGAGGCAACACCAGGGGTGCAGTTTCAAGGTCTTTACTCACAGTTCTTGTCAAGGCCTGCAGGAGCCTTTGGACTGCTGGGACCACCGTCAGGGACCTCCGCCGATCCCGGGTAGATCTGGGGGTAAATGCCAGTGCACCCCTCTAATTGTGTCCTTTCTCTGCTGACTTCACTGGCCACCAGCTCTGAAGCTATCTGTGGCCCTGGAATCCCTTCGTTCCCTGCTTGGTGTCACCTGGACCCTCCGAGTCCCAGGGTCTTCACCAGGAAGTGTCACTTTCTTCTTTCTTTAGCTCCTGCCTGACTAGAGCTCTTCTTCTACTCTCTGTTTCTCTCCTTCTCTGTTGCTTTCTTTCTCACACAGCTCACAACTCACAGAGCGCCTTTCTCTTTCACAGCTACATGCTGGCTCCTCACTCTCTCACTCTCTGAGGTAAACTGAAACTCTGACCTTCCTCTCTGCTCTACACTCGGCTGGCTCTCCCCACCCCCCGGTTGCTAAGCTACCACCCTATGGGAGCAGGGATGGGTCTTACGTCTCCTCCCAGCATGCAGCATGGGAGGGTTACTGCCACTATCCCTTGTCCCAGTGTGTGCCTAGCAATGGGTGTAGTGCAGTTTTACCTGTGAACTGGCATGTACCCCTTTCCTTACCCAGGATGGGACATCACACCTCTGACTGGGGTGAAATGTCTCTGTGGCGACGGAAGCCTCAGGGGCGCCACACATCCCGCCCCCCTCAGCTGAGGTCCGATTGCAAGATTGGACCTCAGTCGCAGTGACATTCGGCTCCCTCTGTGCTGCCAGTGTGAGCCGAGTGTCATGCGAGAATTGCATTAGTTCCCGTGTGGCCCCGACCTAACAGGACTGTTTATTTGGGGGGTCATTGTCCAGCTGAAGAATAAATTTGGAATCAATCAGACGCTTCCCTGATGGTACTGCATGATAGCTACTTGTCTACCTGTATTTCTCATCAAATATCCAATGGTCGAATAGTTAAAAAGAAGGTATTGATGTGATGTGATTGACATAAGTCAATTTACCATAACAACATTCTTCCTTCCCCATTTAATTTGCCCTTATGGCGAGAAAAAGCTTTTCTACAATTCCGCTGGAATATAAAGGACGGCAGAAAGGTCTCTCCTGACTACGCTGACATCCAAACAAGCATCAGACGTGCTATAAAGCAGTTGAATCACGGGAGATCACCCACTCTTACAGATTTACAGACATCATTTATTTAATGTCCAGTGTGACAGTAAAATCATTAGATTCCTTTAATTGGTCACGATGGGATTTATTAATCGCTTTCTTGAGTGTTTCCATTTTTATATATGCAGAGTCTAGCTAAAGTTATGGCATAAATTCCCCACTAAAAGTGATAATCACATTTCACAGACTAATATTATCAACACGTGACATCATTTCCCTCCACAATAAAGACTGAATACAGATGATGTATCATGATGTGTGGAAAGTTTAGAGTACTGAACTGGGACTTTCTATATATTTAATGAAAAAGCATCTTGTAGCACAGTAGATTACAGCAAATACATTGGTTCACAAATTCCTAAAGGCCGCTTTACACGCTGCGACATCGTTAGCGATCGAACCCGCCCCCGTCGTTTGTGCGTCACGGGCAAATCGCTGCCCGTGGCGTACAATATCGCTGGTAAACGTCACATGTACTTACCTTCCTAGCGACGTCGCTGTGGCCGGCGAACAACCTCTTTTTTAAGGGGCGGTTCGTGCGGCGTCACAGCGACGTCAATCAGCGGGCCACCAATAGAAGCGGAATGGCGGAGAGCAGAAACATGAACGTCACTCCCACCTCATTGCCGGAGGATGCAGGAACGCTGTTGTTCGTCATTCCCGGGGTGTCACACGTAACGATGTTTGCTGCCTCAGGAACGACGAACAACCAGCGACCCAAATGAGCAACGATATTTGGAAAATGAATAACGTGTCAACGATCAACGATTTCGTGAGTATTTCTGATCGTTAGCGCTCGTAAGTGTCACACGCAACAACGTCACTAACGAGGCCGGATATGCGTTACGAATTCTGTTCCGTGACCCCAACGATATCTCGTTAGCGATGTCGATGCGTGTAAAGCGGCCATTAAAAGTGAGAGGGCTATTGAATTTTTAAAGTGCTTGTCCACTGGAATGCCATATTAAATGGAATCTGTCACCAAGTTTTTGCTCCCCCATCTGAGAGCAGCATAATCTAGAGACAGAGAGACCCTGATTCCAGCGATGTGTCACTTACTGAGCTGTGTGCTGCCATTTTGATAAAATCAATGTTTTATGCACGGCAGATCTAGCAGTTATACAGAGCTCATGAATATGCTGGACTACCTGCTGCACGCCAAGTAGTCCTGTAATGATAATCTACTGCTGAATAATCAGTGATTTTATGAAAACAACACTAAAGGGGGCTTTACACACAACGACATCGCTAACGAGATGTCGTTGGGGTCACGGAATTCGTGACGCACATCCGGCCTCGTTAGCGACGTTGTTGCGTGTGAAACGCATGAACAACCGCTAACCATCAAAAATACTCACCTAATCGTTGACACGTCGTTCTAATCCCAAATATCGTTGCTGGTGCAGGACGCAGTTTGTTCGTTGTTCCTGAGGCAGCACACATCGATATGTGAGACATCCCAGAAATGACGAAAAACACCATACCTGCGTCCTCCGGCAATGAGGTGGGCGTGTCTTACCTTCGGCTGCTCTCCGCCCCTCCACTTCTATTGGACGGCTGCCGTGTGATGTCGCTGTGACGCCGCATGAACCGCCCCCTTATAAAGGAGGTGGTTCTCCGGCCAGAGTGATGTCGCTAGGCAGGTAAGTATGTGTGACAGGTCCTGGCAATGTTGTGCGCCACGGGCAGCGATTTGCCCGTGACGCACAACCGACGGGGGCGGGTGCTTTCACCAGCGACATTGCTAGTGATTTCGCTGCGTGTAAAACAGCCTTAAGCAGCCTAGTAAGGTAATCCTGGATACCTAAGGTCCTGCAATGCCCTGAACATAAGGTGACATATTGAATCAGAAGAATTATACCACATTTGTAATTGGAGGTGTTTGCTAATGTTATTATAATTACCTACATATTGCAGGGAATGGTCAGTACATGCCAACTGTGGCTGGAAAGTGCCGATCAATTATTCTAGTGGAAATGGTAACTTTCTTTTATTTATTTTTTTTATTTTTTATTATTAAAATATTCCATAAAGTACTATACAACGTCAATTTATTAACCCCTTAACCGCTTGTGATGTACATTTTCATCATAGATTGCTAAACAAAAATAGAATGGGCTCAGGCGCTGAACCCACTTCTTATGGCTAAGATGCCAGCTGTGTTGTATACTTGCCTGAATCAGCAGAAGCTAGACCGAGCACCGATTGCTGCTGTTAGCCATTTAGATGCCAATGTCAGTCACTGATGATGTCATTTAAATGGCACTGGCTCCCATCGGCAGCCCCCTACAAAATTATTAGGGTGCTTTCACACATCCAGTTTTTGCCGTCAGGCAGAATCCGGTGTAAAAACTGATGCAACAGATGAGGTGAAAAAGCGGATCAGTTGCATCAGTTTTTTCCATCAGTTCCTTCAGTTTTTGGACGGATCCGTAGTGCTACTGAGCATGCTCAGTAGCAAAAAACGGAATCCGTCGATCTAAAGCGTTTTTTGCCGCATTATGACGAAACCCGTGCACATAGGCTTTCATTGTACATGACGCCGGGTGGCGCTAATCCGTTTTTTTGCTGCTGCCAAAAAATGGTCCTTTCCAGCAGCTGGACACAGACATTTCGCTGGATCTAGCACACGCCGGATACAACGCAAAGGCATCAGGCACAGTCCAGCGCTAATACAATTCAATGAGGATAAAAACGGATCCAGCGCCGGATCCGTTTTATCCAGTATTCCAGTATTCGCCGGATTGTGCCTGATAGCAAAAACCGGATGTGTGAAAGCACCCTTACAAGGAGCTGATGGTTTACCATGGCACTATATAGCCTGCAGTAGGCCCCCATGCCTGTTAGATTAGTGCTTCCATGAAGCTCTGCTCTGAAGCTTGCCTTGATAGGAAAACTGCAATTACACTATATACGGCAATACTGTAGTATTAGTATTGCTGTATATGGGTATGAGCGATCGAATGATATTGTGTTTAATTACCCTAAGTGGACTAAAAAATAATAAAAGTAAAATAAAAAAACATAAATGTTTAAACTACATCCGTTTTTCCCATTGTAATTAAAACATTTAAATATTAAACATATTTAGTATTGTCACATCCAAAAAAATCTGATCTGTCAAAAGATAAAACTATTTAAATTCTAAAATAAAATGCAATCAAAATAGTCTAAATAAAAATATCATCTCCGCATTTAACAAAAAACAAACAAAAAACCCTCATGTAGCTCCATTTACAATAAAACCAAAAAGTTATGGGTCTTAAAAAATGTTGACATCTTTTTGCCGAGGTTCGTCACTTAAATACAGTCTAAGGCATCTGTCACATGTCCGTGAAAATCACACACGTTTTTCACGGACGTGTCAAAGGTGCGTATTGCCCTCTGTGTGCCGTGATTTTGGCACACGTGTGTTCTCCGTGTGCTATCTGTGATAACACACTAACAGGAACTTTGTTCCTGTCCCCGGCGCTGCTGTCCGTGGTGTTAATCTACGGTCTCCGGCACTGCCGACTCCCCGCTGCTGCCACTTCCGGTGTGTATATGCGATGAGCATAATGAGCGGGGGTCAGAAGCAAGTGACAGCAGCAGCACAGACAGCAGAGCTGGAGTAGGTGAGTATAGAAATTAATTTTATTTCACAGACACATTTTTAGAGACGGATTAAGAACTTTGTCGTTCGAAACGCGTCCTCTGTTGGGGCAATTGTAACATGGACTTTTTATAAGTTTTGATAATAAAAGATGAATTTTTAATGAAGATTTTCCTATGGACTTGGTGCTGGATTTTTTCTTGATACATGAAATGAGTTCTGCTACCTTCCTTTCCGTGCACGGTCCTGGATAAGCAATCTCTGGCAGCAAGCAGGTGAGCTGGACAAAGTTGAAGTTGTTTGTCAACATTTTTTTCCAGTATGTGTCACACGAAGCACATCCGTGCGGTCCGTGTGACAGCCTGCGACACCCGTGCTGCCGGAGAAAAATGGACATGTCTATGTGTAGAGCACACGGACACACGTATGCTCCACAGGGACACATGGTCCATGGCAAAACATGCATGTGAGTGCAGATCCATTGAGTTTAATAGGTCTACGTGTGCCTGTGTCTCCAGTACGTGTGAAAACGAACCTCACACGTACCAGAGACGCGAACGTGTAAAGGAGGCCTAAAAACACCTTAGAAGTTTGGTATCGCCGTAATTGCACTGACCTGTAGAATCTTTGTACGGTTATTTTTATTGAACAATGAACGCCATAAAAACAAAATCCCCCAAAAAAATAAATTTCAGAATTAAAGTTATTTTTCACCATTTCATTCCAGTGGGAGTTTTACTTCTCATTTTTCTGTATTGTATAGTAAAATCAATGGTATCATTCACAGCTAAAGGAAAAGAAATGTGTATTCGTTGGTAAAAGGAGAGAAAACTAAACGAAAGCACAAAAAAGAAGAAATGTCGGAAAAGTATTATTCCTTCCTGCTGAAAATTTAGAGACATCGGGCTACAACATCTGAAAGTTTTTTAGGCAAAACTCAGAAATGCTTGACTTCAACAGCTGAGTACTGTTGAGTACTGTTATCTAATCTTAGGTGCCATGTCGTCCTTACCTTTGTAGAGACATTATTATTAGAGACATTATTAACATTTTCTTTTACTTAAAAAAAGCAGTACTGCCAGAGAAAAAGAGAAAATGTTCATCTCCTGTACTCTGCGAACATTTGTGCTAAATTAGATACACTTAGGATAAATCAGTCGCTCTCCTTTTATTTCTGTTCATATGGTAGCACTCTGGGTTCCAAAGATGACAAAAGAATGAAACTAACTACATATTTGGCAAAATTTTGGTTGGTAAACTAGGGTGAAATTTAGACCTTGACGTGAAGACTTCCTTGGAAACAACCGAAATCTGATGTCCATTTCTGAATGGTGTTTACATAAGCCTCATTTGCCAGGATTGTTACTGAAAATTCAAGACAGTACCTCTAACTTTGATACTGTTAAGCTGCTTTCACACTACGTTTTTTTAACATGCATCATGAACTTCTTTTGCTGTAAAAGTGGATCCTGTTTTTACAAAGAAAAACGCATGTGTTATTTTGCAGGATCCTGTCACTTGAAGTTTATGGGCGGGCATTGGAGTCATGTGATCGGGAGTTAGGGGAACTGAACGTGATAGACTGGGAGCCGGCATCTGACAGCTGCAGATGCTGGTAACCAAGGTAAACATCAGGTAACTAAGCAAAGTGCTTTGCTGGGATACCCGATATTTACCTTGGTTACGAGCGTCCGCAGCTGCTAGGAGCCGGGCTGCCTGCTTCCTGCACACGTAACCAAGGTAAACATCGGGTAACTAAGCGAAGCGCTTTGCTTGGTTACCTGATATTTACCTTGGTTACGAGCGTCCGCCACTCTCAGGCGGGGGAGAGAGAGAAGAGAGAGAGGGGGAGAGTGAGAGGGGGAGAGAGGGAGAGGGAAAGATGGAGGGGGAGAGTGGGAGGGGAAGAGAGAGACTGATCACACCAGGCTGGTTTCTGGGCATGCTCAGTAGAGAAAGCAGGATCCTGTCTATCAGCATGCCAGCGTTCACATGCGTTTGCATGCAGTATAGTCAGGATCCAGTGAAAAACAGTATTTAGACACAGAAAAAAGTTAAAAAACTGCAAGTCGCTGGATCCTCACTATAACGCACGCAAACGCATGTGAACGCATGTTGACGCGAGTCTATTGCAAAAGCATTGAAATGAAAACAAATTTGCACTGGATCCGTTTTTGTGTTAAAATAACGTTCATGACGCATGTTAAAAAAACGTAGTGTGAAAGCAGTTAAAAACCTCCTGTGTATGGGCAAGTAGGAACCTGCTATATAGGATAAGATTACCTGTGGCAAGTGGGGGAGGGGTGCATGGTCAGAAGGTATGACCCTCTTAATATAGACAAAAAGACTGACTGCACTCACCAAACTGACGTGTGAACAGGTGCATAACTGAACATGACATTAAATACAAAAAAAGACAGTTTGCACTCTGATAATGCTAAAGTATGGAAACCATGAATGTGTGAACATGGACCTGCATTACTGCTAAGGAAAATCTAAGAAAAATGAGATATTTATGTCTATATTAAGAGGGTCATACCTTCTGTTAACCCAGAGAGAGGCTTCAGCTTAGTCTAGGTACCCAGTTATGAGATATGCCGTGACGTGGCAACTGGGCAAATATAAAAATGGCCATTTATATATGCTAAATAACTCATTTTTCTTAGATTTTCCTTAGCAGTAATGTAGGTCCATGTTCACATATTCATGGTTTCCATACTTTAGCATTATCAAAGTGCAAACTGTCTTTTTTTGTATTTTATAACCAGGGGTAGACATACCATAAGTGCAACCTGCGGTACAGGAGCCCAAAAGTTAAGGGGCTTACTTCTGCCTCTAAAGCTGATGGATTTGTAAATTAGTGAACTATCACACTGCTAAGGGCTCATATATTATTCTTGGTCTTCTGTCTGTGTCCGCCTCTTCTTAGAATGCTGTTTGTCCACGTTTTTGTGGTTTGCTACAGCTTACTCTCTAGATGGGTTGGTAGGAACTTGAGACAGAAACACCAAATTAGATAGTGTCGATAGATCATTTCTGAATGCAACAATACCATACAGTGGCACCGCTGGTCAAAAATACTGTTTTTGTGAACCATTAAGCAAGTTGATCATGAAATGATCTCTAAATGGTATAAATTTAAATATGACACATTTCCTTTATATTTTAGGCAAAAAAAATATTTTCATATTTTACATTTTAAAAAATTACACAAAGGAAAATGGGCCAATGCAAAGGTTTAGGCACCCTCGGAGATTTTTCTGCTCAGATAACCCTGACCAAGATTTCAGACCTTAATTAGCCTGTTACAGTTAAAGCTTATCATCGTTAGGAAAGGCCAGATGATGTAAATTTCACAGCTTTACAAAAACCCAGCCTTCTCTAATCTTGTGCTAAAAAACAGCAGCTATGGGTTCTTCTAAGCAGCTGCCTAGCACTCTGAAAATGAAACTGGTGGAGGTTCATAAATCAGGAGAAGGCTATAAGATGATAGCATATTGGTTTCAAGTTGCACTTTCCTCATTTCGAAATGTCATTGAGAAATGTTGGTTAACAGAAACAGTGGAGATTAAGAAAACGTGGAGGTCAAGAAGAAGGTCTGGAAGACCAAGCTAAATTTCTGTGATAGCTGCTCATAGGATTGCTAGAGAGGCAAATCAGAACCCCCTGCTTGACTGTAAAAGACCTTCAGAAAGATTTAGCAGACTCTGGAGTTGTAGTAGATTGTTCTACTATTCAGAGACACCTGCACAGATATGGCCTTCATGGAAGAGTCATAAGAAGAAAACCTCTCCTGCGTCCTCACCATAAAATTCAGTGTCAAAAGTATGCAAAAGAACATCTAAACAAACCTGATGCATTTTGGAAGAATGGATTCAATGAAAATTCAACAAATTCTTGATGCAAACATAACACCATATGTAAAAAAGCTGAAGATGAAAAGAGGATGGCTTCTACAAATGGATACTAGTGATGAGCGAGTATGCTTGTTACTACTCGGTACTCGCACGAGTATCACTGTACTCGGGCTACTCGGCGGGTACCGAGTAATTTCGTGATACTCGTGCTTTACTCGTGGTCTTCATTTCTGCATGTTGGCGCTCTTTTGAGAGCCAGCCCTCATGCAGGGATTGGCTGGCAGACCACTGCAATGCCACAGCCCTGTTAGTTGTGGAATTGCAGTGATTGGCCGGCCTGCACAGCGTGACCGAGCCTTTATACCGGCCGGCGCGCTGTGCTCTGTACACAGCCATCTCATATTCCCTGCTTTCCACGCCCACAGGCGCCTATGATTGGTTGCAGTGAGACACGCCCCCACGCTGAGTGACAGGTGTCACACTGCACCCAATCACAGCAGCCGGTGGGCGTGTCTATACTGTGCAGTAAAATAAATAAATAAATAATTAAAAAAACCGGCGTGCGGTCCCCCCAATTTTAATACCAGCCAGATAAAGCCATACGGCTGAAGGCTGGTATTCTCAGGATGGGGAGCTCCACGTTATGGGGAGCCCCCCACCCTAACAATAACAGTCAGCAGCCGCCCAGAATTGCCGCATACATTATATGCGACAGTTCTGGGACTGTACCCGGCTCTTCCCGATTTACCCTGGTGCGTTGGCAAATCGGGGTAATAAGGAGTTATTGGCAGCCCATAGCTGCCAATAAGTCCTAGATTAATCATGTCAGGCGTCTATGAGACACCCTCCATGATTAATCTGTAATAGTGATGAGCGAGTACTAAAAAGCTCGGGTGCTCGAAGCTCGGGCCGAGCCTCCCAAGATACTCGTGTACTCGGCCCGAGCAACGAGCCCAATGTTATCCTATGGGAGACCCGAGTATTTTTGTGAAATGACCTCCCGGCAGCATGGAGAAACCCTAAAAATGTCACAAAAGTCTCAGAAGAGTGCTCAAATGACATGGCAACAGCATGGGGAAGACCCCTTGAAGCATTTATCACTCAAAAGTCACAGCTGTGAACAATTTTGTCCGCGTTTTACGCCATTTTTACGGACTCACCAGAAAACCTTCCAAAATGACCCCAAAATGATTTTTCATGGCGGAAATGTTAAGGGCACATACCCAATAGTGAGATAGAGCTGGTGTATGTTACTTTTTGAGATCAATACATGAAAGATTTTACGTGAAAACATTGTGTGGCACTCCGATGTCCCTGAGAAGAGACGTACATGAAGGCCTCTTGAGTCTAATGTGCCCATTTTGAGGAAGTGAGTCTTTGTAGTATTTTCCTTTGCCAGGGCAGTCCTAAATTGTGAGGTTCACCAATGCCCCTGCATACAGACGTGCATGAGGGCCTGTAAACCTGAAGTGCCCATTGGAAGGAAGTGGGTGTATTATAGTATAGCCCTTAGGCAGGGAAGCCAAACATTGGGAGGCTCCACGTTGTCCCTGGATAGAGACGTGCATGAAGGCCTGTAAACCTGAAGTGCCCATTGGAAGGAAGTGGGTGTATTATAGTATAGCCCTTAGGCAGGGAAGCCAAACATTGGGAGGCTCCACGTTGTCCCTGGATAGAGACGTGCATGAAGGCCTGTAAACCTGAAGTGCCCATTGGAAGGAAGTGGGTGTATTATAGTATAGCCCTTAGGCAGGGAAGCCAAACATTGGGAGGCTCCACGTTGTCCCTGGATAGAGACGTGCATGAAGGCCTGTAAACCTGAAGTGCCCATTGGAAGGAAGTGGGTGTATTATAGTATAGCCCTTAGGCAGGGAAGCCAAACATTGGGAGGCTCCACGTTGTCCCTGGATAGAGACGTGCATGAAGGCCTGTAAACCTGAAGTGCCCATTGGAAGGAAGTGGGTGTATTATAGTATAGCCCTTAGGCAGGGAAGCCAAACATTGGGAGGCTCCACGTTGTCCCTGGATAGAGACGTGCATGAAGGCCTGTAAACCTGAAGTGCCCATTGGAAGGAAGTGGGTGTATTATAGTATAGCCCTTAGGCAGGGAAGCCAAACATTGGGAGGCTCCACGTTGTCCCTGGATAGAGACGTGCATGAAGGCCTGTAAACCTGAAGTGCCCATTGGAAGGAAGTGGGTGTATTATAGTATAGCCCTTAGGCAGGGAAGCCAAACATTGGGAGGCTCCACGTTGTCCCTGGATAGAGACGTGCATGAAGGCCTGTAAACCTGAAGTGCCCATTGGAAGGAAGTGGGTGTATTATAGTATAGCCCTTAGGCAGGGAAGCCAAACATTGGGAGGCTCCACGTTGTCCCTGGATAGAGACGTGCATGAAGGCCTGTAAACCTGAAGTGCCCATTGGAAGGAAGTGGGTGTATTATAGTATAGCCCTTAGGCAGGGAAGCCAAACATTGGGAGGCTCCACGTTGTCCCTGGATAGAGACGTGCATGAAGGCCTGTAAACCTGAAGTGCCCATTGGAAGGAAGTGGGTGTATTATAGTATAGCCCTTAGGCAGGGAAGCCAAACATTGGGAGGCTCCACGTTGTCCCTGGATAGAGACGTGCATGAAGGCCTGTAAACCTGAAGTGCCCATTGGAAGGAAGTGGGTGTATTATAGTATAGCCCTTAGGCAGGGAAGCCAAACATTGGGAGGCTCCACGTTGTCCCTGGATAGAGACGTGCATGAAGGCCTGTAAACCTGAAGTGCCCATTGGAAGGAAGTGGGTGTATTATAGTATAGCCCTTAGGCAGGGAAGCCAAACATTGGGAGGCTCCACGTTGTCCCTGGATAGAGACGTGCATGAAGGCCTGTAAACCTGAAGTGCCCATTGGAAGGAAGTGGGTGTATTATAGTATAGCCCTTAGGCAGGGAAGCCAAACATTGGGAGGCTCCACGTTGTCCCTGGATAGAGACGTGCATGAAGGCCTGTAAACCTGAAGTGCCCATTGGAAGGAAGTGGGTGTATTATAGTATAGCCCTTAGGCAGGGAAGCCAAACATTGGGAGGCTCTACGTTGTCCCTGGATAGAGACCTGTTAGGTTCTTAGTGCCTCCGTGCTTGCATTTAAAAACCGCACGTGTGTGCCTGTTGGTGGCAGCTTTCCGCTGCATTTGTGTGAGTTTTGCACAAACTTGGATATAACACACAAGTCTAGTGAATACACATCAGCACAGCATTGCAAAATGCGCAAGGGCGTTGTCAACGAACAAGGAAGTGGACGTGATGGTGGTGCAGGCAGACACCGAGGTTGTGTGCAAGCTCTAATTTCGCCACAACAAAGGGCCACATCTAGTCGCTCGCACGTCCTGTCCCAAATTCTTGGGGACCGCAGCAGTACACCCCTCTTGAACCAAGACCAGTGTCAACAGGTTGTTAGTTGGATAGCGGATAATGCTTCCAGTCAGATTGGCACCACCACAAACACTCTGTCTTCCACACGGTCAAGTGTCAGTAGCCGTGATACTGCACCGCACATTTCAGAACCTGATCCTCCTTCCTACCACCAGGCCGAGTACACGTCCACGGACATTACTGATCCCACACTTGGACACTCGGAATAGCTGTTCGTTCACGTTTCCATTCACAAATTCTGGCCTCTCGCCAGCTCCTGTTGAAGTGGGCCATGACGAGATTGTATGTACAGATGCACAAATATTTGAGCAGCCACGTTCTCACGAAGTTGGCAACGTGTCTCAACAAGGGGTGGCCGATGATGAGACACAATTGTCAGGAAGTCAGGAGGAGGAGCAGGGTGCGGAAGAGGAAGACGACGTGGTGGATGATCCAGTAACTGACCCAACCTGGCAGGAGGATATGCAGAGCGAGGACAGCAGTGCACAGGGGGAGGGAGGCGTAGCATCACAACAGGCAGTAAGAAGCAGAGTGGTGGCCCCAGGCAGACGTCAGTCAACTGTTCCCCGGAACAACACGACACAAGGTGCCTGTACAAATGTTAGGTCTTCCCGAGTCTGGCTGTAATACTATTGTATGTATTGAGGATTTCGATTGCGTTAGGGCAATGACAACCAGAGACGAGTTCTTGGTGCAAGACATTTATAATATGCAACCAGCAAATATGTACATAAACGGAACAAAAACACAGTAGAACATAAATACAGGAAATACCTTCCAGGGACTGAGCGAAAGGGAATTCCCGGTACCGCGCACCGGACTCCCCCAGGGAGACCACCAACAGCAAACCCCTATACAGGGACTGTCTGGCAATCACCCCAGAAGCCCTAAATGCGCAGCAGCCGGGACACAAAAGGGCAATAGGTAAGTCGAAAAATGTCTGTACGTGATGTGAGTCCAGAGTGGTATTAAACGGAAGGAACCGGGCAGAAGTTCCGACCAAAGACGGCAAACGGAGTCCAGGTACAGCTAGATGATACCAGATGAAGTCCAGAGTCGGTGTCGGTTGTTTTCCAAGAGGATCCGAATAACAATCAGGAACCAAAAGCAGCAGGGCAGGAGCACACAGGAAGCAGTATACTCAGGCACTGGACTAAGCTTTAGGGGCGGCTTTTAAACAGATGGACAGGAAGTAGGGCAACATAACAGAAAACTCCATGTTAACAAAGGGCAAGCTCTTTCAAAAGAAAACTGGAAAACCAGGAACTCTGACACTGGCAGTTTTTTAAGTTGGCTCCAGATGATTCTAAAAAGGCCATTTGCAACACCTGCCATGCCAGCATCAGCAGGGGTACCAAAACTAGCAGCCTGACCACCACCAGCATGATCAGGCACATGTCAGCCAAGCACCCGACTTTGTGGGAAGTACAACAGAGTCGAGGAGCAGTGCTTGCTGATGTCACTGCTACGTCTTCGCTGGTTGTGCATGCGAGCCAATCCCCTGTCCATGCTGCCTGCGAACAAGCCTCCTCCACTCCTGCACCTGCAGTTGCCTACGCAGAAAGAACACCATCATCAAGCACGTCCTTGTCCCAGCGCAACGTTCAGTTATCCATTCAGCAAACCTTTGAGCGCAGGCGCAAATACACTGCCAACACCCCACATGCCACAGTTCTAAATGCTAACATTTCGCGACTGCTTGCGCTGGAAATGTTGCCTTTTAGGCTGGTTGAGACAGAAGCATTCCGCGAACTGATGGTGGCAGCTGTCCCACGTTACTCGGTCCACAGCCGCCACTATTTCTCCCTGTGTGCCGTCCCCGCATTGCATAACTAACCACGTGTCACAAAACATCACACGTGCCCGGAACAACGCTGTTTCAGCCAAAGTCCACCTAACCACAGACACGTGGACAAGTGCATGTGGGCAAGGCCGCTACATCTCGTTGACGTCACACTGGGTTAATATTGTGCAAGCTGGGACCCAGTCTGAGCGAGGGACGGAATACGTCCTTCACACACCAAGTTTTGCAGGCCCTACCTCAGTCAGGGTTTCACACACACTCTACAGCTCCGGAATGTCATGCTCCTCAGCCTCCTCCTCCTCCTGCGCATCCTGATCCACTTTACCCTCCACACCAGTCCCAAGCTGTAAGTGTCGCTGGCGGAGGAGGGGACGGTGCGCTCTCCCACTGCTCGGGTCCGGCTGACGCAGCTCTACGGCTGCTGCTGCTCGTTGGCTCGAGCGATGGCCGGATCCCGGGGACTCGAGCGGCGCTACTCGCCCGTGAGTGAAAAGGGGTGGTTTGGGTTTTGGGGATATTGTCCGTGACGCCACCCACGGTTGTGGTGATTGTGTGGACACCACCGCTGCTCTGGACGGGGATCCCGGGAGCCTGTGACAGGGAGCAGCTTTGTTGTTATTTCTCCCCTACGTGGGTAGGGGGGTTGGTTGTCCCGGGGCCTGGTGATGGGGTAGAGATGGATGACAGGCGGGTTGCGGGGCCTGATGAAGTGCATGGTCGCAGGGGCAGCGCTGTGCCGCACGGCACGGAGGTACTCACTCAGCCCAATGATGATGACACAGTTCAGGGTAAAACAAGTGGCTGGATGGACAGGTCACTCGGACGGCTGCGGTTGTTCCTCCCTGCAGGTTAGTGATGACTGTCTCTCCCTGCACCGAAGTTAAGTGTTGGTAGTGATGGTTTCCCAACGGTAACCCGCTCCCTGACCTGGATATGGGCCGGAGGAGCCCCTTTTGCCCACAGGCGCTGGCCCTGGGAGACGGTTGCCCTTGCCGGTGGCTGTGTCTCCCCTTCACGGTTGTACGGTTGCCTTCTATCTGGACTTGGCTGTTTGGAAACCCTGAGGTCCCCTTCAATAACGGATTTGGCAAATTCACGGCGACACCAAGCCTTGCCGGGATCCGAAAGTCCTCTGCCAATGGTGCTGGCTTCGCTTTGTATACCGGTCCGGTACGGCCGGGTCACCACCCGTCCACGGTCCTTACGGCAGACTCCAATCGGCCTCCACTGCAGACGGTCACCACATCCTGCCAACCTTGCTGTCCTGTCCAGGCCACACACCCGGACCAACTTCAGGCTCTTTGCTGTCACTTTTCTCCTCTCTACTACTTTCCTCCTTCCACTTCCTTAGCTTAACTCTCACTGCCTGTGTTTTCCCTCCTCCTCGGTGGGTGGAGACCAACCGCCTGGCTCCACACCCTGGTGTGGACAACAGCCCCTGGGGAAGGCAACAAGGATTTTGTGTTTTGACTATGATATGCCTGCAGGGAGTGTGGGGTGTTTAAGTGTTGTGCTCTGTGGCCCCTGGCTTGTCCAGGGCGACACAGAAGCACTGCAGCACTGCCTCGGCGAAGCGGCAACAGGCAGTGCTGAAGCTAATCTGCATAGGTGACAAACCCCACAATGCAGAAGAGGTGTGGACAGCTCTGAAACAGCAGGCAGATCACTGGCTCACAACTCTGAACCTAAAGCCAGGAAAGGTGGTGTGTGACAATGGCCGGAACCTGGTGGCGGCTTTGAGGCGAGGCCAGCTGACACATGTTCCATGCTTGGCCCATGTGCTCAACCTCGAGGTTCAGCGGTTTCTAAAGTCATAGTCAGAGCTGTCTGATCTGCTGGTAAAAGTTCGCCGCCTGTCTGCACATTTTCGAAAGTCACCTACTGCTTCAGCCGGCCTTGCCGCCTTAAGACGCCGTTTGCATCTTCCGGCACACAGACTGGTGTGTGATGTCCCCACGCGTTGGAATTCAACTCTGCACATGTTGGTCAGGATATGTGAGCAGAAGAGGGCAGTTGTTGAGTACCTGCATCACCTAAGCCGTCGGGAAATGGGTCAAACTCCACACATAACACCTGAGGAGTGGAGATGGATGTCCGACCTATGCACCATCCGCCAAAACTTTGAGGACTACAACCACGATGGTGAGCGGCGATGACGACATTATTAGCGTCACCATACCGCTTCTCTGCCTTCTAAAATGGTCTCTGCTCAGAAAACAAACATGATGCATTGCAGGCGGAGCGCGATGAGTTTCAGCAAGAAACAGTAGTGGGTGTGGGTGATGATAACACACAGCCCAGCCTCGTCTCATCACAACGTGCAGTGGAGGACTATGACGAGGAGGAGGATGAAGACATGGAGCAACTCTCTGGCCAAATTGAGGATATGACATGCAGTCATATCCTCGGTTCAGCGTGGCTGGCCAGAGGACAGGGTAGATGATGAGGAGGAGGAGGACAGCATGTTCAGTCATCGTGTCGGTCAGGATACTGAAGTGATGGCTGTTAAGAGTCTGGCACACATGGCTGACTTTATGGTAAGCTGCCTGTCTCGTGACCCTCGCGTTAAGAACATCTTGGCCGACAATCATTACTGGTTGGTAACACTGTTAGACCCACGCTAAAAGGAGAACTTTATGTCTCTTATTCCCGAGGCGGAGAGGTCAGGCAAAATGCAGCAGTTCCAGAAGGCCATAGTCACGGAAGTAGGCAAAGCATTCCCCTCACAAAACGCTAGCGGCATAGGTCATGAATCAGTGGACAACCGAGGCGTACAGCCGAGAGAGGCACAAGTCCAATCCGCCAGAGGTAGGGGAACAGTCTTTAAGATGTGTGACAGTTTTCTCAGCCCCTCACGTACCACAGCCCCTGAGGTGCGGGGTAGTGCCACAAGAAATCCTAAGTTTGCCCAGATGCTGAAGGAGTACCTTGCAGATCGAACAACTGTACTCCGACATTCCTCTGTGCCTTACAATTATTGGGTATCCAAGCTGGACACGTGGCATGAATTGGCTCTCTACGCCTTGGAAGGCCTGGCCTGCCCTGCTGCTAGCGTTTTGTCAGAGCGTGTTTTTAGTGCCGCAGGTGGAATCATTACAGATAAACGCACCCGCCTGTCAACTGAAAATGCTGACAAGCTGACTCTGATCAAGATGAACAAGGGTTGGATTGGGCCAGACTTCACCACACCACCAGCAAATGAGAGCGGAATTTAAAGTTTGCCATGTACCTCCACTCACCCATGGGTACACACTTCTGGAGTTTGGCTAATCGCTGGACTGCTCCTCCTTCTCCTCATGCGCCACCATGATGATGACCGTTACAAATTGCAATACTTAGGCCTTTGTTTCAGGTATACCCCCAGTGGTAAATTTTTTCGCCCATTCTTTGCAGAATGGACATTACAACGACAGGAGACCCACTCCTTTGCAATGGGAACAATGTTTTGAGGCCCTCATGCACGTCTCTATCCAGGGACAACGTGGAGCCTGACGCTGCCACCGACTGCCACACACGTGCTGTTTTTAAATGCAAGCACGGACGCAATAAGAACCTAACTGGTTTTTAGGAGCGACAATTACTGAGAAGTCTGACACTATCAGACACTGCTGACTGACGTGTATTATACACTAGACTTGTGCGTTATATAATAGTTTGTGCAAAACGCGCACCTGTACCCTGCCACCGACTGCCACACACGTGCTGTTTTTAAATGCAAGCACGGACGCAATAAGAACCTAACTGGTTTTTAGGAGCGACAATTACTGAGAAGTCTGACACTATCAGACACTGCTGACTGACGTGTATTATACACTAGACTTGTGCGTTATATAATAGTTTGTGCAAAACGCGCACCTGTACCCTGCCACCGACTGCCACACACGTGCTGTTTTTAAATGCAAGCACGGACGCAATAAGAACCTAACTGGTTTTTAGGAGCGACAATTACTGAGAAGTCTGACACTATCAGACACTGCTGACTGACGTGTATTATACACTAGACTTGTGCGTTATATAATAGTTTGTGCAAAACGCGCACCTGTACCCTGCCACCGACTGCCACACACGTGCTGTTTTTAAATGCAAGCACGGACGCAATAAGAACCTAACTGGTTTTTAGGAGCGACAATTACTGAGAAGTCTGACACTATCAGACACTGCTGACTGACGTGTATTATACACTAGACTTGTGCGTTATATAATAGTTTGTGCAAAACGCGCACCTGTACCCTGCCACCGACTGCCACACACGTGCTGTTTTTAAATGCAAGCACGGACGCAATAAGAACCTAACTGTTTTTTAGGAGCGACAATTACTGAGAAGTCTGACACTATCAGACACTGCTGACTGACGTGTATTATACACTAGACTTGTGCGTTATATAATAGTTTGTGCAAAACGCGCACCTGTACCCTGCCACCGACTGCCACACACGTGCTGTTTTTAAATGCAAGCACGGACGCAATAAGAACCTAACTGGTTTTTAGGAGCGACAATTACTGAGAAGTCTGACACTATCAGACACTGCTGACTGACGTGTATTATACACTAGACTTGTGCGTTATATAATAGTTTGTGCAAAACGCGCACCTGTACCCTGCCACCGACTGCCACACACGTGCTGTTTTTAAATGCAAGCACGGACGCAATAAGAACCTAACTGGTTTTTAGGAGCGACAATTACTGAGAAGTCTGACACTATCAGACACTGCTGACTGACGTGTATTATACACTAGACTTGTGCGTTATATAATAGTTTGTGCAAAACGCGCACCTGTACCCTGCCACCGACTGCCACACACGTGCTGTTTTTAAATGCAAGCACGGACGCAATAAGAACCTAACTGGTTTTTAGGAGCGACAATTACTGAGAAGTCTGACACTATCAGACACTGCTGACTGACGTGTATTATACACTAGACTTGTGCGTTATATAATAGTTTGTGCAAAACGCGCACCTGTACCCTGCCACCGACTGCCACACACGTGCTGTTTTTAAATGCAAGCACGGACGCAATAAGAACCTAACTGGTTTTTAGGAGCGACAATTACTGAGAAGTCTGACACTATCAGACACTGCTGACTGACGTGTATTATACACTAGACTTGTGCGTTATATAATAGTTTGTGCAAAACGCGCACCTGTACCCTGCCACCGACTGCCACACACGTGCTGTTTTTAAATGCAAGCACGGACGCAATAAGAACCTAACTGGTTTTTAGGAGCGACAATTACTGAGAAGTCTGACACTATCAGACACTGCTGACTGACGTGTATTATACACTAGACTTGTGCGTTATATAATAGTTTGTGCAAAACGCGCACCTGTACCCTGCCACCGACTGCCACACACGTGCTGTTTTTAAATGCAAGCACGGACGCAATAAGAACCTAACTGGTTTTTAGGAGCGACAATTACTGAGAAGTCTGACACTATCAGACACTGCTGACTGACGTGTATTATACACTAGACTTGTGCGTTATATAATAGTTTGTGCAAAACGCGCACCTGTACCCTGCCACCGACTGCCACACACGTGCTGTTTTTAAATGCAAGCACGGACGCAATAAGAACCTAACTGGTTTTTAGGAGCGACAATTACTGAGAAGTCTGACACTATCAGACACTGCTGACTGACGTGTATTATACACTAGACTTGTGCGTTATATAATAGTTTGTGCAAAACGCGCACCTGTACCCTGCCACCGACTGCCACACACGTGCTGTTTTTAAATGCAAGCACGGACGCAATAAGAACCTAACTGGTTTTTAGGAGCGACAATTACTGAGAAGTCTGACACTATCAGACACTGCTGACTGACGTGTATTATACACTAGACTTGTGCGTTATATAATAGTTTGTGCAAAACGCGCACCTGTACCCTGCCACCGACTGCCACACACGTGCTGTTTTTAAATGCAAGCACGGACGCAATAAGAACCTAACTGGTTTTTAGGAGCGACAATTACTGAGAAGTCTGACACTATCAGACACTGCTGACTGACGTGTATTATACACTAGACTTGTGCGTTATATAATAGTTTGTGCAAAACGCGCACCTGTACCCTGCCACCGACTGCCACACACGTGCTGTTTTTAAATGCAAGCACGGACGCAATAAGAACCTAACTGGTTTTTAGGAGCGACAATTACTGAGAAGTCTGACACTATCTGGACTGTTTTACACTGTGTACACCAGCCCCAGATATGATGAAGGCTGGTATACGGTCACCACTAGGAATGGCTATATATACCCTGCCTGCCTGCCTGTATACTGCTACAATAGTCCTGACAAGGACTCTTCTGGTCACTAGCCTGTATTCCGACCTGGCTATACCCTGCCTGTATATAGCAACAATAGTCCTGAGAAGGACTCTGCTACTGTACTCCGACCTGGCTATACCCTGCCTGCCTGTATACAACTAGAATAGTCCTGAGAAGGACTTCTGGTCACACTGTTTGCAGCCCTGCTCCGGAACTAACTATAAAGGGCCGCAAAGCTTTCCCTGAATCAGCGACACTCTCCCTACACTCACTGTCAGAATAGCTGTGAGCAGAGCACAGCGCGCCGGCCTATATAAAGGCTCGGTGACGCTGTGCAGGCCGGCCAATCACTGCAATTCCACAACTAACAGGGCTGTGGCATTGCAGTGGTCTGCCAGCCAATCCCTGCATGAGGGCTGGCTCTCAAAAGAGCGCCAACATGCAGAAATGAAGACCACGAGTAAAGCACGAGTATCGCGAGATTACTCGGTCCCCGCCGAGCAGCCCGAGTACAGTGATACTCGTGCGAGTACCGAGTAGTGACAAGCATGCTCGCTCATCACTAATCTGTAAATTACAGTAAATAAACACACACACCCGAAAAATCCTTTATTAGAAATAAAAAACAATAACAAAGTCCCTCATCACCAATTTATTACCCACAACAAAACCCTCCATGTCCGGTGTAATCCACGGTCCTCCAGCGTCGCGTCCAGCTCTGCTGCATGCAGGTGACAGGAGCTGCAGAATACACCGCCGCTCCGGTCACCTCCACGCAGCTAATGAGGTGAGTATAGCGATCAGCTGAGCTGTCACTGAGGTTACCTGGATCCAGCGGTGGATGCAGCGGTGGCCGCGGGTAACCTCAGTGACAGCAGCTGATCGCGCTACTTACCGCCGCTCCGGTCAGCTTCACACAGCAACTGAGGTGAGAAGCGCGATCAGCTGCTGTCAGTCAGGTAACCCGCGGCCACCGCTGGATCCAGCGGTGGCCGCGATTAACCTCAGTGACAGCAGCTGATCGCTATACTCTCCTCAGTTGGTGCATGGAGCTGACCGGAGCGGCGGTGAGTAGTGCGATCAGCTGCTGTCACTGAGGTTACCCGCGGCCACCGCTGGATCCAGGTAACCTCAGTGACAGCTCAGCTGATCGCTATACTCACCTCATTAGCTGCGTGGAGGTGACCGGAGCGGCGGTGTATTCTGCAGCTCCTGTCACCTGCATGCAGCAGAGCTGGACGCGACGCTGGAGGACCGTGGATTACACCGGACATGGAGGGTTTGTCGGGGTTAATAAATTGGTAATGAGGGACTTTGTTATTGTTTTTTATTTCTAATAAAGGATTTTTCGTGTGTGTGTGTTTTTTAACTGTAATTTACAGATTAATCATGGAGGGTGTCTCATAGACGCCTGACATGATTAATCTAGGACTTATTGGCAGCTATGGGCTGCCAATAACTCCTTATTACCCCGATTTGCCAACGCACCAGGGTAAATCGGGAAGAGCCGGGTACAGCCCCAGAACTGTCGCATATAATGTATGCGGCAATTCTGGGCGGCTGTTGGCTGTTATTGTTAGGGTGGGGGGCTCCCCATAACGTGGCGCTCCCCATCCTGAGAATACCAGCCTTCAGCCGTATGGCTTTATCTGGCTGGTATTAAAATTGGGGGGGACCGCACGCCGTTTTTTTTAATTATTTAATTATTTATTTCACTGCACAGTATACACACACACCGGCTGCTGTGATTGGGTGCAGTGTGACACCTGTCACTCAGAGTGGGGGCGTGTCTCACTGCAACCAATCATAGGCGCCGAAAAGCAGGAAAGCAGAGAATACGAGATTGATTAATGACCGGCCGGCTTTTTCAAAAGAAGAAAAGCCGCAGGAGCAGTGTGAATGCCGTGCAGTGCCGCAGCAGTGATCGGCGAACGGTGAGTAAGAGAGAGGGGGGAGAATGACCGACAGACTGTGAGAGGGGGACAGACAAGACAGAGAGAGACCGACAGAGCGAGACCGACCGACGGGAGATAGAATGAAAAAAAAAATGACCGACATCGCTAGTAAAAAGCACAAAACGTGCGTTTTGGACATCGGAGTGCCACACAATGTTTATGTAAAATCTTTCATGTATTAATCTCAAAAAGTAACATACACCAGCTCTATCTCACTATTGGGTATGTGCCCTTAACATTTCCGCCATGAAAATTCATTTTGGGGTCATTTTGCAAGGTTTTCTGGTGAGTCCGTAAAAATGGCGTAAAACTCGGACAAAATTGTTCACAGCTGTGACTTTTGAGTGATAAATGCTTCAAGGGGTCTTCCCCATGCTGATGCCATGTCATTTGAGCACTCTTCTGAGACTTTTGTGACAGTTTTAGGGTTTCTCCATGCTGCCGGGGGGTCATTTCACAAAAATACTCGGGTCTCCCATAGGATAACATTGGGCTCGTTGCTCGGGCCGAGTACACGAGTATCTTGGGAGGCTCGGCCCGAGCCTCGAGCACCCGAGCTTTTTAGTACTCGCTCATCACTAATGGATACTGATCCTAAACACACATCAAAGTCCACAATAGACTTAATCAAAAGATGCAAGCTGAAGGTTCTGCAATGGCCCTCACAGTGCCCTAATATGAACATCACTGAAAATCTGTGGCTAGACCTCAAAAGAGCAGTGCATGCAAGACGAGCCAGGAATCTTACAGACCTGGAAGACTTTTCTAAGGAAGAATGGACGAAAATCCCTCAAACAAGAATAGAAAGACTCTTTGCTGCTACAAAAAGTGTTTACAAGCTGTGATACTTGCCAAAAGTGGTGCTACTAAGTACTAACCACTAAGTAGGGTGCCCAAATGTTTGCTTTGGCCCATTTTCCTTTTTTGTTAATTTAAAAATGTAAAAGATGAAAATATTTTTTTATTTTGCCTAAAATACAAAGGAAATGTGTCATCTTTAACTTTATGCCTTGTAGAGATAATTTCATCTTCATCTTGCCTAACTGTTCACAATACCAGTAATTTTGACCAGGGGTTCGCAAACTTCTGCATGCCACAGAATGTGTATTTTTTTTTTATTGCTTTATTTTCAATGGCACAAAAGGGGGGTGATTTGAACTTTTTTTTTTAATTTGTTTTCATATTTTTAAAAACTTTTTTCCCACTTTTTATTGTTTTTACTAGTCCATTTAGGGCACTTGAATTTGCAATCTTCCGATCGTTTGTGCTGTACAGAAGAGCGCATCAGCATCACTCTGTACAGCAGAAATACTGACTTCCTATGACGTTTCATTGGAAGTTTGTCATGACAGTGACAGGGGTCATCAGTTGACCCCCAGCTGTCATGACAGCCCATCAGTGCCCCGCAATCGTGTCAAGGGGCTGGTGACGGGAGCAAGAAGCAGAAGCACTCCCAACCAAAGTGAGTTAAATCCCGTTTTCAGAGATTAACAGCAGGATTTAACTAGTTATCAGCGGTGGGTGGATCTCCAGTTTTTCTGCTTCTGTTAGGCTACTTTCACACATCAGTTTTTTGCCATCAGGTACAATCCGGAAAAAAAAGGATAAAACGGATCCGGTATCGCATCCGGTTTATCCCCATAGACTTGCATTGTAACCGGATTGTACCTGATGGCTTTGCGGTGCATCCGGTTTTTTCCGGATGCGGCAAAATAATTAAATCCGGCGGCCGGATAGAACGTATCATGTAACGTTTTTTTGCCCCTTAAAAAAACCGCATTCTGCCGGATCCGGTACAATGCGGCATTGTATAGAATGGTTGTCTATGCATGCCGGATCCGGCGCAATGCGGTTTAAACCGGATGCGGTGACCGCATCCGGTTTGGTAAACAGAGCATGCGCAAATTTTTTTTTTTTCATCATCACAAAACTTATAAAAGGATCCAGCACATTCTACACACCTCCTGCCGTTGGTTCCTGACTTCAACTTCTGCTGTCCTCCAGTCCAGTGCTCCAGGGAAGAGGTATGTCCACAGTACTGTCCACAGATCACTGTTGTGAGCTGCGTACATGTACTTAGACATTGTTTTTTCTTTTTTTACAGGTGCAGTGTTGCGGGCACAGTTTTGTCAAGCCATTTGCTGTGCCAGTTTGGTTCGGTGCCAGTCTTCAATTGTTGTGGCGGAGAGTGTCCCTGAGGTAATGTCCACAGTACTGTCCACAGATCACTGTTGTGAGCTGCGTACATGTACTTAGACATTGTTTTTTCTTTTTTTACAGGTGCAGTGTTGCGGGCACAGTTTTGTCAAGCCATTTGCAGTGCCAGTTTGGTTCGGTGCCAGTCTTCAATTGTTGTGGCGGAGAGTGTCCCTGAGGTAATGTCCACAGTACTGTCCACAGATCACTGTTGTGAGCTGCGTACATGTACTTAGACATTGTTTTTTCTTTTTTTACAGGTGCAGTGTTGCGGGCACAGTTTTGTCAAGCCATTTGCTGTGCCAGTTTGGTTCGGTGCCAGTCTTCAATTGTTGTGGCGGAGAGTGTCCCTGAGGTAATGTCCACAGTACTGTCCACAGATCACTGTTGTGAGCTGCGTACATGTACTTAGACATTGTTTTTTCTTTTTTTACAGGTGCAGTGTTGCGGGCACAGTTTTGTCAAGCCATTTGCAGTGCCAGTTTGGTTCGGTGCCAGTCTTCAATTGTTGTGGCGGAGAGTGTCCCTGAGGTAATGTCCACAGTACTGTCCACAGATCACTGTTGTGAGCTGCGTACATGTACTTAGACATTGTTTTTTCTTTTTTTACAGGTGCAGTGTTGCGGGCACAGTTTTGTCAAGCCATTTGCTGTGCCAGTTTGGTTCGGTGCCAGTCTTCAATTGTTGTGGCTGAGAGTGTCCCTGAGGTAATGTCCACAGTACTGTCCACAGATCACTGTTGTGAGCTGCGTACATGTACTTAGACATTGTTTTTTCTTTTTTTACAGTTGCAGTGTTGCGGGCACAGTTTTGTCAAGCCATTTGCTGTGCCAGTTTGGTTCGGTGCCAGTCTTCAATTGTTGTGGCGGAGAGTGTCCCTGAGGTAATGTCCACAGTACTGTCCACAGATCACTGTTGTGAGCTGCGTACATGTACTTAGACATTGTTTTTTCTTTTTTTACAGGTGCAGTGTTGCGGGCACAGTTTTGTCAAGCCATTTGCTGTGCGAGGCCTGTTATAGAAAAAGATATGTCGTCTTCTGGTAGCCCGCCCTCCGGTTCACAAACTGAGGTATATATTTTTTTTTAGGGTTTTTTTTTTAAAAAAAAAAAAAAAAATTTTAAATAAACGACATTTACATAGGTGGCCGAAACATCACAGGAGATGCTGCCAGAAGATGACGGAAGGGGTGGAGAAATACACGGAGCGGGCGGTCAGAGTGTAAGTTTCATACAGGAATTGTTTACCACAGCACACCAAACACATAAGTAAATAATGGTTTTTTTTTTCCTTCACTAAAGGCTTCAACTTCTAGGGCTCACGATAGAGCTCCCCCAAGACCGTCCCAGGGTCGTCGTCGAGGTGGCGGTGGTCTTAGTGTAAGTTTTTTTTTTAATTTTTTTTTTTTTTTCATGTCTGTGTGAATTTAGGTATAATTTTTTTTTTTTTTTAATTTCTTTTTTGTTTCTTTGAACAGGCATCACAGCGTGCTCCCGATTCTGACGGTGAGGAGGCCGGATTTATCAACATCGACCTCCTCATCGATGAAGTTAGAGAGAGGGAGCCGCTGTGGAACATGGCTGACCGCCGCCACGCTGATTCGATCGTAACCCGTCGACTCTGGGACGAGGTATGCCACGCAGCGGTAGAAGGTTGGGGGGAGCTCAATTCTCGTGGCCAGAAGAAACAGCGTAAGTATTCACAGTTCAGTAGGTTATGCTGCAGGATGTAATGTGTTGTATACTAACCACTTTGTGCTTTCCACTTTCAGGTGACAAACTTCAGAAGCGGTGGCGGTCTATCAGGGATCGCTTCAAAAAGGAGTTGAATCAAGAGATGCAGGCCCCGAGTGGATCCGGAGGACGCAGATCGAAGTACCGTTACTTTAGAGCGTTGTCGTTCCTCCGGACAACTATGGTGTGCAGAAGGTAAATATTCCACACAATATGTACAAAGTATAATATTTTATGTCTGTTTTTTTTTGCCTTTTTTTTTTATTCAGTGGCACTGTATAGCAATTAAATTAATTATTGTTTTGTTTTTCCTCTTTTTACCAGCACCGTCTGCAGCACTCAGGAGCCTGCATCGAACCCGATAGGAGCGATCCCTGAACAGTCCGCCACTGGGGAACACAGGCACAGACCCCACCCATCTGAACCTTCCCTTCCATCGACATCTGTCCCATCCACCTGCGCTGGAGCTTCACGTGAGACTTCATTACCTGAAGCTGCTGTTGACGAGATAGCTTTTCCCCTACCCCACCCCTCTGACACTGCTGCCCTCAGTAGAACACCTTTGGGTTCTGGGCGTCAGCGTCATAGGGGTCAGGAAAAGAGCTATGCGCCCGAGTTCTTGCATCTAAATGCAGCCTTCCAGAACGCCATTCAATTATTAGCCGAACAAAATCGTTCATCTTTTAGCTTCATAAATGCCAATATGGAAAAAAATACACACGAATTGTGCACGCGTCTGGACAGGCTGCATTTAGATGCAAGTAAATCACCCAATCATTGTTTTTTTCAAGCCGTACTAGAGCGCATGGAAAAGCTATCTCCTGACCAGCAGATGCATGTAATGCAAGCCACACGGCAGGCTCTGGCGCAGGTTTCCTCCCAACCACCTCCACCCACCCCTCCTCCAGCACCTGCCCCCCCTCCAGCCATTGTCCCTACTCCCCCTGCTGCCCAGTACCAGCCTGCTGCCCAGTACCAGCCTGCTGCCCAGTACCAGCCTGCTGCCCAGTACCAGCCTGCAGACCAGTACCAGCCTGCGGCCCAGTACCAGCTCCCAACCACATCTGCCCCTACACTTCCTTCCCACTACCACATCTCGCCTTCCACACCCATCATGACCCCAACTCAAGCCACTAATTCACCCGCCACCTCTTCTGTCTCCCAATCCCTCCACTCCACCCCTCAATCCTTACCAAATCCCATCCCATCTCCTGGTTTCCCTCTTGGTTTCTCAACCACACCTTCACCTTCTGTTACTTCCCCACCACCACCACCAACACCACTTTCCACCCTCAATACTCCAACTGTGCGTGTGTTCCCACCTGTCAGCCCCTCCAGTACTATCTCCACCCCAAGCCCAAGATATACCAATTTATAAGTTATGTATGTAATAAAAATAAAAGTTTTTTGTTGAAAAGTATTTATTTGTTCTTGTTTTTTTTGGGGGGTAATATTATTTTGCAAGTTAAGTTAATAATAAAGGTAATACAAAAACATAACATGTTGTAATTTGACGGTGTAAAAATTACAAATTTTTAAAGCGAGTGAAAGATTAAAATTAACAAGGTTAACAAGATATTTTTTAATTTATTTTTAACTATGTTTATTTGTTATAAAACTAAACAAAAATCTTATACCATTTGATCTTGCCAATCTACTCTACCTTCTGGGGACACAAAATAGTCAGCATATTTGTCACGGATTGTTGAACAGGCAACACTACTCCTAAATCCAGGACTGGTGTAGTCAGTCAAAGAGGTGGATTCCAAACTCTGGTCATCCAAGGACAAAGGTTCCTTTGTTAAAACAAAATTGTGCAGTACCACACATGCTTTCACTATTTCATCAACAGTTTCAATGTTTAAATTAATGGCTGTTAACAACACTCGCCATTTGCTGGTTAGTATCCCAAAGGAGCATTCCACCATTCTTCTGGCTCTGGATAATCTGTAATTATATATTTTTTGTGTTTGCGTCAATCCACGGCTTGCATATGGCTTCAATAGATGTTGGGAGAGTTGAAAGGCTTCGTCGGCCACAAAAACAAAGGGCATTGGGGGCTCACATGTGCCAGGAAGAGGTCTTGCAGGAGGGAAATCAAAAGTATTCCCATAGATTCGGTGCCCCATTGGGGACATTTTAAAGACCTGCGAGTCATTGGATCTCCCATATGCGCCAATGTCCACTGAGATGAATTTGTAGTCCGCATCCGTTATTGCCATTAGGACAATTGAGAAATACTTTTTATAATTGTAGTATTCTGACCCCGAAGCAGCAGGTTTCACAATTCTTATATGTTTGCCGTCCACTGAGCCAAGGCAATTTGGAAACTGACAAATGTTATAGTATTGTTCAGCAATTGCAAGCCATCTGTCCCTGGTGGGCTGGGGGATGAAATCATCATGGAGGCAATCCCACAAGGCTTGGCAAGTGTCTCTAAGGATTCCCGAGATGGTGGAAATTCCTAGTCGAAACTGGTAGTGGAGGGACGAAAGCGACTCTCCAGTTGCAAGGAATCTGTAAAGGAAAGACAATAATTATAAAAAAATAATAGCAAACACATTACAGTTAAAAGTCAATTTACAGGAGGATACAGTTCGAAAAAAAAAAACTTACCTAAGCGTAACCAGCAAACGCTCCTCGGGTGTTATAGAGTAACGGCAGAAGGTGTCCGTTTTACGGATGTTGTCCGCAACAAGGCCAAGGAGGACGTCAAAATTATTCACTGCCATCCGGACATAGCTTGTGAATTTTTCATGGTTTCCACGGAGCTCCAGGTATAGGGTTGAAAACACCCCACGTGTCAGTCTCTGGGCAGTCAGGGGATGGATCCAAAAGCGTCGATGTCGCTGACGCCTCAGTCGCTGTCGCTCCTTTTCTCTGACGATGATAGCCAAGCGATTTGCCTCAAATATAAAATCTGCAGTGATCTTTGTGTAATTTGCAAGAATAGCATCCATGGTTTCTGATTGTCTCTGTCTTCATTCTGTAATATATGCTTCAAAATACTGTATATATACTATATTTTCCCAATAGCCAATCAGAATACGGAACTCGTTAATTGTTTGTTTAGTGTTTAAAAAACGGATCCGTAAAAAAACAGACATAACGGATGCAAAACGGATGCAAACCGGACACACCGGATCCGTTTTTTTACGGATCCGTTCACAACGGATCCGCTTAAAACCGGATCCGGTGGGTCCGGTTTGCTCCGGTTTGCACAACAAAACCGGAAACGTTGGATACGGCAAAAAAAAGGACTGTACCTGAATACAGAAAACTGATGTGTGAAAGTAGCCTTAGGGTCACATGTTGGCTGATCAGATCAGCTGAAGTGCAGGGAAAGATGTGGGCTCCATGTGTTAACTGACATCTAAGGGAAGTACATGATCTATGGTGTACCAGTATATGAAAGGTCGAGAAAAGGGTTAAATCTTTTGGACATCAGATTTGAGGTGGACTGTACCCACAAAATTAGCATATTATGGGTCTGCCTAGTGAAAGAATCCATCATTTCCTTTAAAAGGAATGGGGTTGACAGGTAAAAAAAAATCTGTCCCTTTAAAGGGAATTTGTCATAAAAAAAAATACCATACCGTAGTAGTTTTGTGATTCCAATTACTTTGCCATTGCCATGACGTGATACATACAGTACATACACTGTGTGTACAATTATTATGCAAGTGAGTATTTTGACAATATCGGAATTTTTGTGCAAATTTTCCAACTCCAATGTATAAAAGTGAAAGCTTATTGGATGAGACAGATCAGGTGATGTGTACTTGTGTAATGAAGAAAGGTAAAGTCTAAAGATATCAACACCCTTTATCAAGGTGTGCAGAATAAAAAATGTATTGAGAAAAATAAACAAATGCGCATTAATGGCCAAAGTTGTGAGAACAATCAAATGAAGCAACCGGGAACCTGATATCCTCATGTGGTGTCATATTCCAGATCTAGAAAAAAGAAGGAAAGTCCAGCACCAAAATCCTTAAAAAATCGTAGCTTCTTCCTTATTGAAACATCACATGCACAAAAATAAAAACATGTGTATACCCATGATGTGGACCACAAAAGCCCCCGCCTTACGTGTTTCGGAGAAACTCATTACTCATAGGCATATTCCAGATCTGCAAACCTCTTCGGAGATCCTAGAAGTACAATGTGCTCAGAGACATGGCTGAGGTAAGAGAAGCTGATACTCGACCACCACTAGAGATGACCAAATAGATTTGAGTGGAATTGAATTTAATTTGAATTTTACAATAATCGGCATTCTCCAAATTACAGATTTTTTGGAACTCACTTCTGCGCAGATCCAGCAGAATTGTGACCACCAGCTGCCATTTTCTGAGCCACAAAAGGCCATAAAAATGTTAACAAATAGAAAAACATTTGTATTTTTCCGGCCTCTCCATTACTCACCACCATCTGTCTGGTCCTCATTGCATCTTCATATTAGTGTCGGAAGCACTGACATTTCTGGGATCTTGGTCGTGAGACTGCGGCTTCAGGGTTTGTCAGGCCCTGGAGTGTTCTGTGCATGTGCAATCTTTGTGTGATGCTACCACCAGGGGGAGCCAGTTCTCAGACAGGATGCAGTGCTTCCAAGTGTAGTTAGGCGCAAGACCACTAGAGGTCACTAGCATCAGCAGAAGGATACAATAGAATGGTTGATCAAGCCGAAGGTGAGTGCCGGGAAGGCCGGTTTCACACATCCGGCTTTTTGCCGTTTTGCCGGATGCGGCGCTCTCCCGTACAGTTAATACAGTACAATGACAGCGCTGTAACTTCCGGGTCACATGCACCGGTCACATGACAGCATGTGACCGGCGCTTGTTGCGCTGTCATTGTACTGTATTAACTGTACGGGAGAGCGCCGCATCCGGCAAAACGGCAAAAAGCCGGATGTGTGAAACCGGCCGAAGTCACGTAGGTACAGAGGGGTAAGCAGAGCTGGAGTCAAGTGAGCGCTGAGGGTCAGAAAGCCAAGAGGTATCATCAGGAGCCAGAGGGGAGCAGAGTTGTAGTCAGATAGCAAGCCGGTGTCGGAAACTGAGAGGACAAGTAAGTATAGAGGAGGGAGTGGAGACGGGATAACAAAGCAGAGTGCAGATTAGGGAGACAGGGCGGTAAGACAAGATAGGAAGGATGGAGGTCAGGGAAAAGAGTACTAGAGGAGTACGAGGTAGCGGGCAGGATCAGAACAGACTCACAAGAACCAAAAGCACACACTACAGAGCAGGAACTATCACTGGCGACGTACCGAGGAAAACAGTTCCAAGATAAAGCAGCGTGACCCCCGGAATGAGGCACGACCGAATAGGCTCCTCCAAATCGGACATAACCTTGGAGAATGCTGACAGCAGGAAAACAAACACATAAAATGGATCTGCACCAGCAGAGTCATATGTAAATCATGCCACTTTACAGGTGCATGTGCAGAACCCACACAGGCCTAACAAAACTGGAAGCCTTGTCAATGCTGTTCTAATGATCCTTTGAGGACTGGATGGGTGGTGGTGAAGAGCAGAGCAGCTTGAGAGGTGAACAGTGGGGTGAGTATAAAGGTTTTTATCATTTTTTTACATATTCTGGGTACTGTGCTCTATCCCAGAGAATCAAATCAAATTTCCCAGGAAAAAAACATGCAAACATGCAAATTAGAATTTTACCTGTTCCACTGATCTCTACCACCCACCAAGGAACAGATTTTTCAAAGGTTTTATTGCCTGATGAGATGAATGTGACTCTTGACAAACCAGATGGATAGGTCGTGGCTGGATCAGTAAGGTGCACAGACCTCCACTTCAACTCAAACACCAGCAAGGTAGAGGATGTGTCGCGGGCGGGGGGGTGCGCTGCTCGACCGCGCCCGCGGCTTGGGTCCGGCTGCTGCTGCTGCTCGGTGGCTCGAGCTGTGGGCCGGATCCAGGGACTCGAGCGGTGCTCCTCGCCCGTGAGTGAAAGGGGTTGGTTTGGGAATTTGGTTCGTGATGCCACCCACGGGTCGTGGTGAGGTTAGGGCACCACCGCTGCTGGTGACGGGGATTCCGGGAGCGTTGTTAGGGAGCAGCTGGGATGTTTTCCCCTCCGTGGGTAGGGGTTGGTGGTCCCGGGGCCCGGTAAGGTGAAGGGAGGATTGCAGGGTAGGTGAGGTGCAGGGTCGTGGGGGCAGCGCGGTGCCAGAGAGCACGGTGGTACTCACTCAGCCAAGAACAGATACAGAGTCTCCGGTTAAACAAATGGCTGGATCGACGGGTCCCGCAGCCGGCTGCTGTGATCACTTCCGGATGGTTGGTGGTGGCTGCCTTTCCCTGCACCTAGTGTGTGTCTTCGGTCCCGATGGCTTCCCACCGGTAACCCACTCCCCAGCTTGGATAGATGCCGAGGGAGCCCCTTTTGCCCGCAGGCTCTGGCCCTGGGAGCTCTAGCTCTGGCGGTAGCTGTATCTCCCTGTTCGGTTTGGACTGTTGCCTTCAATCAGGTCTTGGTTGCTAGGAAACCCCGGAGGTTCCCATCGCTAACGGATTTAACCAGTTTAACGGCGACTCCCAGCCTGGTCGGGGTCCGCAGGCCCTGCCGGTTTGTGCTGGCTTCTCTTCGCTCCCCGGTTCGGTACCGGTGGGCCACCGCCCAACCCCGGCCCTACGGTTCCGCGTTGATAGGCCACTCCTGCAGACGGCCACCACCGTCTGCCAACCTTGCTGTATGTGCCCGGGCCACGTACCCGGACACGGTCAGTCTGCTCCTCACTTGCCACTTCACTCCTTCTCCTTCACTCTCCCTAACTGACTGCTTCCTTTTCCCGCCTCCAGGACTGTGAACTCCTCAGTGGGTGGGGCCAACCGCCTGGCTCCCCCCCACCTGGTGTGGACATCAGCCCCTGGAGGGAGGCAACAAGGATTTTTGTGTGACTGATGTGCCTAACCGGGGTGTGGGGTGTGTTATTGCAGTACCTGTGACGTCCTGGCTTGTCCAGGGCGCCACAGATGCATTATGCTATGGGCTGGTATTATTAAAAATGAGCTAGTTGGACTGTTTCAGATTGAATATGGATTAAAAATCAACTCTTAATTCTACTGACACTTTTATCAAGCAGTGTAACAAGAAAAAGTCTGTGTCTTTCAAGAAAACCATGATTTTTATTTAGAACAATACTCCATGGCAACATTGAAGTCTCCAATGCTTGGCTGCCAGTAAAGGTCTAAAAGATGAAAGAATAAGGACCTTGCCTTTAACTCTCTTGACCTAAACCCTATTGAGATCTTATGGTCTCTTTTTAAATGGGATATTTATAGTGAAGGAAACAGTCACCTCTCTGACCAGTGTCTGGGAGGTTGTGGTTGGTGCTGACCAAAAAGTTGATCATCAAAACATTAAGAAACTGACAGACTCCATGGAAGGAAGGCTTATGCCTATTATTGAAAAGGAGGGCTATATTGGTCACTGACATATTTTTTTTAAATGTATTTTGTACATTTTTAGTTGTTTGGTTATTATTCTCACATTAAGGCTAGGGCCACACAGGGACTACTGCAATCCTCGCATGACACTCGGCTCACGCTGGCAGCACAGCAGAAGCCGAGTGTCATGCGAGTGTCATTGCGACTGAGGTCCGATCGTGCAATCGGACCACAGCTGCGGGGGGCGGGCTGGCACTGAGGAGGGGTGGGCCAGCGCTGAGGAGGGGAGGGTCAGCGCTGAGGAGGAGAGGGAGGGATTTATCTCCCTCTCTCCTCCATTTCTGGCTATTGCTATTCTCGCTCTGCACTCTCAGTACACCGGTGCATGCTGCGACTCTTTTCTCGGTCCGATTAGGGCTGAAAAAATAATCGCTCATGGGTGCTGGCTCATAGAGCAATGTTGGTCTGAGTAGAATACGATGTTTTATCGTATTCCACTCACTCTGATTTTCATGCCATGTGTCTTAGGCCTAACAGATAAAAATAAACAATTGATGGGAAAATTGTATTTCATTTAATTTCCCAATAATTCTGCACACATAGATATTATGCTAAGGAAAAAAAACCTCACTTTTACTTTCTAAGACCCTTAACGACCAAGGACTTACCTATACGTCCTTGGTCGGTCTGTCCCTTTAATGCGTTAATCTAAGAAAAATTCTGATGACACATCCTATCTTTCTAATGTGAACAGGTGCAAACTAAATATTAAACACTAACAATTCTCCATTTGCAGGTTCCTGTCCACACATCAATTGCCATTTTTTTTAACCCAAAGAGAGGCATTAGTTTGATTAGGTACCCAACAAAAATGAGGTTGCATTGCCGCTGGCTGTTGGGCTCACATAAAATCTGACCTTTCTTCTGTGCTAAGTATCTCAATTTTTACATGTTTTTTCATAGCAGTAATGCACGTCTATATTCCCATATTGATTGCTCCACATATCATAGCACTGCAGTGTGCAACTGTCCCTTTAATGCGGACTCGTGTGGTGAGCCTGCATTATTCCCCGCACATGTCGGCTGATCTGATCAGCTGAAATGAGCTGCTAACAGACATGGATGGGTATACAATCTATCACTGAGGCATTTATCATAAGGAACATGCAAATAAAAGCTGCTCATTCAGACACTAGTACCAGCTAGATATATGTATATAAAATTTCCTCCGTGATCTGCAATAGTTCATTTGCCCTGTAGCACATCCTCAGGGGAATCATATCTTTAAATATGTTCCTACACAGGTCATCCACAGAGAAGACACTTTTGGCAGACACTTTCGCCGATGGTTAAATATGTCCTGAACAAGGGACCCCTCCATCTATTAACTTTTATTATGACTTAAGTTATTAGCTGCACTTTCTTTGCTGTCCTGGAGAGTATTATACAGAAACTGCATTTGATGATTTATGTGATTTATTTTGATATTGAATGGTTTTGCATCATCAAGTTTTCTTCACAGTTGATAGAGAAGAAAGAAATGTTTGGCTCATAAAACATTTTCAACAAAGTAAAACTTTCCATAAAATCTACAGTGATGGTTCTATAAGAAAGTTCACTTAGCTGCTACTTTTTGTCCTCCCTCTTCTTTCTTTTCTCTTTGTCTCTATTTTTCATTTGGTCCTTTCATTCTCTATTTTTTTATATCTTTCTTTTGTTCTCTTTCTTTCTCTCTTGTTTTCCTTCTTTCTCTACCTTTCTTTTTGTCTTTCTTTTGTTGTTTTTCTTTATTGTTATCCTTCTTTCCCCACATTTCTTTTTATATTTCTTTTGTTTTCGTTATCTCTCTCTTGATATCCTTCTTTCTTTACCTTTCTTTTTATCTTTCTTTTATTCTTTCTTTCTGTCTTGTTATTCTTCTTTCTTTACCTTTCTTTCTATCTTTCTTTCATTCATTCTTTCTCTCTTGTTATCCTTCTTTTTCGTCCTTTCTTTCGTTCTCTTTCTGTCTCTACTGTATCCTTCTTTCTCTATCTCTTCATGTCTGTTTTTAGCGTTATTTCTATTTTCTTTATTTCTCCCTTCTTAACCTTCTTTCTCTACTTTTCTTTGTATCTTTCTTTTGTCCTCTTTGTTTTCCACTCTTTATATCCTTTTTTCTCTAGCCTTTCATGTCTCTTTCTTTTTAGCTTTATTTCTATTTTCTCTTTTTCTCTATCTCTTCATGTCTTTTTTTTAGATTAATTTCTATTTTCTTTCTCTCTCCCTTGATATCTTTCTTTCTCTGTCTTTTCATGTCTTTTTCATTTTAGTGTTATTTCTATTCTCTTTTTCTCTTGTAATCCTTCTTTCCCTATCTTTTCATGTCTCTTTCTTTTTAGCCATATTTCGATTTTCTCTCTTTCTCTATCTCTCCAAGTCTTTTTTTTTTGTTTTATTTCTATTTTCTCTGTCTATCTCTTCATGTCTCTTTCTTTTTGCTTCATTTCTAATTGCTCTTTTTTTCTCTCTCGTCATCCTTTTTTATCTTTCTCTTCATGTATCTTTCTTTATAGTTTTATGTCTATTTTCTTTTTCTCTCTTGTTATCCTTTTTTTATCTTTTCATGTCTGTTTGTCTCTGTTCCTTTTAGCTTTATTTCTATTTTCTCTCTTTCTTTCTTCCTTTTTTTCTTTCTTTCTTTCTTTTTCTTTCTTTCTTTTTCTTTCTCTTTCTTTCACATATGTATCTTATTCAGACTTATCTGATATAAGGAACTCATCTATCGTTTTGCTTCAATAAATATAGATTGAATTATAAATCTTGAGCCATAAATTTACCTAACTGTCTTTCCAGCATATTGTCTCTTCTTTAAACATACAGTATGTTGGTGCTGGTTGAGGATCACTTCTCATTTAGGGCAATGTGTATGTTAAGTAATGTTTTTACTTATTCTGTTAGTACATAAATACCTGGCAGTAATTCAGATAATAATCCCTATAATTGTCGAAAAAAACTGATAAATCATTACGAAAATACATTGTTTTAGCAATTTTTATATCAATTTATGTAGAGGTCTATACGTATATATACCATGCAGCACAGCCAAAAATATGTATATAACTTGGGTTATTTCCTTTCTGTGGATATTCTGAAGATATTTTCTAGACTTAGAAATGATTGCAGTGTCTGTACGATGAAGAGTCCTTGAATACAACTTTGTCATCAATGAGAAGTAGAGTAGTAAGATTTCTGGCCAACAATTATAACATTTTCATGAGTAACATCTTTAGAGAACAGGATGCAGGAAGATATGATTTATAGCACATTCAATTCTTTCTATGCATCACATTTGGAGGACTTTATTAATAGCCATAATGTTCATTCTGGTTTATGACAGAAGTGGTCAATCTTTTCATGAGCAGGAAGGGAAAGAAGATGGATCTGTTTGTAGATTGAATGCTGTACAATAAATACTGAAAGAAATCTGGATCTGCAAAAATGGTTTGGACAGCTACCATTCAGACAACCTAACATTTCCTTTTACTATTTCATAAAATCTTTGAAGACTATTTACTAATAATTTCTGTCACGGAGAAATCACTCAGATATCCCACCACTGCCACCAATTTGTCACAAGCAGCTCTCTACTGCCCTCCAATCCTCAGGACAAAATGCAATTGACCGACGATTAATGGATGAGGCCGCGGCTGTCTTCACAACTAGACCCCGATTTGGGAACTCACTGTGAGGGCATAGTATATATACAATCAATTCTAACCCCACCATAAGAAAAGGAAAACTACTAGCTGCCACCACCAATCGCTTATACAGGCCAATTGGCCACCCGTTACAGGTAGGATATGGCTTCAGGGATGCAGTTATATAGAGCAAAAGGAATGAAGCTATTACATTTTATATATTTAATCTGAAAAGAAGGCAGTCTTTATTAAAATATTCAAAATATGTTACAAAGGGGACCAAAAAAATACAGTATACAACTACATAATGTAAAAGGGATAAGCAAAACCTGTGTCACGGAGATGGCTCAGATTTATGGAGGGAAGGACTCCAAGGAAAGTTGGAACAACCTTACAAAGCAATGTTTCTTCCTGCTATTGAACCAAAACCATAATTTGGCTTTGGCTTTTATTAACACAAGTTACACCCATATATCTCCTCAATGGTTATTCATAAGAGCATAAAAGGGTGGGATGTGGCTTCAATATCTACAAATTATGAGATCTCAAATTTTCAGGATATTATCATCCCTGGAGGTCTGAGGCAGAAGATATAGTGGTCATGTTACCTATCACTATTTTACCTTTATATAGATAGGAAATATGATATGGATAGCATCATCTAGCTGACCGATATTAATTTGGGACTGATGCTCTGGCCACACAATTATGAAACAATATGCATGTTCTTCCTCTCGTGCAATGCTGAAAATGTACTTCCTATAAAGATCTGATTGATACAAACTCCAATATTCAATGCTGACTACCAGTCCCCAAAAGCCTGGGACAATCTTTTCAAATTAAGCAGCACTGCCTTTAGTGGTGACAGAAGTGATGCTTTCCAATCTGCTGGATAGCAATTACCTGTTCACACCAGGAGGTCTTTCTCCAATGGAACTTGAAGTGTTAACCTCCTCTCCTCTCCATTTATAATTAATCCCATATATTCCATGTGCGAGGTGGTTATGTCCCCTATCCAGAAATGCCTTATTGATTTTAATTCATCTCTATGATAATGTTGTATTGGGCTTATCTACCATCTTCAAAGACATATGACTATGTAATATATCTTATGTTCTGACAACAAGTTTGTTTCTCAATAATCATATCCTTTTTTAGATTTCTCAACATATGCTTTAAAAACAGTTTACTTATCTTTTTAAGCACCCCCAAAGCATCAGTTTTACTTTGCATGCCAAAATGTTATACTGCCTCCATCAAGAATATTTTACTACTCTTTTAGTTAAGGTCAAGTATGCTCGGCACTGTTCAGTACTTGATTTAGCCTGGGGTGCTCGAGATGCTCACAACTTGATCAAGAATCCTGGTACCTGGCTGTCATGCTCAATTGCTCAAGTGCTCTCCCTGCATGTTTCATGACTGATTTTTAGCCACTAAACATGCGAGGATTGCCTTCCACTCACGGAATTGTTGGAGCCATGTTGGCTACTGCGTTATGGAATTGGTCGGCCGCATCAGTCTATATAGGACCCGGTGACGCCATGTTTGGCGCATTGTACCTGGAAATAGTGTAGGAACATTTTCTGCTGGAGAAGAGACACTGAGCTATAGTGTTAAGCGGGCTTTACACGCTGCGACATCGCTAATGCGGAGTCGTTAGGGTCACGGAATTTGTGACGCACATCCGGCCGCATTAGCGATGCCGTTGCGTGTGACACCGATAAGCGATTTTGCATCGTTGCAAAAACGTGCAAAATCGCTAATCGGCGACATGGGGGTCCATTCTTAAAAATCGTTACTGCAGCAGTAACGAAGTTGTTCCTCGTTCCTGCGGCAGCACACATCGCTGCGTGTGACGCCGCAGGAACGAGGAAGCTCCCCTTACCTGCCTCCCGGCTGCTATGCAGAAGGAAGGAGGTGGGCGGGATGTTACGTCCCGCTCATCTCCGCCCCTCCGCTTCTATTGGGCGGCGGTTCAGTGACGTTTCAGTGACGTCGCTGTGACGCCACACGGACCGCCCCCTTAGAAAGGAGGCGGTTCGCCGGTCACAGCGACGTCGCCGGACAGGTAAGTATGTGTGACGGCTCTGGGCGATGTTGTGCGGCACGGGCAGCGATATGCCCGTGTCGCACAACAGATGGGGGCGGGTATCCACACTAGCGATATCGGGACTGATATCCCAGCGTGTAAAGTAGCCTTTAGAGTACCTATTGTTGCATCTGTGACGCCCCTGGACTTTGAGTCGTCACAGGGTACTGCACGCTCTTTTTCCTTAGTGCGGTATTCAAATCCCTCATGGTTCTGGGTCTCCATCTAAAAGTGCTGCCTCCAACAGCAAATCCAATCCTATGAACACCCTGCACCACACCCACCAGACACACCAGTGAGCGGCTTGAGCAGAATAGGGTCGCCCACTTAGGGGTAAGGAAGGGAGGGTCAGGAAAGTGAAGTGAAGGGAAGCGAGAAGGAAGGAGAGGAGTGGAGGAAGCAGGGAGCGGTGGCTCCCGAGAGTAGCTGTCTAGGCTGCAGGTGCTGTCTGGGTCTAGAGGAATCAGACCCCTGTCGCAGGGGATTGAGGCTAGGTGCCTGGGACCTGTCAAGAGGACGGTCAGCAACCTGGTCCTATCACAGGTCCGGGACCGAAAACACGGCAGTGTACACGGACCCTAGGTCGGGGAGAAGCTTCAGGCAACCCGGCAATTAACCTGCGGAGAGCGGCACCTTTATGGACTGTTCCCACTAGCTCCAGAATTGAGGCACTAGCGCAACGAGGGGGATAGGGCCTTCCACATACGCAGCCCACAAGGTCCCAAGCGTGAGCCCTGAGAGCAGGCTCCCACACTTAGCCACAGTGGGGAGTGGGACCAGGCAGTTCCAAACTACCGGGCCACTTCAGTAAATCTAAACTTTGTGCCAGGAGGCAGGTCACTGGACACCAGGCAGCACTGCAGGGGACAGGACCCGGACGAGCTCCCCGAGAGAGGCAGCGGCACCAGAGACTTGGTTTACCCGGTTGTCAGCGTCTGCTTATTGACTGAGTGCGTACATGAGTGATCTCCCAGACACGGCACCCAGTTTAACCCTCCAGAGCCCTGTGGCTAACCCCTACCCGTGGAGGGTAATAACACCTTGCTGCCCCCATTCCATCACCCCGGGTACTCCCAACAACGGCAGCAGTGGTACTCCAGATTACCGCATACCACGGGTGGCGTCACGAACTATCATCCCCCTGTAAATACCCCCCTTTAACTATAGAGTGTGGCCCCAAATCCCCGGGCCCGGAGACCCTCAAGCCACGAACGGACATTGCCCACGAATCCGAGCGGTTCGATCCGCTGCTGGGGTGGCACACCCTCTAAAAACTTGGCGTCATGAACAGGATTCGGACAAGACCCACTAACCTGGGTGACGTGCGCCTTAAAATCCGAAAACTGCGAGTCAAAAGTCCCGTTCCCACTATTTTCCGCCATTTCCTGACACATTCTGAGATCTTTGGCGCCAAAACGCCATCTTCTTGACCAAAAGCGCGCAAAGCCGAGGTCCCGCCCCTCGTCCTGAGAGTCTACCAGGATCTGGAAGTTCCCAGAGGGCCCCAGCGCAACAGTGAGTGGCTGGCGAAAACCAAGGGGGTGTGACGGCCTGTAGCAGCAGAAGGGGAGCAGGGACGCCAGGACTCTGCCATAACATTCCTGGGTACTGCAGAGGCAAGATAACGGCTGCGAGAGACTAGTGACCAGAGCGTGCTGCTCCTTGGACCGCGACCTGGATCGAGCAGGAGACGGAACAACTCTGCAGGAGGATGCAGATGCAATTCCTCTTTATTCTGGACCAATGGAGGGAAGAGATGAGGAGCCTGGCAATGAAGATGCGAGCCCGTGAGATAGAAGTCCCACGCGAGGAGTGGGTAAGCAGATACCCAGTCCCAGTTAATCCAATGGATCCGGCTGGGTGATCAATGTGCTGCTATTAAAGAGAATGAATATTCACTCACTGATCTCCCTACCCATAATCTCGCCCACCTCTCAGCACCTCTGGCCCACGACCGCGATCATTCCACCCCTGATTTTTGCATGTCCAGAGTGAAATAGACACTAAGGACAAGTACCCTTCATTAGGGCTGAGTTGCATCATTAGAAACAAATCCCTTACAGATGTTGTGCTGCATCTGGTGGAAAGCAGCCATGTTTGCTTATTCTTCGGCAAACACCTTTAATTGTATTCATTTTCAATTGTTTTCCTGATTATGGGCATTATGTATGTTTTATTAATCATAATGTAGAAAACTGAGTTAAACATCTAATAGAAGAAAGTATATTCACATTTGAATGTCTTTTTGTAATGAACATGTTATGTTTGCAGATTCTTAAGTAGTGTTCTTTATTTCCAGGATTCATTATTATAGTGAGAAAAGACGTTCGATCGTCATCATTTTCCTAATACAAGCAATGCCTGGCTTAAACTCAAGTGCCGAAATGTGCAAATGTGATGTGCTTTTAAGATGCAAGCAATTGCACATTATGGGCTTATTTCTCATAAATAATACGTGGGCACCATTTCGAGAATATAGACTCAAAATTACCTTTGTTTACAAAATAAAAGTTTTACTTTTCTGAACGATAACACACCAAAATTACTTTTTAGTTGCTGATGTGTAGAGTGAACTCAAGGTACAAAACACAGACTTTACAAAAATAACAGAGTTGGGGCGGCTTTGCACACTACGACATCGCAGGTGCGATGTCGGTGTGGTCAAATCGAAAGTGACGCACATCCGGCGTCACTTGCGATGTCGTAGTGTGTAAATCCTAGATGATACGATGAACGAGCGCAAAAGCGTCGTTATCGTATCATCGGTGCAGGCTCCGACATTTCCATAATGCCGGTGCTGCGACAGGTACGATGTTGTTCCTCGTTCCTGTGGCAGCACACATCGCTGTGTATGAAGCCGCAGGAACGAGGAACATCTCCTTACCTGCTGCCAGCGGCTATACGGAAGGAAGGAGGTGGGCGGGATGTTTACATCCTGCTCATCTCCGCCCCTCCGCCGCCATTGGCCGCCTGCCTTGTGACGTCGCTGTGACGCCGTACGACCCGCCCCCTTAGGAAGGAGGTGGGTCGCCGGCGAGAGCGGCGGTCGCAGGGCAGGTGAGTGCATGTGAAGCTGGCGTAGTGATAATTATCGCTACGCCAGCTATCACAAGATATCGTATCTGCGACAGGGGCGGGGACTATCGCGTGCGACATCGCAGCATCGGCTTGCGATGTCGCAACGTGCAAAGCCTGCCTTAGAGTTTGGAGTTTGGGTCCTTTATGTAGGCAAACCACTCGCGCAAGCATCGCAGTGCTCGGGTACACTCGGTGCTTAGTACAGTGCAAACCGTTTGCAGTGTTTGAACGGTTCACACTGGAGGTAGCAGGAGCGTGATCGGATATAGTGTGCATCAAATGAAAAAAGGTAAAAACCCTGAGCAGCCTCCCCCAGAAGTGTTCTGTTTATTGCTGGCTGCATGTAGGTGGAGACCTGAATTGCTAAATTAGTGACCTCCATTGAGGATCAGCTCAGGTTCGCGACTAAAGGTACCGTCACACTAAGCGACGTTCCAGCAATCCCACCAGCAACCTGACCTGGCAGGGATCGCTGGAGCGTCGCTACACGGGTTGCTGGTGAGGTGTCACACAGGCAGATCTCACCAGCAACCAGTGACCAGCCCCCAGCCAGCAGCGACATGTGGAAGCATGCTGCGCTTGGTACCTAAGGTAAATATCGGGTAACCAACCCGATATTTACCTTGGTTACCAACGCACACCGCTTAACGCTGGCTCCCTGCACACCTAGCCACAGTACACATCGGGTTAATTATCCGATGTGTACTCTGCTACATGTGCAGGCAGCAGGAGACGGCTTCTGTGGACGCTGGTAACCACGGTAAACATCGGGTAACCAAGAAGCCCTTAGATTGGTTACCCGATATTTACCTTCCTTACTAGCGTCCGCCGCTCTCACGCTGCCAGTGCCGGCTCCCTGTTCCCTGCACTCCTAGCCACAGTACACATCGGGTTAATTACCTGATGTGTACTTTGGCTACGTGTGCAGAGAGCAGGGAGCCGGCACTGACAGCATGAGAGTGGCGGACGTAATGAAGGTAATGAAGGTAAATATCGGGTAACCAAGGTAAGGGCTTCTTGGTTACCCGATGTTTACTGTGGTTACCAGCGTCCGCAGAAGCCGTCTCCTGCTGCCTGCACATTCAGTTGTTGCTCTCTCGCTGTCACACACAGCGATCTGTGCTTCACAGCGGGAGAGCAACAACTAAAAAATGGTCCAGGACATTCAGCAACAACCAACGACCTCACAGCAGGGGCCAGGTTGTTGCTGGATGTCACACACAGCGACATCACTAGCAACATCGCTGCTACGTCACAAAAGTCGTGCCTCAGCAGCAATGTTGCTAGCGATGTTGCTTAGTGTGACGTGGCCTTTAATGTAAAGTCCGGTGGGACCCGCTGAACCGAACTTCCTCTAGTCCATTCATCTCTTCAGATGTCATAAATGGAAGATTAGTCTTCTCCAAATAGCTACCAATACTGTGCGAGAATATTTGGAGATTTTAAACATATTAAAGTTACAGGAAGAGAATCTTGAGGAATCGCTTCTTTCCAGATTATTTTTCTGTATAAGCACATATCTAAAAACACAATTTACCTTGAATCTTAATCTAGTTGGAGCATAATCACACAAAGTATCAAAGTGTCATGTCTTCAGTGTTGTATTATGAAAAGACATAATGAAATATTTACAAAAATATGATGGGGTGTACTCACTTTTGTGATATTCTTTCCTGCTATTCACAGTCACTAGAGATAAATTCAAAGAATGTGGACTATGATGGGACTTCGTGGGAACATTTTCTTATACTAAATTGGTGAATGAGGGATAGTACTGGGGAGTCTTTATTCAAATAAGCTATTTTTGGATTACTGGGTTAGTAATGGGGTGGATGATAGATACTCTCCATTACTAACCCCTGGGCTAGATGCCAGCTGACATTACACAGCTGACATCAGCCCCCAAAAATATTACTCTGATTGCCACCAGACCAGGGCAATTGGGATGAATCAGGCAAAGCGCCAGAATTGGGGGATCTAATATGATGCGCCAATTCTAGAGCAGGGACGGGCTGGTATTTTAGGTGGAGAAGGGCCAAATAACCATGGACCTTCAAAGCCTGAATATATCAACCCCCAGCTGTCTGCTTTACCTTGGCTGGTTATGCTTCCAGGCATCTTCCTCATGTTAGAAAAAACAAAAAAGCAGCACCAAATGTGCACTACAGCACTAAACATTCCAAACTGTACTTATTTTAAAAATTTTGAGATTTTTGGCAAAAAATTGCAATTTCTTGAGCTGCTTCGCCACGTCACGGCAAATCTCATTTGAAGCAGTCCTACACTAAAATATTTTTTATAAAATGTGCCATACGGCCTCACATATGAATAGTAGAACTGCTCTTAGCAGCACTCACCTGGTCTATTTCAATCCCGTACCCATGACTGAGTCATGGCTGTGGGCGGGACAGGTCCAAGCAAATGCTGCATGAAGTAAATAGCCTGTGGACAAAGCCTGATGACGTAATGTGAACAGTCACCAACCGCCAAAATCTAGACAGATGGAATACATCCCAAATTGGGGTGCAAAGCAAGGTGGAGGTCAACCACCGACCAATTCAATGAAGAAAAAACAAAAAAGCAGCACCAAATGTGCACTACAGCACTAAACATTCCAAACTGTACTTATTTTAAAAATTTTTTTTTTTAATGGAGGGATGGAGGGATGAATGGATGGAGAGATGGAGGGATGGATGGGAGGGCAAACACCGGAACTACCACACTCAAAAAACAAAAAGCCAGCACTAAATTTGCACTTCAGCAATAAAAACTCCAAACTGTACTTATTATAAATAATATAATTTTAAAAATATTTAAGTGTAGGACTGCTTCAAATGAGATTTGCCGTGACGTGGCGAAGCAGCTCAAGAAATTGCAATTTTTTGCCAAAAATCTCAAAATTTTTAAAATAAGTACAGTTTGGAATGTTTAGTGCTGTAGTGCACATTTGGTGCTGCTTTTTGTTTTTTCTTCATTGAATTGGTCGGTGGTTGACCTCCACCTTGCTTTGCACCCCAATTTGGGATGTATTCCATCTGTCTAGATTTTGGCGGTTGGTGACTGTTCACATTAAGTCATCAGGCTTTGTCCACAGGCTATTTACTTCATGCAGCATTTGCTTGGACCTGTCCCGCCCACAGCCATGACTCAGTCATGGGTACGGGATTGAAATAGACCAGGTGAGTGCTGCTAAGAGCAGTTCTACTATTCATATGTGAGGCAGTATGGCACATTTTATAAAAATATTTTAGTGTAGGACTGCTTCAAATGAGATTTGCCGTGACGTGGCGAAGCAGCTCAAGAAATTGCAATTTTTTGCCAAAAATCTCAAAATTTTTAAAATAAGTACAGTTTGGAATGTTTAGTGCTGTAGTGCACATTTGGTGCTGCTTTTTGTTTTTTCTTCATTGAATTGGTTGGTGGTTGACCTCCACCTTGCTTTGCACCCCAATTTGGGATGTATTCCATCTGTCTAGATTTTGGCGGTTGGTGACTGTTCACATTAAGTCATCAGGCTTTGTCCACAGGCTATTTACTTCATGCAGCATTTGCTTGGACCTGTCCCGCCCACAGCCATGACTCAGTCATGGGTACGGGATTGAAATAGACCAGGTGAGTGCTGCTAAGAGCAGTTCTACTATTCATATGTGAGGCAGTATGGCACATTTTATAAAAATATTTTAGTGTAGGACTGCTTCAAATGAGATTTGCCGTGACGTGGCGAAGCAGCTCAAGAAATTGCAATTTTTTGCCAAAAATCTCAAAATTTTTAAAATAAGTACAGTTTGGAATGTTTAGTGCTGTAGTGCACATTTGGTGCTGCTTTTTGTTTTTTCTTCATTGAATTGGTCGGTGGTTGACCTCCACCTTGCTTTGCACCCCAATTTGGGATGTATTCCATCTGTCTAGATTTTGGCGGTTGGTGACTGTTCACATTAAGTCATCAGGCTTTGTCCACAGGCTATTTACTTCATGCAGCATTTGCTTGGACCTGTCCCGCCCACAGCCATGACTCAGTCATGGGTACGGGATTGAAATAGACCAGGTGAGTGCTGCTAAGAGCAGTTCTACTATTCATATGTGAGGCCGTATGGCACATTTTATAAAAATATTTTAGTGTAGGACTGCTTCAAATGAGATTTGCCGTGACGTGGCGAAGCAGCTCAAGAAATTGCAATTTTTTGCCAAAAATCTCAAAATTTTTAAAATAAGTACAGTTTGGAATGTTTAGTGCTGTAGTGCACATTTGGTGCTGCTTTTTGTTTTTTCTTCATTGAATTGGTCGGTGGTTGACCTCCACCTTGCTTTGCACCCCAATTTGGGATGTATTCCATCTGTCTAGATTTTGGCGGTTGGTGACTGTTCACATTAAGTCATCAGGCTTTGTCCACAGGCTATTTACTTCATGCAGCATTTGCTTGGACCTGTCCCGCCCACAGCCATGACTCAGTCATGGGTACGGGATTGAAATAGACCAGGTGAGTGCTGCTAAGAGCAGTTCTACTATTCATATGTGAGGCCGTATGGCACATTTTATAAAAATATTTTAGTGTAGGACTGCTTCAAATGAGATTTGCCGTGACGTGGCGAAGCAGCTCAAGAAATTGCAATTTTTTGCCAAAAATCTCAAAATTTTTAAAATAAGTACAGTTTGGAATGTTTAGTGCTGTAGTGCACATTTGGTGCTGCTTTTTGTTTTTTCTTCATTGAATTGGTCGGTGGTTGACCTCCACCTTGCTTTGCACCCCAATTTGGGATGTATTCCATCTGTCTAGATTTTGGCGGTTGGTGACTGTTCACATTAAGTCATCAGGCTTTGTCCACAGGCTATTTACTTCATGCAGCATTTGCTTGGACCTGTCCCGCCCACAGCCATGACTCAGTCATGGGTACGGGATTGAAATAGACCAGGTGAGTGCTGCTAAGAGCAGTTCTACTATTCATATGTGAGGCCGTATGGCACATTTTATAAAAATATTTTAGTGTAGGACTGCCTCAAATGAGATTTGCCGTGACGTGGCGAAGCAGCTCAAGAAATTGCAATTTTTTGCCAAAAATCTCAAAATTTTTAAAATAAGTACAGTTTGGAATGTTTAGTGCTGAAGTGCACATTTGGTGCTGCTTTTTGTTTTTTCTTCATTGACATCTTCCTCATGTTGTTTCCATCCCATTAGAGCTCTGTCTCCAACACTGTCAGAGATTTTCCTGCCTCCCCAGCCCTCCCGTTAGGGTATGTGCGCACGTTGCTTTTTACCTGCTTTTTACCTGCTTTTTTGCTGCTTTTTCTTCTGCGCTGTTTAATGCCAAAATGGATGTGTTCTTCTATTCAAGCAAAGTCTATGGGAATTTGGGTTTCTTGTTCACACTATGTTGTTCAAAATGCTGCCTTTTTGTGGCAGAACTTTGGTCAAAAACTCAGCTTTGCAGTGCAAAACCCAAATGGCAAAAACAATTGACATGTTGCTTCTTTGAAAAGCTGAGTTTTTGACCAAAGTTCTGCCTCAAAAAGGCAGCATTTTGAACAACATAGTGTGAACAAGAAACCCAAATTCCCATAGACTTTGCTTGAATAGAAGAACACATCCATTTTGGCATTAAACAGCGCAGAAGAAAAAGCAGCAAAAAAGCAGGTAAAAAGCAGGTAAAAAGCAACGTGCGCACATACCCTTAAGGTCGTCTAGAGAAATGCTTGACTTCCTTTATACTTGGTACTCTAGTCGAGCCTGTCCGAGCATCCAACCTGTTTGATTCGAGTACCGAGCACTCGAACATTTTAGTGCTCGAAAATCACTAATTTGCACCAATTGTTCTTACAGCAATGGAGTAAAGGCAACATCTTATTGGAGTTTGTATGTTCTCCTCGTGTTATAATTATTGTATTTACAATGGCTGATATGCAGCCAATAAAAAAACACTGATCAGCTACCTGTAAGATGATCGGCGGTCACTTAGAGAATTCTATATACCTTCATTGTTTGCTGAAAAATACAGAACAAGTTATTATTGTTTTCTTTTTCATTACAGTGTCTTCTTAGGACATTGTCTGTTCTCATATTTAGGGACCGCCCTGGCCTTGTCCAAGTGTGGTTAAATATTTATTCTTCCTTCTTAGCATAGTTGTTAAGGACTGGTAGATATCTTTATTGTTATTTCTTGCTAGCTTCCGCTTTATTTCTTTACCTTTTTTGCTCTCTTTTTTTTTTGTCATTCTTTGTTTTGTTTCTGTTACTTTTCCATAAATTCCCTCCTTCCCATGATGGCGTTATTTTCGTGATGTACTTTTAAAGTCTAAGGAACATTCACATTCTTCATATTATCCAGAAAGAAAAGTTTCAAATTATTATGCTATAGAAAACACATTTGAAGCCGGGTCATACACTTGCCAAAGATACGGTAGGTATTATACCAGTTGGTTGCATACTACTAAAAGTGAATCCAATTCAAAAGCTCATAGGGTACATTCCTATCACCAGTGTCTGCAGCATTTTGCACGTAGAGTGTTTTTGCTGTTTTCAAAATGTAGCATTGTACAGTACAAGGAAAGTGGATGGATTTATAGAATTCCCATGCCCACTGGGCTTCTTTTTTCTTTAGTGTAAACTGGCATGTGGTGTGACTTTCCGAGCTGCTGCATGTCAATTTATTCTTGTGGAGAGGTGAGTGTTCTCAGTGAGGAGAACACAGTGGAAGTCTGCAGTGCCTAGAACCCTGATCGTGGGCATGGACGCTGCATCCTCCCACGGATGACACTCGCATCTTTGCAGGATGGATGACACTTCATCTAGAAAGCATCGTCTCTGGATTGTGGGCTCGTACCCTTAGGGGTACTTTGCACACTACGACATCGCAGGTGCGATGTCGGTGGGGTCAAATTGAAAGTGACGCACATCCGGCATCGCAGGCGACATCGTAGTGTGTAAAGCCTAGATGATACGATTAACGAGCGCAAAAGCGCCGTAATCGTATCATCGATGTAGCATCGGCGTAATCCATAATTACGCTGACGCGACGGTCCGATGTTGTTCCTCGCTCCTGCAGCAGCACACATCGCTGTGTGTGAAGCCGCAGGAGCAAGGAACATCTCCTACCGGCGTCACCGCAGCTTCCGTAGGATATGCGGAAGGGAGAAGGTGGGCGGGATGTTTACATCCCGCTCATCTACGCCCCTCCGCTCCTATTGGCCGCCTGCCGTGTGACGTCGCAGTGACGCCGTATGACCCGCCCCCTTAATAAGGAGGCGGGTCGCCGGCCAGAGCGACGTCCCAGGACAGGTGAATCCATGTGAAGCTACCGTAGCGATAATGTTCGCTACGGCAGCTATCACAAGGATATCGCAGCTGTGACGGGGGCGGGGACTATCGCGCTGGGCATCGCAGCATCGGCTTGCAATGTCGTAGTGTGCAAAGTACCCCTTAGAGTCATCTTTCATAAATCCCTGCCTTACACATGACTCGTGGAGGAAAAAGACACAGAGGGGAGGTACCGGTTTTTAATGTTAAGTATGCTGTAAAGCAGTAATCCCAACCATTTTTATCTAGGTTTAGCACATACAAGCATTTAGCATCCAATGCGAGAGCAACTGATGAGTTATGCTAATGATACCCATCTCCCGCTCTACTGAGTGTAAGCCGAGTGTCATTATACAGTGATGCGATCCTACGATCGGATCACAGCTGCGGAGGAGAAGGAGAGATTGATCTCCCCATCTCCTCCATTATCAGCTGATGTGATTATCGCACTGCACTTCGGTGTCATCCGAGTGCAGCGCAATATTTCACTCACACCCATAGACTTGTAGGGGTGCAAGTGAATATGGATCAGATTCCATCCGCAGCATACTGCTACTGTTTTCTCGGTCCAATTAGGGCTGATAAAATAATTGCAGATGGGAACGGCCCCATAGAGTAAAATGGGTCCAAGTGGAATGCGTTTTTTTTTCATTGCATTCCACTTAGTGCGTTTTACTCGCTGTGTGTTCTAGCCATTAGAGCCACGTTCAGCTCTGAGAGAAGGTCACAAGCCACATCCAGTGTCCCCTCAACCAAGTAGTGACTTCCAGCTCATGCCTCCCCAACAGTGGTGTCACCCAGAGCCTCATTATTGCTATAATGATAGCCAAAGCTTACCCACAGAAATCACATAGGGGCAGTATACTTACATCCATAGGTTCCCACGTTGAGACCTGCTGTTTACTAGACCTCCTGCTAATGAGCTAACTTGTTAGATAGCCACGAGCTACAAATCATGGTTCTGCGGTGACATGTGGATCCCGAACCCTGCTCTAAAGTAATAACCATTGCCAATGAATGTATGCCTACATCCCTAACAAGGATCAGATATGCGCCTGTTAGAAGCTTTCTGTCGAAATTTTGTTTGACTACAGTGTTTCCTCCTACAGGACTCAGTATTCCTCCTTCACTCTATCAGAAACTTCACTTTGTTCAGTTTATTCACATTTGGATGGTTCTCCACCCTCAGGTAAGAGACCACACCTATTTCTTCCTTGTGCACAATGCCTACAGGAGGTTCCAAATGTTTGTCCTAAGTCCCCAACTTCTCACTTGGCACCCTGAGTCTCGATTTGGATCATCTATTTGATCATGACATGCCAAATGTAATTCCACACACTTGGCATTGGAGAACAAATGATAATTTGCTTAAGCACAATGTGTACCAAGCTCAGATTTCCAAAGGCAATGCAGAATTTTTAAACCTACCGTACTTGCAATTGATCCTACTTCCGTACCCATGCAATGGGAAGCCCTGAAATTGGTAAATCCAGGCATACTCACCCAACATAGATCTCGGTTTAAGAAAGACAAAGGTATGAAAACCCTAGAATCTCCTCTAGCTAGAGGCTTCTTGTCTGTCTTGATAAACAGATATTGGTTAACCTTCTTACAGCTAAAAATCATTTATATTGCAGAAATATTCCAGAAACAGTAATGAGATGCCATTGTTATGAATCTATTATTAGTTGTGGCCATTCCTTGACTAGATTAATTCATTTTTGAGCCCGATTTTTTTTCTTTGCAGTTGTTCAAAGCCCACATATTTGTTTTGTTAAAAATAGGTAATAGTGATAAGCGAAAATACTTCTCGTGGTCTTCTCCTGCTCCCAGCAGAGGGTGCTGGTTATTCAGATCAGTCTGGAGTTAGGCCTGGAGCTGAGAGCATATGTCTGTCGCTGCTGTCGTCTGCTGCTGTTGTCTGCTACTGTCGTCGGCTGCTGTTGACTGCTTCTGTCAACTGCTGTTTGGGTGTGTAATTGTAGCATATTTTGTTACATTCTTCTTTCCTTAGTTACACCTCCTTTTACATATTTTTGTAGTTTCCTGGTGTTTGTCTTAGGTGTGCGTGAGTGTTTTTTTGCTACCCCTGTCAGTCTTTATTTGTCGGTGGGGTTGTTTACTTCTGTTCTTGCCCCTGCCCCTGGGTGGTGGGTTGTGGAGGGGGGGTCTTACCATCAGAGACAAGGACAGGAGATAGGGAGACGTTGGAAGCCCTGACCTCGTTACCTTTAAGTGTACCTCTGGGTTGAGGGAAAGCCTAGGGTATGCTTAGTCTGAAGGCTAACATAGGGGCTTCCCACCAGTCACCCCCCCTTTTCTGTCATCTCATGACAATACTCTGCACTACTCATTACTCACAGGAATATTAAGATATTAGCGATATCCATTACTCGATGAGCATTTTGATATTTGTCTCGTGAGTTTCGAGACCTCACATGTTTGGCACCTGATTTTCAGCCACTAAACATGTTGCAGTTGTTTGCAAATCATAGTAATGATGTGACCATAATGCTATTGGCATTACTGTGAATGGGAAGCACATAGAAAAAAAAATGACGTGCGGTCATCAAAGCAGGAAAATTACACTTCCTGAGTTTCGACACAGCCTAGAGCACTGCTTCCTTGTCTGCTCATTAATTCTTATGAATGTGAACTGCGTCCTACTCATAAAAAATTGGGGGGACCTCAGGACAGTTTTTTTAAATTACTCATTTAAATATTTAAAAAAAAATGTTGATAACATAGCTGGAGGCATACTGCATGCAGGTTATTATTATTATTATTATTATCATTTTTATTATAGTAAATGTCTGCACCAGATTTCAGCAACAAATTTGAGGTGTAGATTGGGTGCAGGAATATGGTGTAAATATTTTAGCACCAGACTGCAGTTTTTTGCCAGGTAATGCAGGTCTGTGAACTAAGTGAGAATTCATTGAGGTCCCCTGAGTTCAGGTTACCTGCCATCACAGGTTATTCAAATAATTTTTTAAAAAAGCCACATGCGGCTCCTCTTATTTTGATACACAGCCAAGATAAGTGCACGGCTTGGGGCTGCAACCTGTAGTCATATGCTTTATCTGTGCTGGTATCTATACAGGGGGGACCCTAAGCCAATTGTTTTATTTATTTATCACCATTATAAAGACAAAGACAGCGTGTGTTATTCCAACTAATCACAGACGCTGTCTCAAAACGTGGGGGCGTGGTCAATCAGCAGCCAATCAGAGATAACGGTGGAAGGGGAAAGCAGTGAATATGCATTAGTGATAATTGTCAGACCCTAAAGTAGCGCTGCAGCAATGGGGATGTGGTGAGTATGTCCTGCTTTAACCCTTTTGCTTCCATTTTTTTTACAGTGGCCAATCACAGCCATGACAATATATGACATGGCTGTGATGGGTAGGGAGAGGATAATTTTTACTATAAGATCATTGACCAGTCCTTGGCAAGATCGCCGACTTTTGTGGTAAATGTTCAGATGCTCCGGCCAAAGATAGTACAATTTTCACATTTTCAATCTTTGCCGGTCAGGATCGCTCATCTCTAGTTAGGATGTTAGAAGGTTTAAAACCTTATTAGCAATATTTCATTATTTTCCAGCAAAATTTACAAAACCCATTTTTTGTGCCCAATTTCATTTGAAGTGAAATTGAGGGGCCTCAATGCTATAAAACTCCCAAACAAGAAAACATTTTAAAACTGTAGACCTCAAAGTTTTCAAAATCACATATAGGCTATGTTCACACACTGCATTTTTTTTTGCTGTGTTTATTATACAAATTAAACACTGTTTTTTATAGTTCCAGCAAAAGCTATGAGATTTTAGAAATCTCATTGCTTTTTCTATGACTGAAATGGTATACTAATGTGTTTTTTAAGGGTTTTACAGCATTTTTTTCCACAATACACCGCAATGAGGAAGTGCAAAAGCGCTGCAAAAATGGAACCATGTGTTTTTGCAATATTTTTGGTGAATAAAAGCAACTTTATCAAACTGTAGACAAATTACGTAAATAATCGGCACCAAAAAATGCAGCAACAAAGCACCAAAAAGAGCATATCAAGCGCTGATTATTTGCTGCCAAAAGTGTAAGTTTTCCCTACAGAAAAAAGTAGCAAAAAAGCAATGTGTGAACATAGCCTTGGAAAGTTTTCTAAGCTTTCATGTGCTTTAGGCTGGACTCACACGAACGTATGGCATCCAATGTGAGAGCATTGGATGTGATATGCTAATGACCCCCGGCTCAGGCTCTGCTGGGAGCATGAGCCGAGCGTCATGCGACTGTGACCTGATCTTGCAATCGGGTCACAGCTATAAAGCTGAGGGCGAGCGCTGCGGAGGAGAGGGAGGGGTTAATCCCCCCATCTTCTCTATTGTCAGCCTGTGCGTATATCGCACTGCACTGGGATAACATCATGTCCGATGTTTCTCTCGCACCCATTCACTTGAATAGGTGCGAGGGATACGGCTCTTGCAGAAAATCACAGCATGTTGCCGCTTTTCTCGCACCCAGAATCTGGATGCGAGAAAAGCTGACCAACTGCTCTCCATCATTGACTAACATTGGTCCGAGTGAAATACGATATTTTCCCGCATTGCACTCATCCGTTTTTCACGCTCGTGTGAGCATGTTCTTGCAGGAATTATCAGAGCGTGAAATAAAAAAATTAAAAAGTGCTATTTGTCATTTGTAGCGCAGGATGGCTTCATGTCACAATTTAAGGGCCCTTGAGATGGCAAGACAGCAGAAACCCCCACATGTAAGGTCTCCTTTCCACATCCTTGATTCCGGTACGTATGACGTCCATTTTCATACCAACTGGAGACACAAATATACACAGACGCAGTAAAATCAATGGGTCTGCGCATACATCTGTGTTTTCTAACGGACGAGTGTCCATTTTCCACACGGAGACAACTCAGTTTTTCTTCGGCATCACTGACGTCACACGGACCGCACACTGATGTGATCCGTGTGACATCAGTGTGACACGTACCGGAGAAAACACGTGTCTTTGAAATAAAATTATTTTCTATACTCACCTGTCTCCAGTGCTGCTGTCTTCACTTGCTTCTGGGCCCCGCTCATTATGCTCATGAATATTCACTGCACCACTGACCCGTAAGCAGCAGCGCCGGAGACAGCAGTGCTGGGGACAGGTGAGTAAAAAGTTCCTGATCTCCATGTGCCAAGATCACAGCACACAGATGGCCATACGCATCTTCAACACAGACAGTGAAACGCGTGCATTTTTATCATGGACGTGCGAAGGGGGCCAAAGACTTTTACACCTCTAAAGAAATTTATCTAGGGGTGTGGTGATCATCTTGAACCCACAGGTACTTCACAGAATTTTATAAAATTAAACTGTGAAAATGAAAAATTTACATTTTTTTTTACTGAAATGTTGCATTAGCTACAAATTTTCATTTTCACAAGGGTAACAGGAACAGATGAATCCCCCAATTTGTAATGCAGCTTCTTCTGAGTGCGACAATATCCCGCATGTGGTCGGAAACTGACTCTATTTTAGAAATTAAACCTCTCAATGAATATTTTTTTTTAAGAGCTATGGTGAGCATTTTCACATTGCAAGTGTTCGCAGAATTTTGAATCATAAAATTAATAAAAAAAATATATATATAATATTTTTTATTTTCTATTAAAATATTTTATTAGCCCAGAATTCATTACAGAAGTCTCAAAAAAATAAGAGACAACACGATAAATATTGAGTCTTTGCATGAACTTAATATATTTGTCAATAAAAGTTTAAAACTTATAAAATCCTTGTAATTGTACTTCTGCAGCCATAGAAATATTTGGCTAAAAAAAATAATCTAAAAACACTAAAGCTTTAAACTTTATGAAAACCAGACTTTGCATCAGTCTCGATACTTTTGACCTAAACTGTTAACTTTATTACTTCTTTAAAGAATTGTTTCAGTATGCCAAACGTTACATCACACGTTTTTTTTTGTATGCCGATCTTTACTACACCTAATTTGTTTCATTAGTGAATTATTCTATCTCTTAATGAAAATGAGATTGTAAATAAGGAAGTGAACTCCTACAGAAACAAAATTCATCAGTAGAAACTGGTGACTAATGGCATTTCTTCTGAAGAAGAACATGAATGGAATACTAATGAAACCTATTAAAGTGAAAAGTAAGTATACAAGATAAATTACATGAAAGCGAACCAATCCCCAGGATTCTCCTATATAACCTAAAGCCAGTGCTATACTGGCGCTATCATGCTGATTCTATACATACCTTCAGTTGTCAGATTGAATGTATAATTTTTGAAATACAGGCAAGTAAAGTTACAGAAATGTACAGCTTTTTGATTGACAGCAGCAGCCGAATAGCTAATATGTGGGTCGGGTTTTGCTCTCTATTCCCGCCCCTATCTGCTGCCTGGCCTCTGTAGATGCTAGACTGAATGGGCTGCATTTCTAACACGCCCCTATCACGTAACAGAAATGACATACCTGGAAGGAGCCCATACAGTCTAGCATCTACAGAGGCCAGGCAGCAGACGGGGGCAGGAATAGATAGCAAAACCCGACCCAGATATTAGCTATTAGGCATCTGCTGCCAATCAAAAAGCTGTACATTTCTGTAACTTGCCTGTATTTCAATATCCAATGTGACAACTAAAGGTATGTATACAATCAGCATCCTAGCTCTAGTACAGCATTGGCTTTAATTTATCACTAGAAGTCCCAGAAATTTCCAGCTCCCCCCTAAAGTTCCGAAAGAGGGTCAAATGACCCTTATGCGGGCGTCACACAAGACGATCTATCGTGCGATATGTCGTCAGGGTCACGGTTTTCGTGACGCACATCCGGCATCGTTTACGACGTCGTCCCGTGTGACACCTACGAGCGACGCAGAACGTTCGCAAAACGTGTATCGTTGACACGTCACTCATTTTTAAAAAGTCGTTTATTTTTCTTTGCGTCAGTTGTTCATCGTACCCGGGGCAGCACACATCGCTCCGTGTGACACCCCGGGAATTACCTGCGGCCCGCAGCTCCCGCCAGCAATGCTGAAGGAAGGAGGTGGGCGGGATGTTTACGTCCTGCTCATCTCCGCCCCTCCGCTTCTATTGGCTGGCCGCTGTGTGACGTCGCTGTGACGCCGAACGTCCCACCCCCTTTAAGAAGTGGATGTTCGCCGCCCACAGCGACGTCGCTCAGCAGGTAAGTACGTGTGACGGCGGTTTAACGACTTTGTGCGCCACGGGCAACTAATTGCCCGTGACACACAAACGACGGGGGCGGGTATGATCGCTCGTGCGATCGCACGATAGATCGTATCGTGTGACGCCCGCATTAGTCCAAACTGAATAGAACTAACGAGAAACTAAATGGCTAAACTCAATGGAAAACAACAACCTCCTGTGGTGCGACAGTAATGGCCTTAATTACAGAACAAAAGATGGTGATTGTAGGATGTTAGCTAAAATCCTTCAGGTCATTCGACCCGTCTCTGGGTTCCAAAGGTAAAAATGTTAAATGACCCCTCTCTGAGACTTCTAGTGTTAAATAGGATAATTCTGGTGATTGGTGCGCTTTAAGGAGTTCTCCAATTAAAGCAAGGTATCACCTACACACAGTATAGCTGATAACTTACTGATTGGTGGGTTTGCAGATGTGGGGAATTTGTGGAATTTGTGTTCCTTGTTGGGGACCTTTTATCACTATTACAAAATGGTGTGGCAAGTCAGACACCTGACCACTACTCCATTAATTCACTGTGGGGCTGCTGGAAAATGCTGAACACAGCACTCATCAATCCCAAAGGGAAAGAATGAAGCTTCGGTCAAGCATATTCACTACCATTCCTTTCTAATGGTGAAAAATGTTCGGTTGGATTCTCACCGATCAACAAGTCCTGACCTATCCTGTTGGTAGGTTAGAAATATACAGTGTTTCCCCAAAAATAAGAAGTCTTATATTATTTTTGGCTCTTAAAGACGCGCTAGGGCTTATTATCAGGGAATGTCTTATATTTTTTTATTCCTATATGGTGCTCCATTGTATTAATGTAAACCCTGTAAAATTTATAGTCCTACGCCCATTAGAGAACATGACCACTAGCTGTGGCTTCAGGCAGACACTGACTGAGCTGTAGCTGTGAGAGGTGACATCACTGAATTTACCTCAGGTCACAGCTGGAGGTTCTCATGGTACCCAACCTGTGATTACAGGTAAACTCACCTATGGTAAATTCATTGAACTCAATGCCCTCATCTCAGGTAAACTCATTGAGTGCAATTAGACCTGCATCTCGTGGCAGAAAACTGGGAGAGATTTTTTTGCCAGGAGATGCAGATTTGGTGCTGGAATCTATACATCATATACCTGCACCAAATCTGCATCTCCTGGCAAAAAAAAATGCATCAAAACTCCATTGCGTTTTTATGCTTTTTTTTTTTTTACCAGAAGATGCAGATTTGGTGCACAAATTCGGTGTATAAATTCCAGCACCAAATCTGCATCTATGGGCAAAAAAACACAGTTTAGGTGTGGTTTTCTGCCAGGAGATATAGATTTGGTGCAGAAATGTCTGCACCAAGCTTGCATCACCTGGAAGAAAACCACACCAAAACGGAATCCAAACCGCGTTTTTTGTTTGGTTTTCTGCCAGAAATTCCTGCACCAAATCTGCATCTTCTGGCCAAAACTACATCATGTTTGATGCATTTTTTTTTTGCCAGGAGATGCAGTTGTTATTGATGTCAATGAGTTCACCTTTGGTGAGTTTAACTGCTGTCACACTTGGGGTACCGTGGGAACCTCCAGCTGTGACCACAGGTAAATTCAGTGATGTCACCACTCACAGCTGAGGGTCAGCAAGGGTCTGCCTGAAGCTGCAGCAGGTGGCCTTGTTTTCTAAAGTGCACACTCGCTGTAACTTCAGTATGTAACAGAGCTGGGATCATGATGTGGATTTTCAGCCACGTACCTGACATCACAGGGACTCTAAAGAGAAGTATTGTATTGTTGACCCATGCACATTGACACCATCTGCAGCAAGATGAAGCTGCAGGTCTTTGGAGGTGGTCTGTGGATTGTCCTTGACTGTTCTCACCATTCTTCTTCTCTGCCTTTCTGATATTTTTCTTGGCCTGCTACTTCTGGGCTTAACAAGAACTGTACCTGTGTTCTTCCATTTCCTTACTATGTTCCTCACAGTGGAAACTGACAGTCTAAATCTCTGAGACAACTTTTTGTATCCTTCCCCTGAACAACTATGTTGAATAATCTTTGTTTTCAGATCATTTGAGAGTTGTTTTGAGGAGCCCATGATGCCAATCTTCATAGGAGATTCAAATAGGAGAACAACTTGCAAGTGGCCACCTTAAATACATTTTCTCATGATTGGATACACCTGCCTATGAAGTTCAAAGCTCAATGAGGTTACAAAACCAATTTAGTGCTTTAGTAAGTCAGTAAAAAGTAGTTAGGAGTGTTCAAATCAAGAAATTGATAAGGGTGCCCATACTTTTGCACCGGTCAAATTTTGTTTAAATGCGGATTGCACATTTTCTGTTAGTACAATAAACCTCATTTCAATCCAGAAATATTACTCAGTCCATCAGTTATTAGATATATGAAACTGAAATAGCTGTTGCAAAAACCCAAATTGTTATAAAGAAAAAGGTTAACATTAATAGGGGTGCCCAAACTTTTTCATATGACTGTATATATATCAGGGCATAATAGGAGCACATCTGGTCCTTCGAAAGTTTTTAAATTAGGTAAATACAACCTCAAGTGAAGAACACCACATGACATATTATAATGTATCACTAACGCAAAACATAGAAGCAGTGTTTGAATATTAAAAAGCATTAACAAAAGATTTTTTATTAGCTCAACCTGTGTAACTGTGAGTGTAATGTAGTGTAAGAGTGTTAATACACTTAAACATCAAACATAATATAGGGGCCGAGATACTGATTTCAGGGATGTGTCACTTATTAGAATGGGAGCAGTTGATTCAATACAATCTGTGTTTTATTATCAGGAGATTATCACTGGTCAGACTAGCTGCTTGCGTGCATCCAGTTCAACAATGCCCTCAGCACTGATTAGCAGCTTAGGGCCTCTTTACACGCTACGACATCGCTAAAGCGATGTCCTTGGGGTCACGGAATTTGTGACGCACATCCGGTCGCGTTAGCGATGTCATTGTGTGTGACACCTATGAGCGATTTTGTATCATTGCAAAAACATTCAAAATCGCTTATCGGTGACATGGGTCACCGATGTCCATTCCCAATTATCTTTGCTGTTGCAGGTACGATATTGTTCGTCGTGCCTGCGACAGCACACATCGCTATGTGTGACACCGCAGGAACGAGGAACCTCACCTTACATGCGTCCACCGGCAATGCGGAAGGAAGAAGGTGGGCGGGATGTTACGTCCTGCTCATCTCCACCCCTTCACTTCTATTGGGCGGCCGATTAGTGACATCTCGGTGATGCCGGAGGCACCTCCCCCTTGAGGGAGGGATTGTTCGGTGGTCACAGCGACGTCACTGAACAGGTATGTGCGAGTGACGCTGCCATAGCAATAATGTTCACTACGGCAGCGAGCACCACATATCAGCCGTACGACGGGGGCGGGTGCAATTGCTAGCGATGTCGTAGCGTGTAAAGCGGCCTTTACTGTCTCTATACATAAAAAGCTGCTAATCAGTGGATTGGGTGGGGTAGGCTTTCTGTGCACTGCTACATCTACAGCAGAAAAAATTATCATAGCATCACAACTGCTGCACCGAGTAAACTAAGTAAAGTATGGAATCAGGGTTTCTTCCCTACTATCAGATGAGGAAGATTCTCAGGTTGCTGGTGCCACTCAAGTCTTACATGGTTACATAGGTGGAAAAAAGACCTAGGTCCATCTAGTTCAACCATCCTCCACCAATTATATATTTCGTCACTAAATCATTTATAACCTACAATGTTGTGTCTTCTTCTCATGTGACATATTCTGATTTGCTGAGTCACGCTGAGGTATATGTGTGACCCAAAAGTGGCTTCTAAAATGTAAATCTATAGAATATCAGAATGAATCCCCATGGACGTACATGGTAAAAGTGACTCAATGTGAGCCAGCAAGACGGAAAATAAGTCACATGAGTTTGAAGAAGAGAACTGGAGAAGCGCTGGAAACCTGAGAAGATGGCGATCAGTAAGTCTAATAACATAACTATGCTATATCACACACACATTTACACAGCTTTAACTAACATAAAAAATATTAAAATTGTTCCTTTAAGAACAACTTTACTGCTTCCAAAGGAAATCAAAGTTCTTCTAATCAACTGTCCTTGATTAATTGTTCATCAGCAAGTGTGACCGTAGAAAAACAGATGTTTTGTCAGTTTGCTGGTCTGGAGCATTCAGATGTATTTAAAGGGAACCAACCATTAGGATTTTCATATATAAAGTAAAGGCAGTGCTATACCGGGGCTAGGATGCTGAATGTAAGCATAGCTTTTGTTCAGAGATTGGATGTTTTATTTCAGAAATATGTGCAACTAAAGTTCCAGCAATGCACTGCTATTTGATTGACAGGGGCAACAGGAAGGGAATATGTGGGTTGGTTTTTGCTATCTATTCTCGCCTCTGTCTGTCTGCCTGCACCAGAATTGACATCTATGACATTGACATGGTGAGGAAGGCCTGGCATGCAGACAGGGGCGGGAATAGATAGCAAGACCTGACCACATATTCCCTTCCTATTGCACCTGTCAATCAAATAGCAGTGCATTCAGCATCCTAGCGCCAGTATAGCACTGGCTTTACTTTATATATGAAAATCCTGCTGTTTGGTTCCCTTTAAATATGCCAAGTAGTAAAGACATTAGCAATGATATTAGAGAAGGAACTACTGCTACTGTTGCTTGTTTTACAGACACAGGAATTAAGTAATTTGCAGTGATTGAGAATTTGAGATGACAATGAACTCTTCTGTATACCAAAGTATTCTAGAATCAAATGTGAGGCCATCTATCCAAAACCTCTAACTTTGCCAAAAGTGGGTCATGCAATGGGACAATGATTCTGAGCATCAGGGCAAAAAGTATCACAAAGCATAAAAAAAGAAAGAAATCAAAATGTAGAAATGATTCAGTCACATTCCAGACGTCAACCCAACTGAAATGCTTAGCTTAAAAGAGCTCTGCATAAACGAATGAGCACAAACCTCAAGCTATCTCCTGAGCAGCTAACAGCTCTGCAGTCTCCTTACTTCCTGGTGTCTGGCAGGGCGGACTCTCCTCAATGAGTGACAGTTGTAGTGAGTACTAGAGCTGTAGTATTAAGGGTGCTTTACATGCTGCGACATCGCTAGCGATTGCTAGCGATGTCGCGAGCGATAGCACCTGTCCCCGTCGTTGGTGCGATATGTGGTGATCGCTGCCGTAGCGAACATTATTGCTACGGCAGCGTCACACGCACATACCTGTTCTGCGATGTCGCTGTTGCTGCTGAACAATCCCTCCTTCGAGGGGGAGGTGCGTTCGGCGTCACAGCGACGTCACAAAACGGCCGTCCAATAGAAGAGGAGGGGAGGAGATGAGCGGCCGAAAGATGCCGGCCACCTCCTTCCTTCCTCATTGCCGGTGGACGCAGGTAAGGAGATGTTCGTCGTTCCTGCGGTGTCACACATAGCGATGTGTGATGCCGCAGGAACGACAAACAACCAGCGGCATGCACCACCAACGATATTATGAAAAGGAGCGACGTGTCAACGATCAACAATCAACGATTTTTGCCGTTTTTGCGATCGTTGATCGTCGCTCCTGTCACACGCTGCGATGTCGCTAACGACGCCGGATGTGCGTCACAAACACCGTGACCCCAACGATATATCGTTAGCAATGTCACAGCGTGTAAAGCACCCTATAGTTTAAGGCTGGATTCACACAATTGTATAGCATGCGATGTGAGTGCATCGAATGTGATATGCTAATGATGACCCTCGGCTCCCACTGTGCTACCAGCATGAGCAGAGTGTCTTGCAACTGTAATCTGATCCTGTGATCTGATCATAGCTGCGGAGGAGGGGGCGGGCGCTGCGGTGGAGAGGGAGGGATTAATCTCCCCATCTCATCTATTGTCATATGATGCAATTATCGCACTGCACTTGGATGTCATCCAAGTGCAGTCTGATGTTTCACTCACACCCATAGACTTGTATGGGTGCGAGTGACACGTCTCTCGCTGACAATCGCAGCATGCTCTAACTTTTCGCTCATCCAGAATCTGAGTGAGAAAAAAGCTGACCATCTGCTCTGCTTCATTGAGTAATATTGGTCCGAGTGCATTGCAAGATTTTTTCACATTGCACTGGTCTAAATCATACTCTTGTATGAGCGTACCCTAAGTTTATAGCTCAGCACAAGTTCTTCTGTAAGACATTTAGCTTTCAATGGTTTATTCTGGAGTAGAGCTGATCGAACTTGCCAAAATCAGGGACCGGCAGATCACTGCTCAATTAAAAAAAAGTCCGATCCGCTCCGGAATCCGGTGCCCATATAAGTCAATGGGAACCAGAATCTGGAGATGAAAAACGTTGGTGGGAGGGATAGGGGGGCAGGAGCGTGCTCGGTGTACTCACCTAGGCGGTGTCATGGCGGCAAACCTCTTCCAGGTCACGCTTTTCCCTTCCGGAGGTGACAATTCAATATTCATTGTTATGCCCGCCAACTGGCGCCTGTAATTGGTTGCAGTTAGACACGCCCCCACCCTGAGTGTCAGCGTGTCAGCTGACTGCAACCAATCACAGGCGACAGGACAGCTGGTGGGCGGGGAAAGCAGTGCAAGTGTCTACTGGGTCAGTATGGTGAGCATGCATGTAGACAGAAACACATGCATGTTCCTGTCAGAGGTGTGCGTGGCTGTGCCGGTGATGCAATGTCAGACTCGCGGGAGCATGTAAAGGAGGTGGGCGTGCTGTCACAGGCGCTAATCTCCGCCCCTCCGCTTGGCCGGAAGCAGCGTCAGCGAGGAGTGAGCGGGGCTGGAGCCGAAGATCAGAACCCTGGACAGCAGTGCGGACCACGTGAGTATGCAAATTACCAGTTCTCCGTGTGCTATCGCGGATAGCACACGGAGAACACACGTTGACCGCACGTACCCAAGACACGTACTTACCACACGCAACAGGCAAAATACGTGTCTCGCGGCACATGCGTGTTTTTAACGGATGTGTGTTGGAGGCCAGAGATAGACAACACATCATTCCATTAAATATATTTTTTTTCAGTTTATCCTTCCTACTTTTTTTCCTCTAAATAGCATGTTGTATCTGGACATATATGATAAATTGATACTGATTGGTGACTGTTTCAAACCCCTTTAAATAAATACCTTTAAAGGATTATTCCCATTTACAAGTGTGTCGCCCTGGGCAAGCCAGGGGACACAGGTCACACACCACCACACCCCACATCCCAGGTAGGCACATCTAAGCTGAACCAAAAATCCTTGTTGCCTTCCTCCAGAGGCTGATGATTCACACCAGGGGGTGGGCCAGGCAGTTGGCTCCGCCCACCAAGGAGATCACAGCTCTGGAGGCGGGAGAAACCAGGCAGTTGAGTGGAGGAGTGGAGTGGAAGAGAGTAGCCCAGGCAGGGCAAGAGTGAAGTCTAGCTGAGGGCTAGAAAAGAGAAAACAACTAAGTGAAAGTGAAGGAAAGAAAAGTAGTAAAGGAGGAAAGCAAGAGTGGTGACAGAGAGAGAAAAGCCTGAAGGTCCAGCTGTGTGCAGGACAGGCCAGCAAGGTCAGCAACGGCGGTGACTGTCTGGAGGGGGACCGTTTGGAAGTTCCTGGAAGGACCCCGTAGGTGTGTGCCCGGTGGTCTGGAGCACTGTTCCGAAGGACAGTCAGCACCAGGGCAGGGGCCTCTCGGACCCCGGCAAGGCTTGGAGTCGCCGTAAATTGCCGAATCCGTCAGTGACGGGGACGCAGATCCCCCAACAACCAAGACCCGATAGAAGGCAACAGCCCAACCTGTACAACAGAGACACCGCCACCGCCAGGGCACCAGTTTCTGAGGGCCAGCGCCTGCGGGCAAAGAGTAGTGCTCCTCCGGCCCAGCTTGAAGCCGGGGAGCGGGTTACCGGTGGGGACCCATCGCAACCAATTAGTACACAAGGTGCAGGGAAGAGGGACATCACCGTCACCTACCGGGAGAGCAGAAGCAGCCGTCCGCGGGACCGTCTGATCAGCCGTTTGGTTTACCGTACAAACTGTGTCCACGTCTCAGGCTGAGTGAGTACCACAGTGCCGCAAGGCACAGCGCTGCGCCCCCCGCGTCCCTGCGCCCACCAGGCCCTGCACCTCCCAAGCCATCACCGGGCCCCGGGATCACCAACCCCTACCCACGGAGGGGCAACACAACACCTGGCTGCTCCGCATCACCATCCCCGGGATCCCCGTATCGAGCAGCGGTGGTGAAATCACCACAACTGTGGGTGGCGTCACGGACTATAAACAATCCCCACACCCAACAAACCCCTTTCACTCACGGGCGAGGAGTGCCGCTCGAGAAACCCCCGGGATCCGGCCTACAGCTCGAGCCACCGCTGAGCAGCGGCCGCCGGACCCGAGCAGAAGGGGTGAGCGTAGTGTGCTGATACCCTCCTCCCCGCCCGCGACAACTTGGCGTCACGAACAGGATCTTACCGCTCTGCTGTCAGGTAGAGGTGCGCCTTGTTACCGCCGGAGGTATCCGGCAGGAAAATTTCAGAAGCCGCCATCTTTGGCGCGAAAAGTTCCCGCTCGAGCGTCTTCTCGAGCAGTAGAGGCGCGAAGGCCAAAACCCCGCCCCGAGAGAGGAGGGGCCGAAAAGAGCTAAGGGGGTTGCGATGGCGGCTGGCCGCATGTAGCTGCGGCTATAGAATCAGGGACGCCAGGACTCTGCAGACATACCGTTCCTGGAAAGAAAAAGAAGCCATCATGGGGATGCCGTCCCGCGACACCGTAGCCCCCGCGCCTGGAACCGCGGCGTGGGTGGAAATCCGAACTGCGCAGCTCTACCAAAGGCTGCAGGTGAAGATGCAGCTCCTCATGGAGGAGTTGGAGGCCGACATGGCGGACGTTGTAGCCACCGTGCGGAGACGCGAGGAGGAGGCGGAGAAAGGGAGGGTGAGTGACCCACGTCCCGATGCCCTTGAAGGGCCGGTCATCGCGGCTGTGGGGCCCAGTCCAAGCCCTCTCCCCCCGTCGCCTCCCTCGCCACCCGTCCCGGAGGCCGTGACCCCGCCACTAGGCCTGCTACCACCGCAACCGGTAGCAGTACCCAGCGTCCCCGCCCAGGCGGGCCAACCTGTAGTCAGAGCCCGTAGTAAACCGGAGGTGTTGCCGTGGAAGATCCCGAAGGTTGAACCGGAGGCATCCCTTGAGAAGTTCCCCGAGCCGGAGCCGATAGCCCGCTCCGAGCTGAAGGCCCAGCAGCGGAAAGCCCACACCTCGGCTGAGGTAGCGCCGGGTTGTTGTTGCAAGGCAGCGCCCAAGGCCAAGACACCGCGGGACATGCCGCCCAGATTCCTGACAGTGGGCAATGTCCAGGATGTCCCGCGGGGCCCGACCCGTGCGCCGGCGCTGGCGGCAGCACCGTATTGGGATAGGGAGCCGGTACCGCTGGGCCTGGAGATCGCCGAGAGGGAGCGGAAGAAGGCCGAGCTGGTAGCCAGAGCAATCCGGGAGAAAGAAAACCTCCGGCAAGCAACCGCCCGTGTCCGGGGACCGTTGTACAAGGGGCAGGTGAGGCGGTTTGATGTCCGCCGGGGCTACGGGTTCATCTACGAACCGGGCCTGGAGGCCGAAGTGTTTGTGGCCCGGCGGGATGTGAATGCCCACCTGCCTGAGGAGCATCCCGGCCGCAACCTGATGCCGGGCGACATCGTGCAATACACCCGGTACTTTGGGGAGCGGGGGTGGTTCGCGCTGGACGCTAAATTAAGGAGGGGCCCGGAGGCCCGAGCGAGCGCAGACCTCCCTCCCTTGGCAGTGGCACCAGAGCCTGCACAACCGGAGTAGGGCAGCGGATGCCCGCAGCACCGTCCCCGTTGGGACCACCTGTTTGTTTGTTTAAAAGTTTGACGAATGATAAGAAGTGAAATGATCCGAAGTTCACTTGATTTGCTTTTGTGATTTGCAACCGGCTGGAGCCGGCACCGTTGTCCCCGTGGGGACCGTTAAAAGTTTCTGCATGGAGAACTATCCATGGACAAGCCCGTGAACTTGCAGGGCAACCACAGACGTTAGTGGCTTGTAAATATGTTGTTTACCGTTACCGTTTTCCGCAGGCCGCCTCCGGAGAGGCAGGTTGGAGGGAGGGCCCTGAGCAGAGCAGGCTGGAGCCCAGCCACCAAAGGAACCGGTGGCTACCCTCTGGAGGGAAGGACAGATCCCGCTCGGGTACCGTGTGCTGGACTGTGGGTCAAGGGGTGCTGCCTGGGCTTTAGGGGCAGCATCAGGGCCAGGTTGCTTGGGTGGGAGAGAGCGGAAACCGTAACCGTAAACCGTTGCAATGTTAAAGTAAAATGTGCCTCCCGTTTTGGGAAGAGTTATTGAAAATGTATGTTTGTTGATTTACCTTGTTATCCCTTTTTACAGAAAAATAAAACCGGTGTTGGACGGCAGCCCGCGGACGGTCTGCATTTTGCTAAGGGGGAATGTGTCGCCCTGGGCAAGCCAGGGGACACAGGTCACACACGACCACACCCCACATCCCAGGTAGGCACATCTAAGCTGAACCAAAAATCCTTGTTGCCTTCCTCCAGAGGCTGATGATTCACACCAGGGGGTGGGCCAGGTGGTTGGCTCCGCCCACCAAGGAGATCACAGCTCTGGAGGCGGGAGAAACCAGGCAGTTGAGTGGAGGAGTGGAGTGGAAGAGAGTAGCCCAGGCAGGGCAAGAGTGAAGTCTAGCTGAGGGCTAGAAAAGAGAAAACAACTAAGTGAAAGTGAAGGAAAGAAAAGTAGTAAAGGAGGAAAGCAAGTGTGGTGACAGAGAGAGAAAAGCCTGAAGGTCCAGCTGTGTGCAGGACAGGCCAGCAAGGTCAGCAACGGCGGTGACTGTCTGGAGGGGGACCGTTTGGAAGTTCCTGGAAGGACCCCGTAGGCTGTGTGCCCGGTGGTCTGGAGCACTGTTCCGAAGGACAGTCAGCACCAGGGCAGGGGCCTCTCGGACCCCGGCAAGGCTTGGAGTCGCCGTAAATTGCCGAATCCGTCAGTGACGGGGACGCAGATCCCCCAACAACCAAGACCCGATAGAAGGCAACAGCCCAACCTGTACAACAGAGACACCGCCACCGCCAGGGCACCAGTTTCTGAGGGCCAGCGCCTGCGGGCAAAGAGTAGTGCTCCTCCGGCCCAGCTTGAAGCCGGGGAGCGGGTTACCGGTGGGGACCCATCGCAACCAATTAGTACACAAGGTGCAGGGAAGAGGGACATCACCGTCACCTACCGAGAGAGCAGAAGCAGCCGTCCGTGGGACCGTCTGACCAGCCGTTTGGTTTACCGTACAAACTGTGTCCACGTCTCAGGCTGAGTGAGTACCACAGTGCCGCAAGGCACAGCGCTGCGCCCCCCGCGTCCCTGCGCCCACCAGGCCCTGCACCTCCCAAGCCATCACCGGGCCCCGGGATCACCAACCCCTACCCACGGAGGGGCAACACAACACCTGGCTGCTCCGCATCACCATCCCCTTGATCCCCGTATCGAGCAGCGGTGGTGAAATCACCACAACTGTGGGTGGCGTCACGGACTATAAACAATCCCCACACCCAACAAACCCCTTTCACTCACGGGCGAGGAGTGCCGCTCGAAAAACCCCCGGGATCCGGCCTACAGCTCGAGCCACCACTGAGCAGCGGCCGCCGGACCCGAGCAGAAGGGGTGAGCGTAGTGTGCTGACACCCTCCTCCCCGCCCGCGACACAAGATCCTATCCCAATATGTAGTAGGTGTAATATTATTAATATTAGCAAATACCTTCAATCAAAAATATAGTATAGTTCTCCTGATTGAACCATGTCTCTTACCTCATGTGCGGGACATTGCAGCTTAGGTATCCATGAAACTGAAAGAAAGCCATACCGCTGCAGGAAAACAAGCACAGTGGGCAGGAGATTTCTATAAATCCCATCCACTGTGCTTGTACTGTACAGCGCAGCATTTTGGACACAGCAAAAACACACTGCGTCCATAACGCTGCCATTCCTGATCGTGGTCATGTACCCTTAGAAAGAGAGATCTAACTATAGTTTAAATTTGGAGATTGATTTTTTTTTACAAAGACTTTAGGGTACTTTACACACTGCGACATCACTAGCAATGTCGAGCGCGATAGCTCCCGCCCCTGACGCTCGTGCGACATTTTGTGCTCGCTGCCGTAGCGAACATTATCGCTACGGCAGCGTCACACGCACATACCTGGTCAGCGACGTCGCTGTGACTGCCGAACAATCCTTCCCTCAAGGGGGAGGTGCGTTCGGCGTCATAGCGATGTCACTGCGGCGTCACTAAGCGGCCGGACAATAGAAGCAGAGGGGCGGAGATGAGTGGGACGTAACATCCCACCCACCTCCTTCCTTCCGCATTGCGATGTGTGCTGCCGCAGGAACGACGAACAACATCGTACCTGTGGCAAAAGCGATATTAAGGAAAGGAGCGACGTGTCAACGAGCACCGTTTTTGAATGATTTTGCAATCATTGGTCGTCGCTCCTTGGTGTCACATGCTGCGATTTAGCTACAGGCGCCGAATGTGACCCCGACGATATATCGGTAGCAATGTTGCAGCGTGTAAAGCACCCTTTTATTTCCTTCCTGTCTGTGTGTAACAAGCTTTATAATCTAAGCTCCTTTATGAATTAAGTGCTTCCTTTCCTATTTGGACGGGAATTCCACAATATCCTCTCCCTGCAAACACAACCTTTTATCTTATCACACGCAGGATTTCTCTGAAAAGTGAATCCGTCACAGCACAAATGTCTCTGTTCATTCTACAACACAGAAAAGCCGAGATTTCAGCAGACATCAACTACTCCGTCATAGAAGCTGGAAAAGTGTCTGATTCTCATCTCAACAGAATGCAAAGAGACAGCGCGGCTTTTCTCTATAGAATAATAATAATCCAGGATTTATGAGAAATCATCCCGGAGAACATGTGCGCAGCAGATGTGCTATTGTACAAACAGAATGTAAAGAGCAACCTAAAAATGACTTTCTGCATCGAGCCATCACCGACCAGAATCCAGAAAAATACAAAGCACAGTTTACATGTGTGAAATAGGAAAGTAGTATGGGAAGAAATGTGCAAGTATGAGCACAATTTATTGATTGAATTACCAAAGTACTAAATTATATTACTGTAGTCACTGAGCTAGCAGTTTGACTGACAGTACAGGATTCCATGTTACTGATTACTCTTGTGTTCCTCCTTACTGGTAATTGCTCAGGCTTCTTACTGAGCATACTTGCCCAGAACCTTGCCAGTTGGATTCTCTGGTTCTGCAGTTGTGCTGTTGGCTTGTGTCTCTGCTAGTGTTCTGATCTTTGTTTTCTGACCCCGGACTGTTATCTGACTCCTCTCAGCCCGCTCTCTGTTACTGTTGTGACCTCCTGCCTTTTGACCTCGGACCATTACCTGACTATGTCTCTGCTTGGTCACTCAACTTAGTACATTACCTCCTTTCTGACCCTCGGATATTGAACTGACTACGCCCCTGTTTACTCCTTGTGCTCATACATGTCCTCCCATTACCAGACCATGGCTTTCCTGACTACTCTTCCATCCATACTTCCTGTAAGTAGTGGCTAGAATCACACATACTGTACGTTCAACTTTACCAAAAAATGGGGAAACTTTTCAGAAATTTTTGTAGAAATCAATGCTACCCCATTTTCTTTTCCAGGCAACCAATCCCCAGCATGCACTCACATTCAGGAGTGTGAATGGGGTATGAATGTGATGAGGGAGGTTGAAAAAGAGGTGGCTATGCAAAAATTAAAACAAAGTTTATTTTACATTAAACAATTTTTACCATTTTCAAGTACTCATATAGCCTTAAAGGGAACCTAACAGTAGATACATTGGGGCATGAACTATGGGCAGCATATCTCAAACACTGGCCGTACTATTTCAGCTATATATATATATATACATATATATATATATATATATATATATATATATATATATATATATATATATTTAAAAAAATACCTTAAGATTTAACCAGAAATTAAGCTTAATAGGAAACTAATTAGAAAGGCTGTTTTTTTGACGGCATCTCCCTGACTGGAGCTAATGGGAGCAGGGACTCCAGGACTCTGCGATAACGTTTCTGGGTACCGCAGAGGCAAGATATTGGAGAAGCGCGACTGTTCAGCCGAGGATATTACCCCCGGTACAGCTGCCTGGATCGAGATGCGGAGGACGGCCGCGGCGGTGCGAGCCCATAAGATTGAAGTCCCATGTGAGGAGCAGGTAAGCAGCTACCCAGCCCCAGTTGACCCAGCCTATATGTTTGTGGGGTCCAGTCTGCTCCCGCCCGCCGCGAGCATTCAGCCATTGTCACCTTTGCTCTCTACCACGGCTAATTCTGAGACGCTGCCCGCAACACTGGCAGCGGATTCCTCAACTCCCGCTGAAGATGACCAAGTCGCAACTCCTGATCAGATTGTCTCGGTGATCGTAGAATCGGAACCGGAGGAAATGGAGGAAGGTGATTCAGGTTCCAGCACTCCGGAGGCTGCCTGGGTGCCACACTTTGGAGGAAATGGCTATCGGATGTCCCTGTCGTCACGGCAATACAAGAATTGGGGATAATAGAGGTGGAAGGAGAGTCCAATTCAGATGAAGAGATCCCAGCCAATACCATTGATGTGGTGGTGCCCATATGCCATCGATGTGGTTTACCTGGGCACTTTGCTAGAGTGTGCCCAGGAGGTGCCCGGCGTTAAAGGGGCTGGAACCTGCAAGTTTCTAAAAATTTTTGTGTGGGCTGTCACTTTTGTTGAACGTTCTCCAGAGTTCCAAATGGAGGAGGCTGTCGGGGATCAGCTGAAGGGTCCCTGATGGAAGGTGACAGGAAAGTTATGCTACAAATAGACTGCACCCTCCTTGTTGAACCTTTTTCCACCCTTTGTTATAGGGAAAAGACCCTTGAGCCATGAACGAGCACTACCTCCCAGATCCGAGCGATTCGATACGCTGATGGGGCGGCACACATAATCACGACTCATTTCAGCTGTGTCAGTGCATCTCAGAAGCATGGTACATGCTTCCCTGCTTCATTCGCCGCTCTGAGCATGACCAGAAGTTCAGTAGATGGCTCACTCAGGGAAACCTTGAGAAAGCAGGACTGCGTTCCTCCAAAACATGTTGATTTTTGTCCACTCTAGGACTCCATAGCAGAGTGACGTTATCACACACTAACTGGTGTGCCGGCAACCCACACTGCTGACCAGATCACATCACAACGTGAAGACTCAACTTCCATGATGCCCACAGCATCTACCAGTCCAGATCTACATGGGGGGACACCCCCGCACCGCATTGTCAACCTCAGGAGCTAACTCAGACTGAGTGAGTACCTGCAATTACCTCCCTCAACCCCCTTTTGCAGCGCTCACACAAGTGAAACAGTGGACTTTCTGGATTCTATAACTATTCTAGGTTTTTACCTTTGCTTGTTTTTATTGATTTATTTATGTATGCACATGCCATTTTATATTTTTTAGCGTAGACCTGTTATTTGCTTCCTTCATTTATATGGATATCCATTAGCATCAACTAACACAGACCTTCAAGCCTATATACATATATCTGTTGATTCCATTTTAGTATTTTTACCAGTGTACCTTTATCATTTTAATCTCAAGAGAATGTGGGTCATGGAACAAGATAATGACCCAAGCCACACAGGTTCTTCTACAAAACAATGGTTAAAGAAGAATAACTTTTTGGAATGGGGAAGTCAAAATTTTGAACTTAATCCTAGAGAAATGTTATGGATAGACCTGAAGCAAGCAGTTTATGGAAAAAACCCACCAACATAACCTAGTTGTAGCTGTTTGTAGGGAGGAATCGGCTAAAATTCCTACAAGCAAATGTGCAGATCTAATCAACAATTGCCCAAAATGTTTAGCTGCAGGTATTGCTGCATACAGGGGTCATACTGGATACTGAAAGGAAAGGTTCCCATACTTTTGCCACTTACAGACATGTGATATTGCAACATCTTCCTCATTAAAAAATGGCAAAGTCTAATATTTATCTCCTCTTCCCTCAATCGTGTACAAGATTTCTCCAGTGCCTCACCCATACTCTGGAACACTCTACCTCAGCACATCAGACTCTCCCCTACCGTGGAAAGCTTCAAGAGGAACCTCAAGACCCATCTCTTCCAACAAGCCTACAACCTACAATAACCCTCAGTCCAGTACACCACTGCGCAACCAGCTCTGTCCTCACCTATTGTACCAGCACCCATTCCCTGTAGACTATGAGCCCTCACGGGCAGGGTCCTCTCTCCTCCTATAGGAAAAAAGTAAACATCCAAATACAGCCTACTTTATCTGTGTATGCAATCAAAATGGTTAAGTATTTTTTTATGTTTTCGAATAGAGAATATTAATAAGCACTGGGGCATAATTTTACATCATTATTTTATATTAGACTTTAAGCCATCGTCGAAGCAGCAATATTATTTTGCATTTACATCCAGCTTGGGAACATATTTAATAGATGAGAAAAAGTGTTGCTCTGTGAGAGTTGCCGTGATGGTCTCAGCAGAAATCATCTAGTTGTTCTCCAAGGTGTAAAAAGATGTAAAAAGATGTAACCGTGTGAAATGAGAGTGTAATTTGGTCCCAGCAATATGTTAATTGGACACCCTATGGATCGAAATATTTTTATGCATTTCTAGGATATCATGGCCTGAATTAAAACTTGAATACTGCTCTAGGCATGTGCTGTCTTCTGAATTTTTCATTACAGTTGTCCAAATTAAAGAATAGATTATTTTTATTCTTCGATGTTTATTTCTATAAAATTATTTGGCAGATATTTAGTAAAAAGCCTAATGATATTTACTTTGTGGCATTAGGCAAGTTACATAGCAATTGATCTGTCTATGTGTCAGGCACTGGCTGTACTAGGTCAACCGGTATGTTTGACTCCGGGCTTCTTCCCACCCACTATCCTGAAGTGATAAGTATCTGCATCGGTGCGCCGATGATCCGCTCATCTGACAATTATGGCTCACAGCTTGATCCCCGGTCGACTATTAAAGTATGTTTTTCAGTGTTTCAGAGTGAATTATACCTGGATAAGCTAATAAAGCCAGTGCCTGATACATGCTGCCCATGGAATAGGTACAATTTAAGGAATAAATAAATACACAATGCACAAATCTAAAACATGAAAATCCAATAATTAAAGAAAGGGCATTTAAAGGAAACTCATCTCCAGTTTTTTGGCCTAGAAATTATGCCCTTCACCTTTAAAGTCATGTGAATGTGGATCCAACAACTGCATACTTTTGAAAAAGTGTTTTATAAATGTCCCACTCTGCATGTAACTTGTGTGGTCTGGTCTGATGGGCGAATTCAGATTGCGATCAGCGCTGCCCTGGTCCTGTCAATCGTTGCCTCCTCTAGAATGGATAGAAATAAGGACAAAGGAGAGGAAAAATGCGACGTGTAGTCAGGCGCTGCAGACCACAATGGATAAAGAGGGAGAGAAGTTTCCTTTGCTTTGCACTATGTGTTTCTGTGACGAACTGTCCCCTTTATCAGGTACTGTTGATGAAGGAGACAGTTTGTACCAGAAACGCGAAGTGCAAAGCAAAATATACTTCTTTCCCTTTTAATCTGTTGTGGGCTGCACTTCCTGACTACATGCTGCCTTTTTCCTCTCCTTTATCCTCATCAATCATCCTTCTTCACTTGTTACGGAGGGAGGTGGTTGGTGCAGCTGCGGACACATGGTTATTCAGCTGAGCTGAGGATTGGACATTGCTGGCTTGAACCACGTTGGTACAACACTGCTTGGTGACTCACCATCCCTCTATCATGCAACGAGCGTGGCGAGTGCATTTAGACCAACCGAGGTCTTACACAATGCAAGAAACCCCTAAAAAGCACCACAGACAAAGGGGAACACCAGGCCCACAATAATAACGCTGGGCCTTAGCACTAGTGAGAGGGTAGATGGCCACCTCCTAACTTCACTTGACCTGACATTACTCTCCTAGCCAGTCCCTATACAGTCTCCATAACTGTCGCCGAGTAGCACTCTAGGTCCCTGTGAAAACCCTATAGATGCTCTGGCTAGCGAGAGGCGGGTGAGGTTCACTAAACCCACCGCTGCACTAAAGAGACAAAAGGGTAGGGGAGGCAAACAGGGAATAAAGAACCAAAATGGAGAGGATACAACTTCAGGAGAATCCACAGCAGCTCCTTCCACAAAGGCAGCTTTCATACAAATGGTTTGTATAGTCAGCAAAGCTTGCTGGGAGACTTGGCAATTTAAGCAATAGGGCGTGTGTCTACAGAACAGGTGCAGCTGACCTCAACTGCACGAGAGATTGTTGGAGAAGCTGCCAGCAGAAAACTGACATTAACCATTTAGGTACTGAAGGAAACAAAACCACATTTAAATGTGGATAACCTGATAGAGATGAGAAGCTGTCACTAGTCCATAAAAACAGGGAAACGACCATGACTCCCTACTGACAGTCTCCTTACTAGGGAGCTTCGGTTCTCATCCATCACGCTGGTTACCGGGTTGTGTGGGGGTACACATCCCTTACAGGTGAGTGCCAACACACACACTCACCCCACATTTCATCTAACAGACTCACACAGGGTCGCTCCTATTGTTTTTCTTCTATAGCATGGATGGTAGGGCATTATGTCTCTAAGTCATCCACACACTGCTCGAAGTCTCGGGCCTGTGCAGTGGCATGAGAGACTTTTTGGTACTCCTATAAATTTCAGGTGTGAGGTAGCACGGTCGGCTGCGCAGCAGAAGACACGGGATCCAGGCATTAAGTTTCACAGCACACGGTTTAATGTCCAAACAAGAATCCACACCAATATACATGTGCCTCTCCAGCAGAGAACTCAGGGAGTTGTGTTCACTCCCTCACACCCGGCACACCTGCCCTTGTTCCTGTTTCCATTTAACCCTTCCTTCAGCCTGTAGGAAAACAGCATTAACCCTAGAGTGGATTTACTTTCTATCATGGAGTGAGCACAACCGGGGCGAGACATACCGGCCGTCATAGATAACCCCGGTCACAGTCTCACATACCCCCCCCTCAGTTCAAGCGTGCGGGGTTGAACTCCCGCCATCAAACACGGGCCGCGGGACAAGGCATCGGCGTTGCCCTGCAACCCACCGGCCCTATGTTCAACCGTAAACCGGAAGTTCTGCAGAGAAAGGAACCACCGGGTAACCCGGGCATTCCGTTCCTTGGCGGACCTCATCCAGACCAGTGGAGAGTGATCCGTCACCAAGCAAAACTGCCGTCCCAGCAGGTAATAGCGTAGGGACTCCAAGGCCCACTTGATCGCCAGGCACTCCTTCTCCACTACGCTATAATTCCGCTCGGGAGGGGTGAGCTTCCTACTTAAGAAGGTGACGGGGTGTTCCTCCCCCTGAACCACCTGAGACAACACTGCCCCCAGGCCGACCTCTGAGGCGTCAGTCTGTACTATGAACTCCTTCCGGAAATCAGGGTGTACGAGAACGGGCTGTCCGCACAGGACCCCCTTCAGGGCCCGGAAGGAGTCCTCGGCCTGCGGAGTCCAGCGCACCATGACGGACTTCTTGCCTTTGAGAAGGTCCGTCAAGGGGGCTGATAGTCCCGCAAAATCCTTTACAAACCTCCTGTAGTACCCCACGATACCCAGGAAGGCCCTAACCTGCTTCGTGGTCAGGGGTCTAGGCCACTTCTGGATCGCCTCAACCTTGTTAATTTGGGGCTTAATCACTCCTTGGCCTATCACGTAGCCCAAGTAGCGGGCTTCCGTGAGTCCCAACGCACATTTCTTGGGATTGGCTGTCAAACCGGCTGTTCGAAGCGCGTCCACCACCGCTTGTACCTGTTCCAAGTGGGTCTGCCAATCGGAGCTGTAAATAATGATGTCATCAAGGTACGCTGATGCATACGCCTGGTGAGGTTCCAGCACTAAGTCCATCAACCTCTGGAACGTGGCCGGAGCGCCATGTAACCCAAAAGGCAAGACAACATAGTGGAAGAGACCCTCCGGCGTAACAAAAGCGGTTTTCTCCTTGGCGGACTCCGTCAGTGGCACCTGCCAGTACCCCTTGGTCAGGTCGAGCGTGGTAAAATACCGCACCTGTCCCAGCCTATCAATCAGCTCATCCACTCTGGGCATGGGGTAGAGATCGAACTTGGATATTTCGTTCAATCTCCTAAAGTCATTGCAGAACCTTAAGGAGCCATCGGGTTTTGGTATTAGGACAATCGGACTAGCCCATTCACTCCGGGATTTTTCGATGACCCCCAGGCGTAACATTGTCTTTACTTCCTCCGATATGGCTTGTCGTCGAGCCTCCGGTACCCGGTATGACTTCAGGCGTACCTTCAGGTGGGGCTCGGTGACAATATCATGTCGTATCAGACTGGTCCTACCGGGCAGCTCGGAGAAGACATCGGGGTTCTGCTGAACCAACCGTCTGGCCTCTCGCCTCTGAGTCTTGGTGAGGGCTTCTCCAATCCTTACTTCCGGTTCGTCCTCTCCGGAGGTCGCTGGAGCCGGAGGAGAACGACCCGAAGAGGAGGGAGATGGGGAAAAAACAGCCATCAGGCTTTCCCGTTCCTGCCAAGGTTTTAATAGGTTGACATGGTATATTTGTTCAGGTTTCCGCCTACCGGGCTGCAATACTTTATAGTTAACCACCCCGACTCTTTCCTTTATCTCGTAGGGGCCTTGCCACTGAGCCAGGAATTTACTCTCCGCCGTGGGGATTAATACCAACACCCGGTCCCCGGGTTTAAAGGTCCGCACGGTGGCTTGTCTATTGTAGCGGCCGCTTTGCGCGGCCTGAGCCTCCTGTAAATGCTCCTTCACAATTGGCATGACCGCGCTTATGCGGTTCTGCATACCCAAAATGTGTTCAATCACACTTTTATGGGGGGTGGGCTCTTGCTCCCATGTTTCCTTTGCCAGGTCCAACAATCCCCGGGGATGTCGCCCGTATAACAATTCAAAAGGCGAAAACCCCGTGGATGCCTGTGGCACCTCACGGATGGCAAACATCAAATAGGGAAGCATCATATCCCAGTCTTTCCCGTCTTTTGAAATCACCCTTTTTAGCATGGTTTTCAGGGTTTTATTGAAACGCTCGACTAAACCGTCCGTTTGAGGATGATACACAGATGTACGCAACTGCTTGATCTGGAGTAGCCGGCATAGCTCTTTGGTCACTTTAGACATGAATGGGGTCCCCTGATCCGTAAGGATCTCCTTGGGCAACCCCACCCGGCAGAACACAGCAAACAACTCCCGAGCTATAAGCTTTGCTGCAGTATGTCTGAGAGGTATCGCCTCGGGATACCGGGTGGCATAGTCAACGATCACTAGGATGTGTTGGTGCCCTCGCGCGGACTTTACGAGGGGCCCCACCAGATCCATCCCTATCCGTTCAAAAGGGACTTCTATAATGGGTAACGGTACCAACGGACTGCGAAAATGGGTCAGGGGTGCGGTAAGCTGACACTCCGGGCAGATTTCGCAGAACCGTTTTACCTCCCCAAAGACTCCGGGCCAATAGAACCTTTGCAATATTCGCTCCTGCGTTTTCTTGACCCCTAGGTGGCCACTCATCAGGTGTTTATGAGCCAAGTCGAGGACCCGCCGACGATGCGGCTGGGGTACCACCAACTGCTCTACCCCCACGCCCCGTATTTCATCTACCCGGTAGAGTAAATCCTGCTTAAGAGCGAAATGGGGGTACCTTACCTGGGCACCGGGCAGCTGTGCCACCCCGTCAATTACTGTCACCCGACTCCGGGCATGTATTAATGTAGGGTCCTGGAGTTGGGCAGTCCCAAACGTATCCGGGGACGCCTCCAACTCCGGGATGGGTTCGACCGTCTCAGCCTCTCCTGCCAATACCTCTAGGGGCGACCTATCGGGTTCACATTCTGTCCCTATCATGGGGACCCCTACGGCAGGTGTCCCGGATTCAGGATTGTAGGGCTCAGGTCCCGGACTGACCAATATCTGAGGAGACTTAGGGGGTCCCTTCCATAAAGTCCAAAAATAGGGCAGATCCCTTCCTAGGATCACGTCATAAGGAAGAGTGTTAAGAAGTCCCACCTCATGTTGCACCTGACCGCAAGGTGCTGTGATGGTGACAATCCCCGTGGGATAGTCTCGGCGGTCCCCATGTATGCAAACCACCCCCACGGTACGTCCTGTGGCCTTTACTTTAGCCCTCAAGGTGGATCGCACAAGGGTCACTAAGCTTCCGGAATCCAACAATCCTGTAACCGGACATCCATTCACCTGTATTTGGCACAAGTGGGGCTCCGTCTCTGGGGAGACCAGGTCAGCGGTACACACCACCTGAGCATACATTGAACCCCGCCGGGTAACCCCACAATCCATGGGCTCAGTGGTGAGTGGACACTGGGCTTCCATATGTCCCACCCGCTGGCACCGCCAACATCTAATGGGGACGGAAACCCCCTTGACGGGTTGTCGTTTAGGGTACAGAACCTTCCGGACCTCAGGATTGGCGGCCGCGGCCTCAGGCGGGATGGTAGGGGACTCCTGCACCGTTGTCGGCGGTGGGTCCTTGGCCCTAGGCTTGGAGGGGCCGGACCGACGGGCGGTACGCAGAGTCTCAGTGTCCCGTATCAAGTCCTGCGTAGCCACATGCCGCTCTACCAGGGACACTAATTGGTCCAGGGTACTCGGGTCACCCTGTCCTACCCACCGTTGAACGGTGACGGGTAAAGTGCGCACAAAACGATCCACTACTACCCTTTCCACCATCTGCGCCGGGCTCAGAGTGTCAGGCTGCAACCATTTTTTTACAAGATGCAACAAGTCATAGGCCTGGGAGCGTACAGGTTTGGCTTCCTCATAGAACCACTGATTTACCCGCTGAGCCCGTACATAGGTATTCACCCCCAACCGTGCCAGTATTTCGGCTTTTAGGGTCACATAGTCAATGGCGTCCTCGGTACAGAGGTCCAGGTACGCTTTTTGGGGTTCCCCCGTCAGATAGGGCGACAATACCTCAGCCCACTGGGGGGTCGGCAGCTTTTCCCGCTCGGCCACCCGCTCAAACACCGCCAGGAACGCTTCCACATCATCCCCCGGGGTCGTCTTTTGCAACGCTTGTCTCACCGCTTTCCGGACGCTGCCGTCATCACCCGGTCCCGGGGTTGTTGCTGCCGGTCCAGCACGGATCGACTTGGCCAGGAGAACCATCTGTTCTTGATGTCTTTGTTCCTGCAATTGTAAGGCTTGCTGCTGACGTGCATTGGCCTGAACCAGCTGTTCTTGGTGCGATTTCAAGGATTGGAGCAGGTGTGCAGTGGTCTGTTGCTGCTGTGCATTAGCTTGTTGCTGCTGTGCATTAGCCTGAGCCAAATGCTTTAGTATGTCCTCCATGGCGTCGCTGGGTTTGGGCAGTAGTATAGCCGCTTGAATCCAGGACATGTGCTACCGGGTCACCAGAAAAGGAAGCTACACCTCACCGGCCGGGATGCCCGCCGATTCTCCACCATATGTGAGGTAGCACGGTCGGCTGCGCAGCAGAAGACACGGGATCCAGGCATTAAGTTTCACAGCACACGGTTTAATGCCCAAACAAGAATCCACACCAATATACATGTGCCTCTCCAGCAGAGAACTCAGGGAGTTGTGTTCACTCCCTCACACCCGGCACACCTGCCCTTGTTCCTGTTTCCATTTAACCCTTCCTTCAGCCTGTAGGAAAACAGCATTAACCCTAGAGTGGATTTACTTTCTATCATGGAGTGAGCACAACCGGGGCGAGACATACCGGCCGTCATAGATAACCCCGGTCACAGTCTCACACAGGGTAGTACAGTATATAGTCAAAGGTATCAAAGGATTGCAAGTTTAGGTCCACTAGTGGAATGAATAAAAAATGTGAAACTTATGTTTTAGAAATATATTAAAAAAAAAAAGAAAGTTTAAATCACTACTCTTTTGCCACTCAAAAATTAAAAAAATAAAAAACAATTAATAAAAGAATATTTGATATTTTCACATCTAAATTTCCAATCCCACGTGGCAAGCACCATAAAGAAAAAGATGAAAATGCTAGAATTGCTAGAATTTGGTCACCACACTTCCCACCAAAAACAAAAATGGAATAAAATGTGATTAAAACGTTTTATTTGCAAACTTCAGCTCATTGCTATAAAAAAAACAAAAATTTATATAGCATACACTAATAGAAAAAAAGAAGGGATTTCAGAAAATGGTGACACAAAAAATATTATATATATATATATATATATATATATAACACTTTAAATTTAAATCCAGTGAAATATTTAAAAAAAATAAATTTGAATTTAGATCTGGTGAAATATAAAAACAACTATACAAGTTCAGTATCCCTTCAATCATGTTCCCTGCAAAATTATAATGCCAGGTAATTTTTCAGCACATTATATGCCACCAAACCAATCTACAATGTGCAAAGCCCAAGAATAAAAATGGATTTTACTATCTTAAAGGTCCAATATGCATAAAACTCCATGTATAAAAAGGGTCGGTTGTGCTTCTGTGCGTAGTGATGGATTACTTGCATGTTGCCAGGGATGATACTATTAAGTTTATCAGTACATTTTATGGTAAAGCGCCATTCAAAAGCACAGTGTGACTCCCAAAAAAAATAAGCACTTATTTGGCTTTGTCGAAGGAAAAAAAATGAAAAATTATGAATTTTAAAGGAAAAATAACAAAAGTACAAAGCCAAAAATTGTCTCCAACAGAAAAAGGTTAAACATTGCTCAATGAAGAATGATTTCTAACCATGTTCTAGCTTGAGTAAACTATAATAAAAAAATGAAACAATATATAATATTGTTATAAAGGAATTAAAAAGAACCTAGTGAAATAGTAAAGGAATCCAGCAGAGCTGTGAGTAACATTCGGGAGAGTTGAGGCACGTTGTGGAATGTTGATGTAGCCGAGCAGTAGAGGTAGCGGTGAGTGTGTCAGGCCGGTCATAGTGGCAGCACGTGTCAGTATACAGTATGTGAGGAAAATATCCAGAAAATGGATCAGTTTGAAACTTTGTGTCTAAAAATAACGCAGATTCTTGTTTCTCAGGGGCCAATTCCTCAAGGGAAACTTTTTCTGTCTATTGGTAACTCAGGACACCAGCGAAAGTAAACTGACATTTACTAAAGTATTTTTGTCAAACAATAGTTGAACAGACTTTGGCAAGGTAATGAGAAGTTGTAATCCAACAAAAAATCCAAGTAAAGTGTAATCTATTCAGTCTTTAATTTTTAAAAAGGGCAAAGCCTAAAAGGATTGTCTGGTCTTGTGGTTGAAGTCTGCAGTAAAGCCGGCGTTACACGGGACGATATATCGTGCGATCGCATAAGCGATCGCACCCGCCCTTGTCATTTGTGCATCACTCACGGGCAATTCATTGCCTGTGTCGCACAAAGTAATTAAACCACCGTCACACGTACTTACCTCCTTAACGACATCGCTGTGGGCAGCGAACATCCTCTTCCTGAAGGGGGAGGGACTTTTAGCATCACAGCGACATCACACAGCGGCCGCCCAATAGAAGCGGAGGGGCGGACATGAGCGGGATGTAACATCCCGCCCACCTCCTTCCTTCCGCATTGCCGGCGGGCGCAGGTAAGCTGCAGTTCGTCATTCCCAAGGTGTCACACGGAGCGACGTGTGCTGCCTCAGGAACAATGAACAACCGGCGCACAGAAGGAACAACATTTTGAAAATGAACGACATGTAAACGAGCAACGATAAGGTGAGTATTTTTGCTTGTTAACAGTCATTCGGAGGTGTCACACGGTACGACATCTCTAACGATGCCGGATGTGCATCACAAATTCCGTGACCCCGACGACATATCGCACGATATATCGTACCGTGTAACGCCGCCTTCTATGTGATTGCAGACTCCTGAATTCTTGTAGTGCATGCTGTCAGGATACTGGTTACCGGTAAGAGTGGGAGATGTCCATCCATGCAGTCATGTGCCAACTAGATGTGCGAGAGGCCGATCACATCTAGTTGGCATGTGGCAAATTGCATACTTGCATTCACATGACCACCCTCTCTCATTGGCAGTGCTGGAGAATCCTGACAGCATGTGATGCACTTGTTGTAAGGATTCAGATGTTTGCAGTCACCAAAGTGACCACCACACAACCAGACAATGCCTTTAATCATACTCATGTAGATGTGCAGTGCTAGTAAAATTCCTCAACACTTTATAGCTCCCACGCCAGTCCCAGGTTCTGCACACCAGCCTGGTAAAGTTATCCTTTAATACTACTCCCAGCATAGCCTCTCTAGCAGGTCACTTATGACTCCTCCCTGCAGCTCTTGCTCCATCTGCCGAATTATTTTATACACTTGCCAGCCCCTTACATTGCAGGGCATCCAGTCAGCTGTTTCAGATACATAGCCTTCAAAGACGCTCCATGTGGTCCCATCCACATACTCTGCTACTTCCTCTTTTTAGCCCCTTTTTATAGTATATTGTGGTCAATGAGATCATATACATTACATACTTGAATATTAAGCACCTATTGATTGGACAGTGATGGGGTATCCAAGAGATTGAGTATTACAAGGGATCAAAGGCCTTCTATATGATGATAGGTTGGAAATGTTTGGCTTGATTAGCTTGGAAAAAATGATATCTCATTTATATGTATAAATACATGCAAGGCCAATATAAAGGACTGGCACATGACTTAGTCCTTCCAAAGACAATACTAAGGACCAGGGGGCCCTCACTACTGGTGGAAGAAAGTAGATTCAAGCCGTTGAATAGGAAAGGGTTCTTTGCTGTTAGTGCAGTCAGACGGTGGAATACCATACCAGAAGAGGTAGTAACAGCAGCTACTGAAAAAAAGCTCGATGATTTCCTCAGTACACACAACATTGTAGGTTATAGATAATTTAGTAACAAAAATATATAATTGGTGGAGGAAGGTTGAACTAGATGGACCTAGGTATTTTTCAACCGATGTAACTATAGCTAAGGTGTATATCCTGAATATCCCTATGATATTTCAAAATGTTTCCTGTGCTGTTCTTAGCACTTCTACTACTTTCTTTGTACTTAATACTACCTGTTACTGCCACTGTATCTTCCCTATTTTTAGCAGAACCGATCACGAGTTCTTTGCATGCTCCTCAGACATAATACAGTGATAGGTGTGAGCCTTTAAGCTAATATACTATGTACCAAATTAAATATTTATAGTATAAAGTAAATAGCAATCCTGTTTCGTTCAGGGTGAGATTACTCAGGACGTTTCCAGCTATATTTACTAATATAATACGCTTTCTATTTCTGACATCCCCTTAGGGACAAGTTGAATGTTCAGTTCTTTTAATTCGCCCTTAGCAGATATATTAATGCTTCCCTAACAATTATGTTAAATCTAAGGGAATTTATACAGATTAAATCTGATACTGTAGCTTTAATTTTCTTTTTGTAATTGCAGCTTCTGTAAGCCGTGGCTCACTATCATTCACTGATGTTAAGTAAATTAGCTGAATATATACACAGACGAAACTTGGAAAAAAAATGAAAGTAGAATATAAAGTAAGGTCTCTATTTTTTATGTATCTACGTGATATGTTTGGTTTGCCTTATTTAAAAATCAGCTACTTGGTCTATATCCAGATGGCTTCATGCCCTGGACCATTGTGTTCCATAACCAAAAATGCACACCCAGTTTCTAGGAAACACATTGGAATTTCATTGCATAAAGTTTTACAATACAATATGTCAGTGTTTTGTATACCCTTAAATCTTCACTGAACTTTCTCCTTTTACTTTTTATACTAGTGCTCCCCAACCGGTTCAGAAGTCACAAAAGGTTCTTAACGTGTTCACATAAGACTTCCTAAGTGATGTTGATGCGATTGTACATAAGTGACACCAGCACTGCTAATTTTGTCACTTACATATGATCCATACACACTGACAAGCAAAAGGGTAACAATGTTTTGAACGTTTGACTTCCAGGCTCCAGATCTCACATCCACTACAGCTTCAAAACTTGAGACTAAATTAATTTTATAGACAATCATCTTGGATATCTCATACATAAATTTGACTTGCAACTATTTAGCATATGATTAGTTATGCAGCTTCTTGTCATGTTACTGCATTGTTACTGTTTTGCTCTTGGTGGTGGAAAAATATTTTTCTTCCTGTGCACTACAAATTACAACCTGTTCTCACATTCCCTATTAGCTCAGAGCTTAGCTTAGGTTACTATATTGAGTTTGAAGCAAAAAGTCACTGGTGTGAATCGAAGAGCAGCCATGAAGATTTCCCAAGAAATGAGAAAAAGCATAATCCAGTTCATCGACAGTGGTCTCTTGGCCACGAAACAAAAAAATGCTTATCAGCTACTCCACCACCATCTGCAATTCCTGGTATAGAGAAGGGGCTGCACGGATTAGAGTCCAGCTGGTCACCAGTTGAAGCAATCCAAAACAATCTAGAAAATTGCCAAACTGCATCATGTAAGCGACATGACAGTTGGAAGAATACAAAATGAAATCCATCCATCCATCCATTCAAAAGCCAAAAATCAGAAAACTAGGCTGCAGATTGCCAAAATGTATGTGAGTATGCCAAAATCCTTCTGGGAAAGCGTCTTCTCGACAGATGAGACCAAGATAGAGCATTTTGGTAAAGCACATCAGTCTACTATTTACCAAAAACAGAATGAGGCCTACAAAAAAAAATAACACAGTACCTATAGTCAAATACGGTGGAAGTTCAAAGATATTTTGGGGTTGTTTTGCTGCCTCTGGTACTGGGTGTCCTCCCTGTGTGCAAAACATCATGAAATCTGAAGATTACCAAAGGATTTTGGGTCACAATGTAGTGCCCAATGTCAGAAAGCTGGGTTTGCGTTCTAGGTTATGGGTCTTCCAGCAGGACAATGACCCCAAACATACTTCAAGAAGCACCCAGATATGGATTGAACAAAGCGCTGGAGAGTTCTGAAGTGGCAGCAATGAGTCCGGATCTAAATCCCATTGAAAATTTGTAGAGAGATCTTAAATTTACTGTTGGGAGAAGATGCCTTCACATATGAAAGACCTGGAGCAGTTTGCAAAAGAAGAGTCCAAAATTCCATTTGGGAGGTGAAAGAAGCTTGTGGATGGTTATAGGAAGTGGTTGATTGCAGTTATTTATTCCAAAGGGTGTGCAATCAAATATTAAGTTGAGGGTGCCAACAATTCTGCTCAGCCCATTTTTGGGGTTTTGTGTGAAATTATGTCTAATATGCCTCCTTTTCCTCTGTTTTGTTTTGTTTTTTTGTGCTGTTCCAATACATACAAAGGAAATAAACGTGTATAACAAAACGTGTAAATGCAATAATATTTTGGAAGAAATACTTAATTTTCTGGAACAATTTTAGGGATCCCAACACTTTCAGCCATTACCGTATATATACACTCAAAAAGACATTATTTGTCAGCGGCACTGCAGACACGCTGGCTACTATTCAATATCTAACACTGATTGTTTTCAAGTTTGCATTACATCTATACATTGACCAGTAGAATAATATAAACAGATTATTTCACGAGGAATGACTGAACTCGAATGGTAAGGATCAGGGTTCGTATCGATCACTTGGTGTCCAATACCAAACTCTGAACATGTACTTCTAAATGCAAGTCTGCGTTACTGATTGGGTTCGGCAGCCAAACACAGCTTGTTGAAAGGCTGCAGAGCAACCAATCAACAAGCTTTAAGGCTATGGGAACTTCCGTAACTATCACCCCCATGCCAAGTATTGGCATAGCTATGTTTAGTCGGCACACCACATGACCTGGCCTATATAAAGGCTGTACCATGGTGGTGCTGCCATTTCATTGTCAGCCTACAGCCCTAACAGTCTAGCTCAGAGTGCCCTAAGAGCCTTTATCAGAGTGCCTAACACCATGCGGCAGAGTAGCCTAACAGCCTGGTGCATATGCTGAATTTGGTGGTGTAGAACTTCCTGAAAAACTACCCTGATATGTCAGGACTGCTGCTAAAAGTGAGGGCCATCTGTGCGTTTCAACAACCTGGTGGAAGAGTACATGTCCATATGTCTCCATGTACTAAGTGATGGGTCTGCCCCATTTAAAGGAAACCTGTCTTCCAACCCAGCAGCATTCATAGCTGTATATACCCAAATTTCCTTCTTAACCAGCCCTGTATGATATGATGATGATATTCTCTAATATGAATGTTTAAAAAAAAAAAACGACTTATATACCTCGCTGTCCCTATGCTAATTAGGACCTTGACTAATCGCAGAGGCATTGTTTCCCCAGACTAGTCTTCCCTCTTTCCATTTATCTTGCTCCTGTGGGCATGATAGCATGATTTCCACAAGCCAGTGTCACTGCCATGACTGAAAGTTCATAAGACGTGTACGTGAGTTGTCTTCTGAACTTCCGGTTATGCGCAGTGTGCCTAATGAAGCCGGGAAGTGTCTGCCCCTGTTCCTGAGGTGCACTGAAGAGGCCAACATGAGCCATGCGCATGTACAAGATTTTCAGGGGCTGGCGGTGATAACAGGAGCATGATAACACATAAAGAGAGCTGACTAGTCTGGGGAAACAAATCCGGCTGAACCCGCTGAATTTGAATTTCTACTAGCCTGCTATTCTCTAGTCCACACCTATGTGCGTGACAGATATACTGTTTGCTATAGCAGGAATTCACCAAATTGGTGACTTGGTGTTGTGATTGCAATGACAAATCCTATAGACATACAACTTTTCCTTATTTTTTCCATCACATACTGTAATTCTCTAGTCAAAGCCCAGGAGACTATTGCAACATTTTTACAGACTTTATGTAGCGTGCACAGAATTTAAGATATTGGGAAAAAATATACAAAGTAACAGAGGATCCGGCACACGTGAATAGATAAAATCAATGTTTATTCCAAAATTGTTGAAAAACTATCTTACTCAGTGTATAATCCATAAAAAGATTAGATAAGAGATTTATAAGACATGGGAGTTTTTACTTGTTTCAAACCTTTAAATTCCCTGGTTCTTAGTCATAACACCAAGAAGTTTAAAGGTTCAAAACATGTAATAACTCCCATGACTTATATATCTCTTGTCTAATCTTTTTATGGAATATACACTGATGAAGAGGTTTTTAAGAATTTTGGAATCAATATTGACATATTCATGTATCCTTGGTCACTTGCTAGATTGAAACCTTCTTTGTGGGATTGACTTTCGCAAGTGCTCCCGTGCAAGCTTCCTGTGATGGTTGGCTGATAGGAAGGTGAGCTTAATAATTTTTCTCCTCATTTTTTGATTTGGAAAAATAAATACTATATGGACCAAAGTATTGTGAAACCTACTAAGTACACCTTCAGGAGCTTTAATGACACCCTATTCTAAATCCTTACGCGTTAATATGGAGTTTATCCTCCCTTTGTAGCTAAGGCTATGTGTCCACGTTGCTTTTTACCTGCTTTTTACCTGCTTTTTTGCTGCTTTTTCAACTGCAGCGTTTAATGCCAAAATGGATGTGTTCTGCTTTTCAAGCAAAGTCTATGGGAATTTGGTTTTCTTGTCCGCACTATGCAGTTCAAACTGCAGCCTTTTTGTTGCTGAACTTTGGGCAAAAACTCAGCTTTGCAGTGCAAAACCCAAATGGCAAAAACAATTGACATGTCAATTGTTTTTGCCATTTGCGTTTTGAACTGCAAAGCAGAGTTTTTGCCCAAGTTCAGCAACAAAAAGGCTGCAGTTTGAACTGCATAGTGCGGACAAGAAAACCAAATTCCCATAGACTTTGCTTGAAAAGCAGAACACATCCATTTTGGCATTAAACGCTGCAGTTGAAAAAGCAGCAAAAAAGCAGGTAAAAAGCAGGTAAAAAGCAACGTGGACACATAGCCTAAAACAGCTTCCACTCTTCTGAGAAGGCTTTCTACAAGATTTCGGAGATTGTATGTGGTGGCAATTTTTGCCTATTGATCCATTTATGAGGTCAGATGCTGATGTTGGAAGAGAAGGCTGCTCTCATAATTTCATCCTAAAGGATTTTGATAGGGCTGAGATCAAAGCTCTGTGAGGACAAGTCAAGATGTCCATTATGCCTTTATGGACCTTGCTTGTTCTTTGGTCATTTTAGCACGGTCCTATTAGAAAACAAAGGGCTTTCCTAAAACTGTTCCTACAAAGTTGGAGTCATACAATTGTCCAAAATAGCTTGGTATGCTGAAGAATTAAAGGGAACCTGTCATCAGAAATTTCGCCCAAAAGCTAAAAGATTCCCCCTCTGCAGCTCCTGGGCTGCATTCTAGGAAGATCCCTGTTATTATTGTGCCCCATGTGAGACCAAAATAAAGCCTTTATAAAGTTCTACCTTTTTGTATGCAGCTTCTGTAAATTCGTCCCGGGGGCGGGCTCTCTGCCGTCCGTTATTCTGCCTCCTGGTCCTGTATGCCGCCCCCATCGCTCCTTTCCATATCTGATGCACCGCCCACTGCTCCAGCCA